>NC_043006.1:33408785-33586285 GCF_006345805.1 Octopus sinensis | reverse complement strand
ATAGACTGATGGATAGATAGATAGATAGACTGATGGATAGATAGATAGATAGACTGATGGATAGATAGATAAATAGATAGATAGACTGATGGATAAATAGATAGATAGATAGATAGATAGATAGACTGATGGATGGATAGATAGATAGATAGACTGATGGATGATAGATAGATAGATAGACTGATGGATGGATAGATAGATAGATAGACTGATGGATGGATAGACAGATAGTTGGATGGATAGTGAAAGAACAGGTTGTAATGATTATGATGTTTTAAATAAAAGTATAGATGCATATATAACATTTATAAAGAAGAGAATTCCAGGTCAATATTTGGGGTATGCTACCAATGTATTTTTACACTATTTCTATTTCACATTTTTCTGCACTATTTATAAATATAACCTCAGAATAACCTCAGCCAGCACTCAGCTCACTCAAGCAGTGACAGACTGAAATCTATAAACATAGTTTGAAGACATAGAAACTTATACCTTTTAAGACTTGAAATGATGTCTTATCGTTCATACACTCCTACTGCCACCATCATTTCATTTCCCTTGTGAGAATTGAACCGGAAAACAAAAAAAAAAGTGTATACTTATAAATATTGAAAGAATTTTCATGTTTTAAGCTGGGGTTAATAATAGTCGTAGAAACTAATCTTAGTCACAAATATTAAAGCTTTTTTTTTTACATTGGTTTTAGTCAGTGGACTATGGCCATGTTGGGGCACCACCTTTAAGGGTTTGGGTGAATAAGTTGGCTCCAGTACTTATTTGTTTTACTTGTCTGGTACTTAGTCTATCAGTTTCTTTTGCCAAACTATTGATTTATCAGGACATAAACAAACTAACACTGGTTGTCAAGTGGTGGTGGTGGTCGTCGTTGTGGTGGGGGACAAACATACCATAAACACAAAGGTATATAATACTCACATACACACACACATAGATAGATAGATGATAGAGGTATACATAGAAGAGAAAGAGGAAGAGTGATGTGTGTGTGTGTATTGGCATGGGTTAAACGGTTTGACTTGCCAGTCCTCAGTCAAACTGCATGGAAAGCAGGCATGTTAAACAATGATGATGATTATATATATATATCATCATCATCATCATCATCATCGTTTAACGTCCGTTTTCCGTGCTAGCACGGGTTGGACGGTTTCGACCGGGGTCTGGGGAGCTAGGGACTGCCCCAGGCTCCAGTCTAGTCTGGCAGTGTTTCTACAGCTGGATGCCCTTCCTAACGCCAACCACTCCGCGAGTGTAGTGGGTGTTTTTTACGTGCCACCTGCACAGGTGCCAGAGGGGTCTGGCATCGGCCACGTTCGGATGGTGCTTTTATGTGGGGGGGGGCAGAAATATATAGGGGAGCACCAGTGGGGAGGGGTGGTTCAGAGAAATGATGACAGGTTCTAGGCAAGTAGAACATAGGATATCAAGAGAGGGGTAATGCATGGTGAAATAGCGTATTGAAGAGGGGGGTTCGAAGAGTAGACACCTATAATGGTGGTGGGAGAAGCGACATCCGGTATAGATGGAGCAAAAATATAGAGATATCCGGTATTGGTGGTGGGGGTGGGCAAGGGCGGGTGCACCGGGAATATGCGAAGGGTTGAACTGACGGGCTGGCTTAAAAATGCTCTTAGCAATGGAAGGGGGGAATGGCAGACAACGTAAGAGAGAGAGAGAGAAAGAAGGGAACAGTGGAACCCCGCCAAAATGGGCCGCCATTGAAAAAAACCCCTGTATGGAGAAATAATATGCAATACGAGGTGAAGCTGAAAATAGTAATAATAATAAGCAAACTGTCGACCAAGGGATCAAAGGGACAATACTAATACTAATAATAAATAATAAACAAAACAGCTCAACCACAACATTAGATTAGAAAGACTCTTATCTTGGGAACATTTCGTTCTTCGGCCTGACACGGGAATATGCGAAGGGTTGAACTGACGGGCAGGCTTAAAAATGCTCTTAGCAATGGAAGGGGGGAATGGCAGACAACGTAAGAGAGAGAGAGAGAAAGAAGGGAACAGTGGAACCCCGCCAAAATGGGCCGCCATTGAAAAAAACCCCTGTATGGAGAAATAATATGCAATACGAGGTGAAGCTGAAAATAGTAATAATAATAAGCAAACTGTCGACCAAGGGATCAAAGGGACAATACTAATACTAATAATAAATAATAATATATATATATATATATATATATATATATATATATATATATATGTATAGATAGATAGATAGATACACATACACACACAACAGGCTTCTTTCAGTTTTCATCTACCAACTTCACTCATATGCTCACATGGTAATGGTCAGCAACAGGCTATTCTAAAGGACACTTGCCCAAAGTGCTGTGCAAGAGCTTATATTATGAACCTTGGAATGATGAAAGATAAAGGGGACCAGGGTAGGATTTTCAGACAAAACCCAAAGAGAATGTATTCAAATACCACAAGGTATTTTGAATGACAAACTGCCAAATCTACAATCCACCTGCAATTTTAATGTTTATATAGAATAAAACGATGAGCTGGCAGAACCATTACAATGCCAAGGCAAAATGCTTAGTGGCATATCTTTGTCTTATGTTCTGAGTTCAAATTCTGCCAAGATAGATAAAATTCTGCCAGGATAGATAAAATAAGTACCAGTTGAGCACTGGGGTCAATGTTTTCAGCTCACCCCCACCCTCAAAATTGCTGGCCTTGTGCCAAAATCTGAAACCAACGTTTATTTAGAATTCATTAATGTGTGGAGAAAATGGTTTTTATTTATTTCAAAAATATTCTGAGAATTCCTTATTCTTAAAATAATAGTTTATTAAAATAATTTAGGAATTCAATTAATTTGTTTTGTTTCTTTCTTCATTAGTTAATTAGTCTAGTTATCTATTAAAAATATTTTCATTGTAAGATGTCCACATTTATATGTTTTGGCATATTTATAGAATTAGATAGAATTCAATGCTTTGGTATTACACACACACACACACACACACACACAGAGGACTGTATATGTTTGTGTGTGTGTGTGTACAGAGAGTGAAAGAGATAAAGTTTATAGTTTTATTATAGGTATATCTACAAAAGAAGTACTCCATCAGTGAGAGGTAAATATCATTTGAGATACATTAAATTGCTTGGAGATACATGGAATATTATATAAATCTACCAATTTAATGTATCTTAAAGCATGAAACTATTTGTAGCTATTTTGTGATTGTATATATTAAATGGTGTGTGTGTGTCAGTTCTTATTCTGACTTAATGCTCTCCAAAATGGGCCAGGGACCACATCTTCAATATTCCTTTACTGGCATGGTTACTATGGTTACGTGCCCTTCCTATTAGCAACCACTTGACAGAATGTACTGGATGCATTTTATCATGGTACCATCCCTACAAGACAGTTACAAGTTACCTTGTCTTTGACAAGATTAACCCTTTCGATACCAACCCACCTGAAACCACCTCTGGCTCTGTAGTACAAATGTCTTATTTTCAAAAGTTCTGAATTAAAATCTTCCAAACCTTTGTCACAATTTATGTTCCTAACACCAGCTGAATGAAAACTAAGTTATTTTGCTAAATTCTTTATTATATTTAAAATTAATTGAAAGAATCACAGAGCATCTCAACAAAAATATGGTCTCAAAAGTCTTAGAATATATAATAGAGAAATAATTCTTAACCATTTCGATACCAATCTGGCTGAAACCGCTTCTGGCTCTGTAGTTATAAATGTCTTGTTTTCAAAAGTTCTGAATTAAAATCTTCCACCAGACCTTAGTCACAATTTATGTTCCTAACACCAGCTTAATGATAACTAAGTTATTTTACTAAATTCTTTGTTATTTTAAAAATTAATTGAAAGAATCACAGAGCATCTTAACAGAAATATGGTAACAAAAGGGTTAAAGGCTGCCTATATTGTCTCCATTCATTTGCTAATCACTTTATAGAATATATATGCTTGGTGCAAGTACTTGAAGACTTGCTAGTTCTGATGCCATGAGAAAAGCACCCAGTACACTGTGGAGTGGCTGGCAATAGGAAGGCATCCAGTTGTAGAAACCATGCCAATACAAACACTGGAGCTTGTCACAGCCCTCTGGTTAGTCACTTCATGTCCAAATGTCCAGCCTGTGCTAGCATGGGCAAAGAAGCATTAAATGGCACCTTTTATCTTGGTACCAGCAGCTCTTGTGATGTTGTCTTCTCCCCATTAAGACTAATGAGTCGTTTATCCTTTGGGCTGTGCCCCAACACCTCCACCACCACTGGCAGACAGGAGAAAGGGCGATGGAAATACACAAGAGTGGGAAGAACTGAGAGGAGGGGGTAACAGAAGAGAGAATATGATAGGGAGGGTATGAGACATTTTTGGTACAGTCAGATTGGTACCATTTGTTTGGTGCCACCGATTCAATGCTGATTTAGCTTGCAGAAATGCTAGCACGCCGGGCAAAATGCGTAGCCGTATTTCGGTTGCCGTTACGTTCTGAGTTCAAATTCCGCCGAGGTCGACTTTGCCTTTCATCCTTTCGGGGTCAATTAAATAAGTACCAGTTACGCACTGGGGCCGATATAATCAACTTAATCCGTTTGCCTGTCCTTGTTTGTCCTCTCTGTGTTTAGCCCCTTGTGGGTAGTAAAAAAATAGATTTACTTGACATCAGACATTTCAATCTCTCTCTTTCTCTCTCTCTCTCTCTATCTATCTATCTATCTATCTATCTATCTATCTATCTATCTATCTATCTACCTACTTCTTTCTTTCTCTTTATCTCTGCGTGTCTCTCTATCACTCATCCTCTCAGTATAGTGTATATTTCTGTGTACATGCATACTCCTCTGTGTGTGTGTGTGTGGTGTGTGTGTTTGCCTCCAGTTCTAGAAAAGTGCCATCATCCAAACCACACTGAATGTGCCAGTCAGCCATGCCAAATCACCTGTGTCAAAACAGCTGCGCCCAATCATTTCATTCCATGATAGACTGCAGAATAAGAAGATTGAATAGAAATAACAATAGCAGTGACATGTGTGCGTGAGTGTGCCTATGTGTATTACGTATGCATGTATGTGTGTGTGAGTGTGCCTATGTGTGTTACGTATGCATGTATGTGTGTGTGTGAGTGTACCTATGTGTGTTACGTATGCATGTATGTGTGTGTTTGTGTCATATGCATATGTGTATGTGCCATTGTGTGTGTGTCAATATGTTTACATAATTTAGACGTATACCAATGAGAACATTCCACCATTCAACTTAATATTTTATCAACATAATGAATGTTGTTTATGAAACCTTTTGTATAATATGCACAATAAACTGACTGTCTGCATGTGAACATGTGTTTCTGAGTTTGAAGCAAGGCCTTGAATTTGTAACAACTTCTGATTCAAGTAAATTCACCTCCCCCCCCCACTCTCTCTCTCTCTCTCTCTCTCTCTCTCTCTCTCTCATTTTGGTGCATGCCTTAAGGCGGCGAGCTGGAATAATCATTAGCACACCGGCAGGAATGCTTAATGGTATTTTGGCTGCCGTTACATTCTGAGTTCAAATTCCGCCAAGGTTAACCTTGCCTTTCATCCTTTTGGGGGTCGATTAAATAAGTACCAGTTCAGTTACGCACTGGGGTCGATGTAATCGACTTAATACCTATGTCTGTCCTCGTTTGTCCCTTCTATGTTTAGCCTCCTGTGGGCAATAAAGAAATAAATATCAGAATAACAACTCCGAGTCAATAAAGAAACTGCTACCTGGTTGCTCAACCTGCTAAAAATAGCAGCCAGTTCTTCCTCAGACTATTATTACCGCATACTTACTTAAGAGCATTTTTTCCTCTTTCTGTCTTTTCCGGTTTTTCTTTCTTTTTTTTTTCCCTGTCTTGCAGGTGACTTGTGCCACCCCCACTCAGTAGTGGGGGTGGCAAAAAAAACATACCCAGACCACAACAGTAAAGTGGGTAGCATCAGGAAAGGCATCAAACCAATGAAACCATGCCAAGGCTAATTCTGGAGCTCAGTGCAGCCTTACAGCTCACTGGATCCTGTCAAACTGCCCAACCCATGCCAGCCTGGAAAACAGATATTACACGACAGTGTTGTTTCTTAAAATTATCTCCCCTTCTCAAGTGGAGCTGGTCTTAATTGCTATTTGGTTATTATGTTACATCCCCTAGAGGTGGAGATAATTTCATTAAACCAAGAATTTATGTTGTATAGTATTTGGTAGGCCTGTATTTGTCTTATGTTTCTGGGACTACATTAACTACTATGTCCTTCCTTAAAGATAACGTGAGGCATGTTTTGAGAGGAATTTGCCTGCTATTTCTAGTAGGTCATGTAATTACATATAGGCTCTCTGTCTAGCTCATATTTTGTTACTTTTCTGGTGACTAAATTGACTTCCATGCCAAGAATATGACAAAAACATAAAACAAAAGAAAGAATGAGAGAAAGAAAATGGAAAGAGAACAAAAGAATAAAAGACTTGTGCCATAGAGAAACCCATAGAGAGAAAGAACAAGGATGGTAATGGTCCTTTGTTTGTTTAACTTAACTGGCATTAGATTGTTGGTTGGTTGGCAGTGATGTTGTTGTTGCTGTTGTTGCTGTTAGAACCTCTGGCATTTAATTGACTAAATAGAATGGCTCTTCTGTTACTGTTCATGTGGTTGGTTGACTAATGCAGTGTGATGGTGGTGGTGGTGGTTTAGGAATGTCTTTATGTGTGTGTGTGTGTGTATAGTTATATACACTGTGTATGTATATATATATGTATATGTATATGTTTGTGTGTGTATAGTTATATACATGTATGTATATGTATGCATATGTATGTATGTATGTATGTGTATGTTTGTGTGTGTGTATAGATATACAATATGTATGTATATGTATGTGTGTGTGTGTGTAGTTATATTCGACATGTATGTATATATATGCATATGTATAGGTATGTTTGTGTGTATAGTTATATAAAATATGTATGTATATGTATATATGTGTATGTATAGGTATGTTTGTGTGTGAATAGTTATATATATATATATATAGATATATATATATATATATATGCATATGTATGTATATGTTTGTGTATATGTGTGTAGTTATATATATGTATGTATATGAATGCATATGTATGTATATGAATGCATATGTATGTATATATATGTTTGTGTGTATGTATAGTTATATACAGTATGTATATGTATGTTTGTGTGATCACATACATGTATACTCAACGATGTTTATGGATGCACGAAGCTAACTTATGAGTGAGTTATTTATAAATGTCAGTTATAATTTCATATACTGTAAGCATATTTATATATACGTATATGAGTTTATATAAAGTGTATGCATGCCTGTTTGCAGTAGATTCTATGTGAATCTATGTCTAACCCCTAAGTCTTGTGACATTGCTACCTTTCAAACTGGGATTCTGTTTATGTTTTTATCATTTTCTCTATAAGACCTCGGATGTCAAAAAAAAGTGTTTCTACAATCAAGATGGAAAAACAGGCCAAACCAAACATCTATGATCATTACAGCTTCGTGTGTGTGTGTGTGTGTGTGTGTGTGCTATATTAATTTCTCAATCCATTCAGGACCTTTACATTCTCCCTTCAACTGAACCACTGCTATTCTCTTCAATCTGATGCACTGCTTGTTGGTGTTCGGAGAAATAGCTCACCTCATACAAAAACATACGTTGGAAATTTTGCCTTGGATTTGAACTCAAGACCTATGAAGAATTAGTAGTGCTAATACTGGAATCACTCTCTATTTCACTTCATCAGTAGAATATGGACAGACACAAACTCTCTCTCTCTCTTTCCTCTCTCTCTCTTCTCTCTCTCTCTCTCTCTCTCTCTTTCCTCTCTCTCTCTTTTCTCTCTCTCTCTTTCCTCTCTCTCTCTTTCCTCTCTCTCTCTCTCTCTCTGTCTCTCCCAGACACTTACACGCTAACTGATTCTGACTCTTCTGCATACACAGGAATTATTAGATGAATTATCATAGATTTACTGAGATTATCCTGTCTGATCATTTATCGTTTGTTTTATTGACAAAACAAAACTCCTCACTGACATTTGGTGATAAAATCCATACTCAGCATGCATCAACTCTTACTCATTATGCTCCAACTCTAAAACTGTGTTTATAAACATACATTATCCATTATAGTTTTATCTGACAAAACAAAATCCTCACTGACATTTGGTGATAAAATCCATACTCAGATGCATAACTCTTACTCATTATGCTCCAACTCTAAAACTGTGTTTATAAACATACATTATCCATTATAGGCATGTTTGTGTGTGTGTGTGTGTGATAGAAAGAGTGAGAGGGAGGGAGGGAAAGAAAGAGAGTTTGTGTGTCTGCAAGTGAGTTTGTGTATAAGTTTGTGTGTGTGTGTGTATTAAACCGTATGTGTGTTTGCATGTGTAAAGATATCATAATAAATATGTTTATAGTTGACAGAAGCTGTATGGAAGTCCATCATATATTTGGATGTAAGTGTGTGTGTGTGTGTTGCCAGCACACTGCTACCACTGGTGGATTGCTTATATCTGTGACTTAGTGGTTTGGCAAAAGAAGATTGATTAAAAAACAACCAGAAACAGGCGCAGGTGTGGCTGTGTGGTAAGTAGCTTGCTTACCAACCACATGGTTCTGGGTTCAGTCCCACTGCATGGTACCTTGGGCAAGGTCTTCACTATAGCCTCAGCCGACCAAAGCCGGTGAGTGGATCATGGTAGACGGAAACAGAAAAGAAACTGTGGTGGATGTATAGATATATATATATATATAGATATATATGTATGTATATATGATATGTAGTATGTATATATGTAATATATATATGTAGTATATATGTATATATATATATGTATGTAATATGTATATATATATGTATGTATGTATGTATATATATATGTATGTATGTAGTATATATATATGTATGTATGTATATATAGGTATGTATGTATGTATATATATGTAGGTATGGTGTGTATGTATATGTAATATTATAATTATGGATTATATATAGTATGTAGGTGTATATATATATGTATGTATATATATAATATGTATGTATATGTATATGTATGTATGTATATATGTATAATATATGATGTATGTATATATGTATATATATGTATGTATATATATTCGAGCTTTGGCTTAAATCTCTTTTGAGTCTTGCTTGCGTAATCCTGGCCTCTTCAAATGCTTTCACTCCACTCCACACCTTTGTTCACCATCCAAAGCAAGGGTTTCTATATCTTCTGGACCCATTCCAAGTGACTTACTATCACTGCCATGCTTGACCGCCTCAGCTACCACCACCATCATCACCAGTTGCCTCTGCCTCTATCGCAACTACAGCTCATACTATTACCAACACTCCATTACCATCTCAACTGTCAATCTACTACCACCCTCACATGTCTATACCTACCCTCACCCCAACAAGAGGAGTAGAAGTGTCATTAAATAGTGAGAGAGAGGGGGGGTCAAAGTGTGACACACTGACACACAGATTCGTTTTAGCATTATATATATATATATATATATATAATTTTGTTTTTGTTTTTGCTCCGCCTCTGTTCTGTTTTTGTTTTTCCAACGGATTTTCTTTTTTCTTCCTGAAGAGAAAGACCAATATGGTCCCATTATTCAATCGGATTTTGGTAATTTGTGCCTTTCGAAACACGTGTAGAATGATGAATAAAACGATTTCTGTTCAATCTGCGTTCAGCTCCATTTCTTCAATTCACCAATAATGTTTTATAATATTATATATATATATATATATATATATATATATTATATTCGTTTAATGTTTCAGTCTTGAGGTTGTGGCCATGCCAAGTCCAACCATGCCAGCTTGGAAAATAGACATTAAATGATGATGATGATATAGTCGCATGTGTGTGTGTGTGTATTATTCTTTGCTTAGGCTTAGTGATACCAATACCAGTGTCAGAACTAAGCTAATGAAATTCGTGACATAAGATCTTTTCCTTGTCATTTTAATTTCTGATACATACATATATATATATATATATATATATATATATATATATATATATATATATATATATATATAAAATAACAAACTGAGGAAATTCCTTGAAAGAGGTGTGTAAAATATCCAGTCCACTGGTACTGTCAGTTGAATACCACAGAAATACACACACACACACACACACAACACACATGCGTGTGTGTGTGTATGTTGGTATGGCTACACTCCACCTCTACTCTGTTGAAGGGGTGTCTCCATGTTATGGTGGTGAAGATATCTGTTCAGTGTGAGTAAGACCTCTATATAGATTACTCTGCCTTTCTCCCCTCATCTCCTCCTGCATAAAGAGGGAGGTGTGAGGAGCTGTGAAGAGAGAATGTACATTTGGGGGGAGGAGGAGGAGGGCTTCACTTTTATTGTCAAGTTAATTAGTCTTCTACAATATACTTGGCTCATTCATTAGTTTTCTACCTTCCTCCCCTACCTTATTTTTTATCACTCTTTCATTCTCACCCCCACTCCCAGTTTCGTATCTTTTATCTTTTACTTGTTTCAGTCATTAGTCTGTGGCCATGCTACAGCATAACTTTGAAGAACTTTTAATCCAATGAATCAACCCTATGAGTTATTTTTTTCTAAGCCTGGTACTTCGTCTGCTGGTCTCCCTTTAGCCAGACCTCTAAGTTATGAGGATGTAAACACACCAACACCAGTTGTCAAGTGTTGGGGAGGGGGCAGGACAAAGACTCAAAGACACACACACACACATACACACACACACACACATAGACACACACACATATATGATGGGCTTCTTTCAGTTTCCATCTACCAAAACCACTCACAAGGCTTTGCTCAGCACGAGGCTATAGTAGAAGATAGTTGTCCAAGGTGCTACACAGTGGCACTGAACCCAGAACCATGTGGTTGGGAAGCAAGCTTCTTACCACACAACCACACAGGAGGTTTTGCTTTAATGTTTGTTATTTTCCCTTCATTATCCCAGCTAAATTTTCCTATGGATGTAGGAATGGCAAAAGCAGAGGAGTGGGGTGGTGTGAGGGGGAGTACTGTATGATTATGGTTAGTTGAGGGGTTACTAGGTTCATGTGCATCTTTCACTTGAGCCATAAAATCCCATGCTATTTTGCCCACACTCACACACACACACATGCACATACACTCATACACACACACACATACAAGGTGCACACACTGCTGTGTTGACATACAACATATGTAGCTACAGACATTGCTATTATGTTGATGCCATTATTGTTGTCAGTTGATTATTCAAAAGTCATTTGGTTAATGATAATGGTTGAGATATTGTTCATGGTGGGTGGCAGTGCTCATATTGTTTTTTTTTATTTATTTATGTTTGTTTCTGTTTAGCCTCGAGTTAATTGTCATTGACCTAAAGTCAAAAACATTTCATTCAACTTTTAAGATCTTGGGGTACCATATTATCTCTTGTAATTGTCTTTTATTTATTTATTTTTTTTGATAGAGTTCTTGGTCATTAAAGAGTTGATGGGTTGGTAATGGTGGTGGTCATATTGGTATTGGTGGTGATGATAGATAATGGTGGTCATGGTGAAGGTCAATACTAATTATGACCCCAAAAAATGCACACACACACACACTCAAATCTACAGCAAAAATTTCCATCTAACACTGTGTTTATAGTGATGCATGCACACACAAAGGATGCAGCTCTTTCTCATGTCATATAGACTCATAAGGCCAATTTCCTGGTTTCTATGGCTTACATATTCCCTGCTGGATTGGACACCAGCCCATCTAAGTTTTTATCCATTTTTGTCAGCTAAGTGAACTGGAGCAACATAAAATAAAGTGCTTTGCTCAAGAACACAAACACATTGCTCAATCCAGGAATTGAAATCACAACCTTACAATTATGAGTCCAACACTCTAACTGCTTAGCCAAGGATCAAACTTACGACCTTATGACCATGAGCCAAGTACCCTAACCACAAAACCACATGCCTGCACTACATGGATATTAACATATACTACACACACACACCATGTTTAAACAACTCACACACAATGAATAGAAATGGTGGAGAGAGTTTACTTAGAGGAACAAATGCTATCAAAGAAATTTTTTTATTGAGTTGATTTGTTAGCTTTTGTTGTTATTCTTATTCCTGTTGCTCTAATGGCTTTCATGTTTTTCTTCTTTTTTTTTATTAGGATTATTATATTCCTATCTACAAACATACCACACACACACACACATGCACTATACTTAGCTAAGCTTTTAAGCTTTTGCTAATATTTCTCTTTCTCTCTCTCTCTCTTCTCTCCTCTCTCTCTCTCTCTTCTCTCTCTCTCTTTCTCTCTCTCTCCCTTTCTCTCTCTCTCTCTCAGTCACCCACACACATGTGCATACACAAACACACATTTAGGCACACACACACATCCTCTCTCCAATTATATTCTATTACAAATCTGTCAGTGATAGAAAAATCACAGACGTTCAGATGACATCTCTAATCAGGCCAGGCCTTTACTGTTATAGAAAAGACTCAAAGCAAATGAAAGAATCTCTAAGCATCGGGGGGGGGGGGGGGAAGGTTGGTGGGTAGACAGTCACTCGACTTACTGAGACTAGCAGCCAGATCTCCCTCAAATTACACACCACTGTATTGAAAAGGAAGGGACACATTGCATATCGTATTCCTAGATACATAACACTCAATACTTGGCTTGACTTAGCTCAAGGGATGAACAAAATGGGAATCAGTGGATCATCATCATTGAATGTCCATTTTATGTGCTGGCATGGGTTGGACAGTTTAACTGGAGCTGGAAAGCCAGAGAGCTGCAACAGGCTCCATTTTAGCAAGGTTTCTACAGCTGGATGCCCTTCCTAATGCCAACCACTTTACAGTGTGTATTGGGTCTTTTTTACATGGCACCGCCTCAGATGTTTTTCTATGTGGCACCAGCACAGGTGCTTTTTACATAATTTATTGTAATTGGTGGCACAATCACCTGAAGTAATAGATATAGCATTTAACTCTAGTAGTAGCATTTTTGCTTCTTGTCTTAGGCCATACTTGTAGATGTCTTAAATACAATTTGTATTTTAAAGTCTTAGCTGTTTACACACACACACACTTCTGTTTCACTTTCTTCGCAATGAAACCACAATTACATCTCACATTTCCAGTTTGTCAGAGGTTGAAGATGTTAACTTAAACCAGTTGCCTTTTTTTCCTTTTTTTGCTCTTTTCTCTTTTATATATATTTTCTTTCCTCTCTTACTTGTCTCTCCTGGACTTACTTCTAATATCTGATGAAGGACTTTGTCCAAAGCCTTTTACTTATATTCTATAACTGTTTTTCCTTCCTTCACCACCGACCTAATAATAAGAATTGCGAACATCCATCTTGAATTTTTGTTGTTTTTAGAATTTGATTTTCTTCAAATATATGTGTATATATATGTATATATGGTATTAATGAAATAGGAGATGGAAGTTTCAGTAGACACTTCTTGAGTCGGCTTACATACCACTATACATGCATCACATTCAACTCAAAGCTGACTCAAAAAATTTCTAGTGAGACATTTTATTGATGTACCCAAAGATATCCAGAACGGGTTGAAACATGTATTGTACTCAATAAAGTCTATCACACATTCCATCTCCTATTTTATTAATACTGTTACCCCAACCACCACTACGTAGTTCCTGCAATAAATCTACGGATAACAACGGGTAATTGAAACTGTGCTTTACTCATCATCTATTTATACATTTTGTATAATTTCTCCATTATACTCTTTACTCTTTTACTTGTTTCAGTCATTTGACTGTGGCCATGCTGGAGCACCGCCTTGAGTCGAGCAAATCGACCCCAGGACTTATTCTTTGTAAGCCTAGTACTTATTTTATCGGTCTCTTTTGCCGAATCACTAGGTTATGGGCACATAAACAAAAAACACACCAGTATTGGTTGTCAAGTGATGTTGTGGGAGACACACAAACATATACACACACACATACATACATACATATATATATATATATATATATATATATATATATATACACACACACACACAGACACACACACATATATATACAATGGGCTTCTTTCAGTTTCCATCTATCAAATCCACTCACAAGGCTTTGGTTGGCCCGAGGCTATAGTAGAAGACACTTGCCCAACGTGCCACGCAGTGGGACTGAACCCGGAACCATGTGGTTTGTAAGCAAGCTACTTACCACACAGCCACTCCTATGCCTATTTTTTATATATATATATATATATATATAGAGAGAGAGAGAGAGATAAGGGGTGGGGAAGTCAATTACATCTACCCCAGCGTTCAGCTGGTACTTATTTTATTGACCCCAAAAGGATGAAAGGCAAAGTAAATATCTGTAGGATTTCAACTTGGAATATAAAAGCAGATGAAACGCCATTAAGCATTTTGTCAAGCTTGCTTACATTTTACCAGTTTACCTTATGTACACACACACACACACACACACACAACACACACACACACATACACACATATACACATGCACACGCTACATACATTGTTAATAAATATATTATTGTTTGCTGCTACAAGTAATTAAGAGCTCTCGTTTGAATCCTAAGTGCTTGATAACTATTTAAAAGCCAAAGAGCTTACTAGGTTTCTATTAGAGTGAATTTGTTTTTAACCTATTCTAAGCTTTGTGCTGTACTTAACCAATCGGTTGTTATGTACAACATTAGATGGCATGCTGTGTCGATTGACACAATGGCTATGAACGCTTGTCCTCCCACAATATTATTTAATATGGAGATAAGTGTAAAGTAGAACTGTGTCTGTACATGCTTTTTCATATGTGGAGCACTTACCTTACATGTATGAAAGTGTTGCTGCTGCAGTAGTTGTTGTTATTTCTGCAAGTGATATAACAGTTAGTGTTTTCTACTTTCCATAATGCATTAACAGATATGTATTTTATAAACACTCACAATTGCCAGATATGCCATGAGACATATTATCTAACATAATATAAGTGTGTGTATGTGTGTGTGTGTGTTATCAGTGTTTACTGTCCACTTTTCCCTGCTTGCATGGGTCTGACAGAATTTGTTCAGGCAGATTTTCAGTGGCTGGATGCCCTTTCATTGCAAACCCTGACCTAGGCATAGGAGTGGCTGTGTGGTAAGTAGCTTGCTTACGAACCACATAGTTCCGGGTTCAGTCCCACTGTGTGGCACCTTGGGCAAGTGTCTTCTACTATAGCCTCAGGCCAACCAAAGCTTTGTGAGTGGATTTGGTAGGCGGAAACTGAAAGAAGCTCGTCATATATATGTATATATGTGTATGTGTGTGTGTATATGTTTGTGTGTCTGTGTTTGTCCTCCCAACATCGCTTGACAACCGATGCTGGTGTGTTTACGTCCCCATAACTTAGTGGTTTGGCAAAAGAGACTGATAGAATAAATACTAGCCTTACAAAGAATAAGTCCTGGGGTCGATTTGCTCAACTAAAGGTGGTGCTCCAGCATGGCCGCGGTCAAATGACTGCAACAAGTAAAAGAGTAAAGAGTTATTAGAAAAAAGAGACAGTACCTAAGACTTTCAGAGGGCAGCCAAGAATTGTGAGGTAATGAAGGATTAGGGTTAGTCTTTAGTGCAGGGTCTGGAGCAGGAGAGAAAGACAAATTCGTGTCATACGCTTCACAGAATATGGTGTGTGAGTTGCTGATTCTGTGGAGCAGAGACTGTTGTGTGAAAGCATGTGGCCTAGAGGTTAGAGCATTGCACTTGCAATCATAAGATCATTGTTTCCATTCCCAGACTGGGTGGTGTAATGTGTTTTTGAACAAAAAAACCTTTCATGCTGTTCCAATCTCCTCAGCTGTAAAAAAGCTTCTGCAATAACTGGGAAGTTAACCTGTGAGGGACTGGCATCCCATCCAGTGGGGGAATGTTGTAATGTCAGTTAGTTAGATGCCATTGAAACAGGGTTAATCTCCTGCCTTGAGTCGTAGGATTTATGAGGAAAAAAAGAAGAAAAGGAGGTTGTTTTGACAGTGGTAGAATAATCAGGGGACAATATGATGTCTTTGGATGGAGAAATTGAAGATTTAGCAATTGGGTTTACAATGTTTGCACATGTATCAGCTCCACCATCTCAGATGTGGCCCTGAAGAGGAGGGTTAGTCTTCAGGGTTATAGTTTTTGCTATGTTTTGAATGGGTTGTAAAATTCATTTCAACTTATTCAACATCTGCTTGTATCAGTTTCACTTCATTGATGTCATTAAATACTCATGAGAAAGGCATGAATATTACACAATCACATCACCCATCTTTTTCCTTGTGCGCATCATTGCTTCAATATTAACGAAGTTTTAACCCTGAGATAATCATTTGTTTCACCTCCACCCCATCATTTATGTCACTAAAATACTCCCTCATAAAGAAGTTAATGAGAATTCTCAATGCAGCTGTTTGACTGGCTAAAAATAGCAGCCAAACCTCCATTTTATTACACCATACCATCTTAATTTCTTTTGGCTCTTCAGAATTTCAGTTCAAATGCTGCCATGGTCAACTTTGCCTTTCATCCTTTCAGGGCAGATAAATAATGTGTAAGTGAAGTAGTGAGGTTGATATAATTGACTATCCCTTCCTCTGAAAATAGCTGGTTTTGTGACAAAATGAGAAAGAATTATAGGCTTGTTCAATTAAGGCTAAAACCATCAATAACAACTTTGTAAGATGCACCCAAGAAGGGAGCCTCTATGTTGTTGTTTGATCTACTGAAATCTCCCTCAGATCATTCCCTGTTGTGTTGAGGGAGGAAGGGACAGATTTGGAAAATGCAATCCTATATACTTCCTAAAATGATGAGATGGTCACAGTTGGAATCATCGATTGTCTTGTTCAGCCGTTCTCAGCCGTGACTTCCAGGGCTGCATGTGGCCCTCAAGCATCCTTCTGATGGCCCCCTGCAGTCTTCCCTTTATAAATATAATAAATGTCTCTTTGATTGATTTGTGTTTCACTTTTGGATCAGACCCGGATAACCGGTTTGGGATCAGACCCTGATATTAAAAGGGTTGGAAACCACTGGTCTAGTTAGCTCAAGGTGGACTTGGGAAGAAAAGCATCACAAAACACATTTCTGCCTGGCCACTTCCCTCTGCCTTTCATATCAAACCTAGTACCACTATGGTCTGGTACTTAGGATTCCTTGCTAACATTCAGATTTAATTCCCAGTGTGGGAACTCATTAGCTTACATGCAGGCATGGCTGTGTGGATAAGAAACTCACTCTGCAACCACATGGTTCCTGGTTCAGTAACACTGAATGGCACCTTGGGCGAGTGTCATCCTTGGGCCAACCAAAGCTTTGTGAATGGATTCAATAAATGGAAACTGTGTGGAAGCCCATTATATATACGTGTGTATTATGGCTGTCCTCCATCACTGCCTGACGACAGGTGTTAGTTTGTTTATGTCCCTTTAAAGAGGTTGCTTGAATATGTACCAGACATAACAAAAAAATACAGGGATTGATTTGTTTGATTAAAACACCTTCAAAGTGGTGCCCCAACCTGGCCACTGTCCAATGACTGAAACAAGTAAAAGATAAAAGATTCAACAAGAAGGAAGGAAAGAAGTAAAAATCAATAGCGAAGCTTTCTGTTTACAATAAAATAGGTGTGTCCGTATGAAAAGTCGCTTTATTGATTGGTCTTCAACTGTAATTATCTTTTCTGTTTCTTTGCTTTCGTTGACTCACGAAAACAGCAATTGTGTAACAGCAGTAGCAACAGCAACAGCGGTCTGCTGGCTGACAATTGTTCCTGCTTTCTCACGTAGAGCCACAAGAAGATAAGATTAAATGTTTTTTAAACTACAGGAGCAAACACAAAACCAATCAGGGAAATATATTGATGAGTCAGGACTCAATAGAGTGGCGGGAACATTATCGAATGCCAGATAGCATTTATTACGTTTTTTTCTTCCTCTCTTTGTATTCTATGTTTTAAGTTTTCTAAGTTCAAGAACCTGCGGAGCCAAGTACCAGCTGTATTCTAATGGATATATACAATTGACTATACCTCATCCTTTGGCATATTTCTGGGTCTGGCACCAATCTAAGAAAGGAACTATTACATAAAACTGGTGGCCAGCACTATAGATCAAGAAATAAGCTTCTGGCTAGTGGAGAACATGACCTGGTTTCTTTCCTTGGTTATGGCAAGCTTACTTCTCTTCATTCAGATAATTATTTTAAGAAAAGGCTCAAACGTTAAAATAGCTAATTTCAAACACACACAAATACATAGCTGTATGGTTAAGCAGCTTACTTCCCATACACATGGTTCCAGGTTCAGTCCCACTGTATGGCACCATGGCCAACCTGTAGCCCTAGGCCAACCAAAGCTTTGTGAGCAGATGTAGTCAATGGAGACTGAAAGAAGCCCATCATATGTGTGGGTGGCGAGAGATATTTGGCATCTCCTTATAGTTGTAAACGAGTGTCACCATTGTACAGCAGTGTTCTTTGTTTCCAATGTTCCACGAAAATATGTCTGGCCAGGGGTAGGGCGGGGAGGAACGTTATTACTTTTTTTGGAGACAGGTGAAAGTTGGCAACAGGTGGGTTATCCAGAAAACCTGATTCAACTCATTCCATCTGACCCATGCAAGCATGGAAAAGTGGATGCAAAAACGATGATGATGATGATGATGATGCCCCCCCCCCACACACACACATGCCTAAAAAGAAAAAAAGGTTATGTCAAACCAGCAACAAAACCCTTACATGGTCACTCAATCTGCTGGAAATTACAAGCAAGCCTTCCTCAAATTGCACCCTTTAAAAACAAAGACATGTCGGGTAATGAAGTCATAAATATACTATGTCTGCAAAACAAGACAGATTAAGGTGTGACACTTTCTGATCATAAGTTTGCTCAGCTGTGGCTGACCTGTGGTCAAATATCAGAATCATAATTACGTGTGGTTCGTCAGAAGACTTGAGTATTTGTTAATATTTTAGCAAATGTAGTAAATCAACAAGTTTCTTTATTCAGTTAAAAGCTTTTCCTTTTTCACTAGCATTGTGAATGCTTTTGTTCTTGTTTTGTTTGTTTCAGTCATTTGACTGCGGCCATACTGGAGCACTGCCTTTAGTCGAACAAATTGACCCCAGGAATTCTTCTTTGTAAGCCTAGTACTTATTCTATCAGTCTCTTTTGCCAAACCAATAAGTTATAGAGACATAAACACACCAACATAGGCTGTCAAGCAATGTTAGGGGCACAAATACACACACACTTGCTAGCAAGGCCGTAGTTTTCCGTTTTGCAACCATGATATACTCCAAGAATATTAAAGGTGTACAAATTAATATTGTGCCTTCTTGTGTTAGCAGTGCGATGTTCTCATTTTTAAGTTAATCTCTATAGATTTTCCATAGAATTCAAAGCCATCACTGAGCTCTTTAGAAAATCTGTAGAGATTCGAAAGATTTTGGAAAATATAGAAAATGGATACTGGAGTAGATCTGCTCATTAAAGCCAACAGGTAAATCAGTCGAGCTTGTTTCAGGCTTATTAGACATTGGGGAAGTACGTTTTACTCAGCTGGCGAAACTAAGAGTAATCAATATATTTAGAAATAGTAGGTATGAAGGAACGCTGATTGCGATTATTATCAATATAGCTCAGGGGGAAATTCTTCGGGGTAGCGTCCCGCATAGTAAATGCAATGACAACAAGGTCTTTGCATGTTATATGGGATTTGTAATGTGACAGGCGTGAAAAAACGTTGATCACCTGAAATTATCTAATGCTTGTTTTGGGTATTTATAATTTAAAATCAGCAAGCAAAGTAACTAACTCAAATAAACTTGCGTGATCGACGTTTTTACACAATGCTCTTTGGAGTGGATCTTGTATTTAAAGGCACCTGCAGAAATTAACGGACGTTTCGGCGTTATTAGTCCTCCTCAGTGAAATATATAATAAAGACTGGGAAGCAGAGTGGTAGAAACGTTACAGGACCGGAGTGAATAGATGTGACTTGGTATTTAATTACGTCTCTTTATATCCTCGTTTCAAATCAGAAGGGTGGTGCCTCTATTAGGCTTTCAAGTAGTAAATATACTGGACAAGAGATCCTTACATGGTCGACCTGCTAGAAATATCAGTTAAATGTCGCTTAAACAACACCCTGTCGTTTTAAATAAGGAAGAATACACTGGACAAGTAGTCTCATGCAGACAAAAATAAAAGATAAATAAACGGAATGATCCCAAATGGATTATTTTTCATCATGGGTCTGCTTCATCAGAGATAATTTGAAGGGAAAAAATAGGGGAAA
Source organism: Octopus sinensis (assembly GCF_006345805.1). Lineage (NCBI taxonomy): Eukaryota > Metazoa > Mollusca > Cephalopoda > Octopoda > Octopodidae > Octopus > Octopus sinensis. The sequence continues at coordinate 33,565,819 of NC_043006.1, read as the reverse complement.
GGAGAAAACAACCGAAAATAGGTAATATTGAATCGATTTGTCATTATTCCACTACATTTTCTTCTGGATATACCAGTAATTTCCTGCTTTCATTTCGATGAAGCTATGATGCCTGCAGTCAAGAAATGCGTCCTTTTTCGGCGAATGCAAAGAAATCAATAATTTCTATAATAAATACAACTTTTTACAAAAGCAACCATCAACAGCATTGACATCCAGCAGATACGATTAAATCAATTGTTGAACGTCTGTCTCTTGTCCGGATAAGAAACAGTGCAGTTTATTTATTCATTCATTCACTTCCTCTAACTAATCTGTGTTGCTTGGAAATCTCTCTCCGTTCCATTATAAATTCTATTATAATCTGTACCAGTAATTAAGGCAGTATTTATAAACTAACATTTCGATCCACTCCATTATAAAAGTGGATATACAGAATTGTTCAAATGCCATTATGCAGGTCGGTTTAAATTAAGGGAAGTCGATTGAATTGACCTAAAGAGTATGCCGAGGAGTTAATTTTATCGACCATAGACCAACGAAAAGTGAAATGGATCGGTATGATTTGTACTCGAAACAGAATAGGTCGAAACTAAATTATGTATGGCATTTTATCAGTTCTCACTTTCCACTACTTTAATTATATATGAGGCGTTTTGGTGCCGCCTTTTTGGTGGTGGTGAAATCTTACCCGTATTTCTTGATGGAGTGATTGGTGTTTGTCATTTGGAGAACTGCTGACATTGGAATACAACACAATAAGTACAAGAGATTATGTCAAGCTCCTTCTCTGCTATAAAGAATAATTTCTTCGGGCGTCTGAAGGCATTCCTTAGACCGTTCTGCTCTTTAGAGCTCGTGGGTAATTGGAACATCTTGGATGCACGTATGGTGTGTATCAGGTTAACTGATAAGAGAAGGGCGTGCAAAAGCTTCTCAAACCTGATCAGAGGTTTTCAACTGTCCAACATGTGGCGTCTGTGTTTCCTGAATATACATCTGGTCATTCGGATAGTATCTAGATAATTTTTCTGTGGGCCAGTAGATAGGGATAGCATAGATTGTCCACAATTTCAAGGGGTCTGCTACAAAAACCACAAATTTTGGACCTGTAAGGACGACCTAAATAGACTACAAAGGCAAGACCATAGTCACTGGAAACAGCGCTTCTGTTCTGGTGCTTACAGAGGGATCGGATAAGTAAATGAGTTAATCGGACGTTGATAAAAGTCGTCAACAATATAAACGGTCGCTCACCATGAAAAAGATCAATTAGAATTGGATCAACAAGATTTAGCAAGTGGATAATGACAAAGAAAACTTGATGAGATGGTAACTTAGAAACCTAGATGAGGCTCTTAGGAAAGGTGTTGCAACTAACGTGCTTCAAGCAAGATTGGCTCTTGACCAATTCTACAGCGTAAAGGACAAAGGCTGCGTTGTAAGTGCTAATGTACGTACTCTTAAGACTTGAAGGAACGAAAGCCGTTCAATGAGCCTGAGTGGAAGAGGCATTACGTCGTTACAAAGTCACGTTTCGGACTTTGGCTGACTATGATAAGTACGTGCTACTCAATCCCAAGTAAATTTGTGCGATTTTTCAGTTGCACTTCGTTCGACAGTTTGGGACGAGTGACAGATAGGATCGTGGGATGGACTTCAGAATGGGTTGACACGATTTTCGGCAACGGAGTCAGAGTGTTGCAAGAAGCCGATCGCCGTCACTGACGTACGGAAAGCCATGTATAGCTGCACAAAGGAAAAATCACTTAGCTTAGATGGTCTTTTCTACGAGCTTTATGTATATATGTCAGACATGCTCGGTGACCTCTTCGCAGATGACTACTGCAACGGGCAATTGAACAGGTGGCTTTCTACTTCTGTGACCCGAAGAATGGTGGCTCTGCCGAGAATGGATCCAAACAAGGAGTGAGGGTTACACAGATAATTTTCGGTTAATTCTGCTAAATACAAAGTTAAGATTTTGACCAAATTGTTAGCAAAGAAGTTGGCGCTTGTCATCGGGGGTCTGATTGACGAAGCGAAGACCTGTGCCATCCTAAACAGTTCAATCAACAACAACCACCAGCTTAGAAAAGATGGCTACGGAACATTATGATCAGTTGAAACACATCAGCTTGTAGATGATGAAAAATGTTCAATCTGATGTTCTTCTACTTCTGCCAACTCACCATCCTCAAGACAACGTGGGCAAAGAAGTCTATGAATAGACTGTTTACCAGTTTTCCCTCATATCGCATCTCATCTGGATAATGTAGTTCTGAAAATACGAAACAGGCGAGATGGTCAAGGCTGGAACATTTCTGATCAGAAGGTTGCTCAATAGTTCTGACCTGAAGTCAGACAACAACGATAAAAATAACTCTGAAGCCAGTGTTGAAACTGCAATACCATCGCTTGACCTGCTAGAAATAGCAGACAAATCTCTCTAAAAACTACACCTCGACCTACCCTACCTAAAAAGTGGTGGGAGGGATAATTAGATAATCTAGTCTTAAATAAACAAATGGATTATTTCTTTCTTTGTGAGTGCAATTATTTTGGTCAAAGGTTTGCTAGATCACAGATGGTTGAACTTAAACAACAACTCTATACAATGGAATAAATCTTTCCAATATTGGACTTAGGGCCAGCAAATTTAATTCCAATAAATGAATAATTACAAAAATTAAGGGAGGTAACTACAGTCAGTCGGACTCTTGTTCTGTGAATGCGCGCGTTTGATACTCTGTGTGTGTTTATGTCGAGTTACGAAAACAATTTTACATTAAACCGAAGGATTACTCAATACATTTATAGAGTGCATAATATTTGCTAGCTAACAAGAATAGTGTTGATAGTAACTTCGAAGTTTTGACCTGCTTAGCCTTCATAGAAATATATTTATTTGGAACAGTTGTCGAAGGGCTCCAAACAACCATAATGGTGAAACGCTCCTAGGAACTTTAATATAAACACAAGCTTGGGTTTATCCTACTCTTCATGCATACATGTGTGTGTGTGTGTGGTGTGTGAAGAATAAGGATAAACCCACCTTCATATACATGTGTGGTAAGAAACTTGCTTCCCAACCACATGGTTCCGGGTTCAGTCTCACTGCGTGGCACTTTAGGCAAGTGTCTTCAACTATAGCCTTGGGCCAACCAAAGCCTTTTGAGTGGATTTGGTAGGCGAGAACTGAAAGAAGCCCGTCGTAGTATATATATGTGTGTGTATGTATGTTTGTCCCCACCGCTTGACAACCGGTGCTCGTGCGTTTACGTCCCCGTAACTTAGCGGATCGGCAAAGAGGCCGATAGAATAAGTACCAGATTTTAAAAATAAATAAATAAAACTGGGTCGATACATTCGTCTAAAAACTCTTCAAGGAAAATGCTCCAACATGGCTGCAGTCTAATGACTGAAACAAATAAAAGATGTGTATATTATTTAGATTGAATCTTGCTGCTCTGAGTTTCACCTTTGGGTGTACAGGGTCTGTAGTCAAGTTACGACAGTCAATACTAAACGTGTGTGTGTGCACGCGCAGGCAAGCAGGCACACGCTCACACTTACACAAGAGTTTGCACATCTGAAACTGTGTTGTGACATATCTTCTCTTTTATTATCACGCTCTTTTCGAGAGGCTTTTGATCAAAAGCAATCCAGCCGTGAGCTTTTTGTCTTTTGCCTACGCGCAGGGGGCCAAAATCACATTATCGAAATGTATCCGTTTTTTTTTTTTTTTTGTTTTTTTTTTTCTTTCCTTTTCTTTGTATGACGACGGTGTGTAATTTCAAAGGTTTCTAATTGTTGATGATATATAACTCCAAGTCAGTCTCATTTAAGCAGACCGTTGATCAAAGGCAATCTAGCCGTGACCCTCTGGTCTTTTTCTTATAAGAAAGGAACCCAGGGTCATACGCAGTACAGTGTGTCCTTTCCTTAAATGCCGTTTTATGATTTGTGAGAGACTCGACTGCTATTTCTTAACAGGTCAAGTGTCTATGTGGAGCAAGTGGCTCTCAATCATTGACCCCTTTCATTTCTGTTTTACTCTGGACTTCCGTAGCCATTCGACGTTTCAAAAATAATCAACTATCATTGAGAACTATATGTAGAGAAAAAAAAATGTTAGAATATTTTATGTATTGAAGAAGTTTAAGCTGTTTATTGCAGATTAACTTCAACAAAATCTTACATAGACCTCCAAGAGTCATGTGGACCCCGGTTGAAAACCATTGCTGTAGGAACTCACACGTTGGATCGCGTATTATTTCAGTGTTGCCAAGGCGGTGAGCTGGCAGAAACGTTAACACACCGGGCGAAATGCGTAGCCGTATTTCGTCTGCTGTTACGTTCTGAGTTCAAATTCCGCCGAGGTCGACTTTGCCTTTCATCCTTTCGGGGTCGATTAAATAAGTACCAGTTACGCACTGGGGTCGATATAATCGACTTAATCCGTTTGTTTGTCTTCTCTGTGTTTAGCCCCTTGTGGGTAGTAAAGAAATAGGTATTTTGCCCGTTGCTACGTTCTGAGTTCAAATTCCGCCGTGATCGACTTTGCCTTTCATCCTTTCGGAGTCGATTAATTAAGTACCAGTTGCATACTGGGGTCAATCTAATTGGCTTATTACCTCCCTGAAAATCCAGGCCTTGTGCCTTTAGCAGAAAGGATTATGGATCTTTTCGGTCTGAACGGCAGTTTTTAAAAATAATTATCACGTAACTAAACACTTTTAAACTTCGTATACTGGTAGAATGTGTTTATAAAACATCTTTTTCTCTTGGCTTTATTGAGAAAATTCTACAGTTTGTAAGATATTTGTTGTTGTTTTTTTCTTCAATTTCTGCATTTCAACCAATCAATGACGTCTATTGAGGTGAAAACATTCTGTGCCGTATGAATATGTCCCTCGTTAAGAAACAGATTGGGTTTATTTATATTTGAAAAAAAAAAAGATACTCTTCCCCTACCCCTAACCCTAAAACAGATTGAAATGCAATAGATCGATACTAGGGTCATAATATGGGTGACAATTTCATATGACACCGCTAGAAAAAACTGCCGTTCAAACCGAAAAGATCCAGGATTATTTCATTGATGCCGATGATGCTTTAACTTCCGGTTATGACTATCATGTTTTTCTTTATGCATAAGCACATTATCCAGTATTGCTGTTCCTTCTTTTGTGTGTTTCTTCAATTTCTGCATTTCAACCAATCAATGACGTCTATTGAGGTGAAAACATTCTGTGCCGTATGAATATGTCCCTCGTTTAAGAAACAGATTGGGTTTATTTACATTCTGAAGAAAAAAAGATACTCTTCCCCCTACCCCTAACCCTAAAACAGATTGAAATGCAATAGATCGATACTAGGGTCATAATTATGGGTGACAATTTCATATGACACCGCTAGAAAAAACTGCCGTTCAAACCGAAAAGATCCAGGATTATTTCATTGATGCCGATGATGCTTTAACTTCCGGTTATGACTATCATGTTTTTCTTTATGCATAAGCTACATTATCCAGTATTGCTGTTCCTTCTTTTCGAAAACTGTAGGGTATAATTCGAGGAAGATTTAACTGATATTCTAGAAGGCCGAGCGACTACATACAGTTTCTCTCTTTCTCTCTCGAACTTATTCTATCGGTCACTTTGGCCGAATCGCTAAGTTGCGGGTACATAAACACACCAACACCAATTGTCAAGCGGTGGGGTGGGACAAACACAAAGATATGCACATACTTACATACATACACACACACACACACATACACACGACGGGTTTCTTTCAGTTTCCGTCTACCAAATCCACTTCATAAGGCTTTGGTCGGCCCGAGACACTTGTCCTAGCTTTCTGGTTGTCTAGCTGTTTAGCCCCCAATGAGCCCTGATCCCACAGACTTGCAATTAAAGGTATTCCAGTCATGACCATTCCGTCTTTCATTCATCACAATCAGCAGCAGCAGCAACAACAATAGCAAACCCTGGACATTACTCTCTGGAGTCCTCGAACATATAGGGCTTGCGATCGTGAGTGCAGCACTCTACACCAGTGGTTCTCAACCAGGGTTCATATGGCCCTTGAGTGTCCGTATAAGATTTTGCTGTTAAAATTTATCTGCAATAAATTGGTTATAATTCTACAAAACACGAACTATTCTGACAATCCTTTTATAGGTGCAGACGTGGCTGTGTGGTAGGAAGCTTTCTTCCCAACCACAAGGTTCCGGGTTCAGTCCCACTCTACCGACCAAAGCCTTGTGAGTGGATTTGGTAGACTGAGACTGAAAGAAGCCCGTCGTGTGTGTATGTTATGTGTGCGTATCTTTGTGAGTGTTTTGCTCCCTCCACCACCACCGCTTGACAACTGGTGTTGTCAAGGCGGTTCCCCAAGTCAAATGATTGATTGAAACAGATAAAAATACAATTCCTAATAATTATGAAAAGACAGTAGGACTTTTTCGTATAGTTTGAATAGCTATGGAAGCCCAGTTGTGTAGAATGTGAATCAAAGAAGCTCCCGAGCAAAAATGTTTGAGAGAAACTGCCCGACCTGATGTAATTTATCTGAGACTGCATTGTCGAATATGTAAGTTTATAAAAATGGTAAGGTATGCGATTTGAGAAAAACGGTAGCTATTTCTAGCAAGTCGACTGATCACATAGAGGTACTCATATTTGCCATCGTGTTCATAAGGAAACACTTCATTTCATGTTACTCTAGCCACTCATCCACAAAAGAGTAACCTTTCGGTGGACCGGTGCCCCTTTCAGGGGAAGAAGAATGTTGTGATCTCTGTCGCTTGTATGCCATGGAACCTGAGTAACCGACCCAGGATTCCTAGGGCTCGAATCCTGGCGAGGTACATTTGGCTTGACATCCTTCCAGGTTCCCATATACTGGAGTATATATATCCTTCATTCGAAAACATGCAGCACTGTGCTCATGTTAGAAGTAAATATTATCAAGGATGATGGATTGGTAGTTATTTAGTTAAACTTATTTATGTTCTGAATTCAAACGTCTCTCCGGGCTTTTGAAATTCTGGCACCAGAGCAGCAATTTTAGGGGAGGAAAAAAATCGATTGCATCGATTCCAATGCTCGGATGGTACTTATTTAATCGATTCCAAAATAATGAATGGCAAAGTCGATTTCAGCGGAATTGGAACTCAGAACGTAAAGAGCCGGAAGAAATACCGCTGAGCATTCTGTCCGACGAGCTAACGGTTCTGTCAGCTTGCCGCCTCGGTAAAAAAAAAAATTAATAACTGTGTTCGGATTGGGCTCGCTGCTTTTTTGACATCGTCCGAAATATTGCCCTCGCCCTTTCATACTTAACTATATTATTAAAAGGAGTCCCCAACTCTGCTCTTTTCGCTCACAACTAAGAACTGGTGGCCTCGACTATAGCAGTGACAGGCATCCTGACGAGATAATCCTTTTCTCTGCACGAAGAGGGCATATTACCCATCTGGGTTGCCATGCATTTTGACACAATCTCCAACCTTATTAGTTTTAGCATACACCTTGGGAGTTGTCACCTTCTACGCAGAAAATCATTAAGTGGGAGCTGTTGACGGACAGATTCGTTTTCGCGCCGGTCGCAATTGAGTGAGACTCACTATCCTGGGTCCCTCAGATTGTCGCTCTCTTCCTTCAAATTGGGATTAAAATGTCAGGCCTGGGGATAGTATCCCGCGAAGTAAAGTGGCTGATACAACAAATTCGCTGGCTGTTCTTCATACACCGCTATAACTATCCCCGTATCTGCGGGGCATACGCGAGACATAAATTATTCACTAGAAAATGTTGCATTTTATTGTTTATTTCTATAAGTTTTTTAATTTGCATTTGACAAAAATATGTCGCTTACCGCCAATTCAGCCCAAATCAACAGATTTATGATCAAACACATTCTGTTATTGACTATCTCGTCTTTTCGGGCTACATTATTCAATATGCCCTTCTTTTTGACGGAAAAAAATGATAGGGTGTGGTTCTTAGGCTATTTATTTGACTGCTATTTCTAACAGATCATGCAACCTCATAGATACTCCCTTTCGGAGAACTGGGGTTACTTCCCCCTCCCCCTAACATTTACAGTCATTTGTCAAATATCACAAATAGATAATCATATTATTATATGTCATTTCACATTATTTATGCTGAACACACAATTTTATATATACTTATGTATGTATCTGTATATATATATATATATATATATATATATATATATATATATATATAAGTGTTGATAGGATAACAGTCACCGACTTTGTGTTGTTGCTTAAACTCCAGGTCACCACGATCGAGCCAACAGGCTTATATGATCAGAGGCGTTCCAGCTATGACTACCTCGGCGTTTTTATATTTCATACATAATGTAACTAGTATTATTACATTTTTTTTAAGATAGTAGGGTATGAGTTGAGGGATATTTGGCTGCTATTTCTAGCCGGTCGAGTGAGCACCATAGGTGCCTTCTCGTTTTGTTGTGTCTGTATCTAAGATACCTCCCAGCGGTCCTTCCAGTTTTTTACTTAATTATCTAGGTTGTTGCGTTTTAACCCCAGGCCAACCTTGATTGAGCAGATCAATCGTCAGCCATCCTCCTCCACTCCAGACAGTGACTCCAAAACGGCATTATTCATCGTGTCATATTTTAAACCTGCTGTGATTTGAAGGAGATTTGGCTACTATTTCTAACGGATCGAGTGACTACCTCGAGGCTCCGTTGTTGATACAATAATACGTTGGGAGCACAGGCTGATGTACTTCGACACTGTAGACAGTGGCAACACTATGTTAGTGACGAGTGTTTTACTGGCTTCTTAGTTCTAAGTTCAGTGTCTCTCGGATATACATACATACATACATATCGATGGTGCTGAGTCCCTTTCTATATGTTCAACAGCCATAATGCCATAAATCTCCTATACTCAGATATTGAGTTGAAAGTGGTTTCGATTTGAGGTTTCGCCTCTAAATGTCTTTGGGAAATGAATGAACGTAACGACTGTCTCTTAGAAAACCAAGTTGTTATATCTAAGAATCATTATCATATTTGATGGTGACTAGTATGGATCATATAATTAATCATTAACTTTTTTTTAAACATATTTATTAAAAACAGTCGGACCCGGGGGGGTATTGCCACACAGGGCGCATAGACTAATGTTAGAAAATAATATTAAGAAATTAGAATCTTTTGGGTTAAAAAAAAAAAAACGTGTTGCCTTTGGATTATGCCATAAATTATTGTTAAAATGCACTAGGAATGCTATATTCCATAGACCAGGGGTACATCTGAGCAGTTTAGTGTCAAAAACAGCGGCGAATAGTTCTAATACTAGTTGGGGCAGAGAAGCAGAATTGATGTAACATCTTTGGCAAAAGGCCTTGAAATAGCAGGGAAGATTTGCAAGTTAAAGTAAAAAAATTCTTTAGAAAGAAAGAATTGTAACATAATTTGGTATATTCAGTAGATATGGGTTAATAGGAAGGGTATTTCCAGAAACATCCATGGAAATGTGAGGGAAAGCTAATTTAAAAACAAGAAAAAAAGGTTTGTTTCTTTTTTTTTATTCAAATGTATGCCCCAAAAGAAACAAACGGAAGAGTCGAATACTGGAAAACAGCGTATTTTAAAAATAAACAGTACCGTATTGATCAAACGAACATATATATAACACTTATTATGTTCAATGAAAGAAATATATGAATAATGTTTGCTCACCATAAACGCAAAATTGGAATATATAAATATGTATGTTGATATTGAAAAAAATAAACGGTTTTTAAGAATTAGAATTTTCTCCGTTCATTGCCCGAATTAGACGAAGAATTTGAAACCGTAGCGATTTTTTTTTTGCTTTTTGGTCACAAAAAGTGGAAGTAATGCGATGTGAACTGCTGCTGTTGCTGATCGTAAAGTGAATACGAGGAATTCTCTTCTACAACAGTAAATAGGAAGGAAGATAGATTGATAGATACAGAAACAGATACAGGGGGGGAATGGATGAAGAAAAGACGGAAATAGATTAAGAAAGAACCAGTTAGAAATAATGAACAGATGCTTTATATAATAGCAGACAGGGGGAATCTATAGACAGTGAGCGTGTGTAAAACAGGGGGGGGGGAGAATTTGGCTGTAGTCTTTGAATATATATTTATTTCCTTCTAGCAAATTTCCCCACCCTCTGTGTATCTATAAAATCATTCCTCTATGGTAGTTTCTCGTTAACCCTGCAACTACTATTTCTTTATAAGTGTGTAATCGAAACGTACTCATATTTAAGTCACCACTAAATTATACACGGACATTCAATCTAATATACATACTGTATGTGTATGTATCTGTATATAAACACAGAAATATATCATAAATATAGAATTTACTGGAAATAGTGAGCCGTGCATACAATATAAATAGATACAAATATTTTGTAAGAGATTCATAAAACTAAAAAAACTTTAGCTATCCACACTATTTAATTATATAAATAGATATATACACATGCACGTGTGTATATTGCCAATATTTATATTATTATTATTATCATTATCATCATTATTATTATTATATAGTTGTTATTAATATTGGTTACATATATATATTGGTCTTTATTGTTTGATTCTGCTAACATATCGTCTGCTAACTCACTCACACTCTCACTCACTGAAAGGGTTACATACACTCATCCTCTCTCTCATTCTCATAAGGGTTACATACACTCATCCTCTCTCTTCCCCTCTCTCTCTCTCTCTCTCTCTTTGTCTTCCTCTCTCTTTCCTTCTCCTCAACTACCTTCTTCTGACATGGCGCTATCTCGTCGTCATCAACACTCAAACAGCCGCGCTCCCGTCACACTTACACCCTAAAAGAGAGAGAGAAAAATAACAAACAAACACAGCAATAATTGTAATACCTCCAATTCTTTTGTACACCAAGGAGCAACTTTCAAACAAATATTATTTCCGAAATTTATTAATTCCGTATAATTTCTCCGACTTTATCTTCTCTCTGGGGAAGAGAACGATTCCTCCTCTCTCTCTACTCTCTCACTCACACTCCTTTCCAATATTTACATATTCATATACATATATATATATATATATGTGTGTATATATTATTTATACAGTCACACATGTAAGGCAACATTATCGTCTATCCCTTTCATTCAAACACATACATACACACACACACACATATATATATATACATCCATATATATATATATATATATAGTTGTATATATTAATTTGACTTCTTCCGTTTGGGGTTGAAATTGTTAAAATTGCAACACGGTGTCGATACCTGGTTTAGTTGACGTTTTTAAATACTTCAAGATGAGTCGGAAACGGAAGAGTAGTAGCCTGAAATTACGAATAAGTAAGTAAAACAAGAAATATATTAATTAATCATATATGTATTTATTTATTTACTCCTTTGTTAATAATACACCACATCTTTTGTGTGTGTGTGTGTATTTGTCTGCTGTGTATAATGTCTATATAATATGTGCACAAGTATTGTCTGTGTGTATAATGTTTGCTTCCGTGTGTATATGTAAGTTTTGTGTATAAACATACTCATACATATGTATATATATATATATAAATCCATAATTGAATGTATGTATGTTTTACTGGGTCTGTACGTGTGTATAATGTGTGTATAATACAGATATACAAAAATACTTCCGTAGGCGAATGTGTGCATATGGTAGTAGTGTGTATATGAATGTGTGTATATATATATATATATATATATATATGTGTGTGTGTGTGTGGATATTGCACGCTCATATGACCTTGTATGTTTATAGTATACATCTGTAGGTATGTGGATGTTTGTGTGTATGAAATATCAGTGCACTGTGCATATATATACCCGTTATTGAAATTACATATAATGTGTTATATAGACATATGTATGTATATGATAAACGGTGTATACTGATACACATTCAAAATAGTTCTGTCAATAAGCCAAATGGTATATATATAAAACGCATGTGTTAGTGTTTACGCATGTGACCGTGTGTGTGTGTGTATACTTAGGAATATATATACGCACACAAATTTCTGAGGTATATATTTAGCGCTGGTATACTGATAATGTGTGTATAATATATAACTTGTGTTACAAACGTATGTATATATTGGGCCTGAGTAATCAAATTTTTATGTATAGCTCTCGACCTGAATGAACTATGGGTGTATATATATATATATGTGTGTGTGTGTGTGTGTATGTGTGTGTGTGTGTGTTATATAGTATTTAATATTTTAGATTTCCCTGGCAATATGTAAGCATAAACAAGAAGGTGAAGTGATGTAGTGAGAGTAATTTTGAATATTAATGAACTGTATTTTGTGGGGCATATACTGTAGTTGGGAAATTGTATAAAATAAAAACTGTGTGTATATATATATATATATATATATATGGATTGTTGGATGTATATTATATATGCATATATAATACATGTATGTATGTGTATTGACTGTATATCTTTTATGTGTGTGTGTGTGCATACATATATGTGTGTGTGTGCATACATATATGTGTGTGTGCATACATGTATGTATACGTGTCCATACATGTATCTATGTGTCCATACGTGCATGTATATGTGTGTGTCCATACATGCATGTATATGTGTGTGTGTCCATACATGCATGTATATGTGTGTGTGTCCATACATGCATGTATATGTGTGTGTATGTCCATACATGCATGTATATGTGTGTGTATGTCCATACACGCATGTATATGTGTGTGTGTCCATACACGTATGTATGTGTGTGTGTCCATACTTGTATGTGTGTGTGTCCATACATGTATGTATGTGTGTGTGTCCATACTTGTATGTGTGTGTGTCCATACATGTATGTATGTGTGTGTGTCCATGTATGTGTGTGTGTGTCCATACATGTATGTATGTGTGTGTGTCCGTCCATACATGTATGTATATGTATCCATACGTGTATGTATATGTATGTATCCATACATGTATATGTGTATGCATACATGTGTGCATATGTATAAATGTTTGTATAGATGTGTGTGTGTATATGCATACATGTATGTTTGTATAGATGTGTGTATATGCATACGTGTATGTATAGATGTGTGTATGCATACATATATGTTTGTATAGATATCTGTATGCATATATGTATATTTGCATTTGTGTGTATAGATGTATATACAAATATATGGAGAGTGTGTGTAATGAGATAATACATGGGCGGTGTATGTTTTATAATTGAGTCCTGGTTAAATGTAAAGCATATTTGAACCTAAATTTTAAATCTGAACCTAAGCTGTAAACATAAACCCAGAGAGGACTAACTTGTATATTGTAAGGATATATTATCTGTATGTAACAATTACTTTAAAGACCTGTGTTTTTTGTTAACCAGCATCAATTATGAATGTTTAAACTTTTACATGTGTTAATATCTACTTAATGTCTTTAATTTACTATCACATATGTTGGCTGCACTAAATCAAGTTATTTCCAAAATATATACTTCCAAATGCTGCTATTTTTAAAATCCTTTTTTCCCTCCCACTTCTTCCACAATAACCATTATCACAATAGTGTTATCACTAATATTCTTCACAAATCCTTCAATCTGCTAAGCCATTACTCAAATTCCCTCCTGCTCAAGTTGTAAAATCCTGATACTGAGGTCAAGATGGAACTTTCAGGAAGCTAAACTGAGTGATAGTCTATTTAGAATCCCAAGATTTTAGGGTGTGGCACCCAATTTGGTGTTTACTCACTCCAGACATTTCAACAGATCATACACTATTATATTCAACTTACTGCTTTCACCTGTCATGAGCCTAGACATCCACTATGTGGTTGTTTGACCAGCTCGTAATGACAGCTAAATTTCCTCAAAACCACACCCTACTGTATTAATTATATAATACTAGATATATTGTCTGAAAAGGATTGAATTGACATTGACGATCCTATTGTCATAGAAAATAGGATTGGATTGACATTGACAATCCTATTGTCGTGGAAAATAGGATTGGATTGTCTGCTCTGTCAGTATCAGATCATATCTGAGAATATTAGAGACAAACCAAAGGTAGTGAGCTGGCAGAGTGGTTAGCACATCAGACAAAATAATTAGTGACATTTCTTCCAGCTTTTTTATATTCCGAGTTCAAATGCTGCCAAGGATAACTTTGACTCTCCACCTCCCCCAAACTTTTTGGCCTTCTGCCTACCCTTAAAAATGCTTTAGAGTTTAGGCATTTGAATTGTAGGACACTTAGTTTGGTTCTGAATTGGCTTTCGATCATCCTGAACTGTAACTTTCTGCTTAAGTTTTATCCTGCAACTTTTTAACAGTTAAGTACCTATCAGGTCAGATGATTCCAGAAAACCCCTAAGAATCCCCCTACTTTCTTATACAAACATCTAAAATATAAAAATTGTCATGTCTATGTTTTTCTTTCCTTTCTAATCGATTAAAAAGGGGTATAAATAGTCAACGACTTGTTTATATTGTAATATATTATAGTGTAATGGGTCACTGGTTAATGCTTGTTTTTCTTTTCGCATGGCTTTGCTGAATCACGCGTTTCATGTCAGTTGTTCAACACATACAAAAAAGTACCAAACCCATATCTTAGTAACTCGGGAAATTCTCTAATTACAAACATGTTTGTGTGTGTAGAGAAGGAGTTAAAAAATATTTAACTGGTTGACAAGACTCCACATTACGCGAAGCGACTACATCAGATGTACGTGGTCAATATTTATCGCTTGCAATGGTCTCTTAGGGTTGTTGTTTATCATAGGAAAACCAGGCCTAATCAACCAGATATATAATCAAAGTTGTGTTTCTTTTATTATAAGCTTTATTACCGAATGGTAATGTGATGTAATTTGGCTACTACTTCCAATAGGCTGGCTGACCACATATAGTCTTCCTTGTCAGCAATAGAAATGTTTCGGACTGAACGTTATTTAACGTGGAAATTTAAATAGTTTTTCAGGCAGTAGAATACGCAGTGTCACACCCAGTTCCACTAATAGACATAAATTACCAATTTACCAGCAACTTAGGACCAATTTAATACCACTAATTTCCATTGCAATAACATCTCACCACCCCTACAAAAAGTCTTGAATGGAGAGCAGGATTTTACATGCTTTCTATGCTCAACTGAATGCCACATAGCTAAAATACCTTATAAAAATATGCTGTACCTCTATTAAGAATCTCCATGAGGTCCTTGTCTAGACGGGTGTGGGGGTCGACGTACATGATGTACTGAGTGCTTTGCCACTGACAACGTAAGTTATGCTCAAGATGAACATCATCATCAGTCTCACCCGTTCGTGAAGTCCAACAAATGCCATGGACGTTGTCCATTCTCCTCTGACTATATTAAAAACAAAATTTCAAATTACAAATTTGATATCGAGCCAACTGGATAGCCCCTACACCTACAATATACTGTCCTTGGGTTTAAAAAAGGGGAAGAAAGAAAATCGACGGTGGATAGCCGTAGATAAAAATGCCTTTCTGGTCATTCTCTTTCATCAAGGTTGACCCGGGGCTAAAATAGCCAGATTCATGTCAATAGTACTAACTATATCGTCTATCTTTACCGTCCTAAGTTCAAATTCCGCCGAGGTCGACTTTGCTTTTCATCCTTTTGGGGTCGATAAATTAAGTACCAGTTGCGTACTGGGGTCGATCTAATCGACTGGCCCCCTCCCCCAAAATTCCGGGCCTTGTGTCTAGAGCAGAAAAGAATAGTACTAACTATATCAAAGCCCAGTCTCATACACGCTCTTGTCTGTTCTGTCCATTCAGAAGTAATTCACTTGTTAAAATAATCATGTAACCATCTCTTCGTATTCTTATTGATGTGAAATAATCAGAAGTACTGTACTTCACCAGTTCATATTTGCATCAAGTGGTCGCTGTCTAAAGACTGGACGCTTGATTCCTCCTACAACAGTGAAGTTGGTTGTAGGGAATAAGAAATTCGATTGTTTAATGTTAAACACCAACCCTAAAGCTCCTGTGGTTTGTATGGGCATTTATCATTTATTTTTCGTGCTTTTGTGCCCCCGCACCACCACCACCACCACCACTTTTCTCTATTTCATACTGGAAATTTCTTTCTTTAAGCCAATTTCTCTTGTTCCTTAATACCACTAATTAATAGTTACTTTATTTCCTGAAACAAGATATTATTCTCTTTAGAAGAGAAAACCATTTATCTTTAAAATAAATTTGAAACTACAATATTTCAAGCGAAATTATGCATCATGTTGTATCTGTCGTGAGATGGAGATATACTTTAAAAATCTCTCATGGCCATGCAGTATTAGAGTCCTTATATGGTGTTGACGTTGACTGTTGTGGTTTGTAAGTCTGGTCTTTATGTTATAATGAAAAACAGTTTTACCGAAAACCAAGTAGTTTTATTTAGCCAAAATGTTCGGTTTCAGTATTCGAAACTCGGTCTGTTTTTATTGCAAGTGGCTGGCTGCTACCCTTCGACTAAAGTATTTTCTTAAAGCACCTGGACCAGATGAGGTAGTAATGAATTTACAAATTTAATCCAGCTTGTGCTTTCCAGATCCTTGTTGAGTGACGAGGAAATTGAAGTGGCTAAGCTGTCATTTCCTCTTAAATAAACAGATCGATACTTATCGAACCCGAATTCTCAGCATGTCACTGTGGAATTAAGCCTTTCATCGACAGAGGTTTCAGATCTTGATTGGGTTGGATACTTCAGAAAGTCGACGTCGTGGGAATCACCAATGGAAGTCTTCAGGTGGAACCAGATTTTGAATGATTTCGTGCGGCGGAGGTCAGACTGAGGTGAAGTTGTTTTTTTCAATAGAGATAGCGCTATGTAGCGACCTTGGTGTATATTTACTGTTAGGATTAAATAAAACACGTCATGTTTAGACAACCATCCAGATAAAACTGTTCCGTTGATGATTGATGTTGAACGCTAAGTGGTCTTTCATGAGGTGTCAGGTTAGTTATGCAAAGGAGGGGCCTAGTCCCCTGGTGCGATTCCCTTAAATCGGCATTCCACTGTTTTTCTGTCAATTTCCACGAAGGTTAAGTGTTATTGCTTTCTATTATTTAGGCGAGTGTAAAATATAAAGTTGTTTTAGTTTTTTTTTTTAAAAGGTACAAACATCACGGTGTGAGCGAGTTAAAGCTGGAGCACCATGTATATGATGATATTTTGAAAAACAACGAATTGCTAGGGCAGTTGTCTTGCTTGAGCACGCAAACATAAAAGGAGATTTTTCTTGAGTAATATAATCACAACAAAGTTGAGGTTAGAGTTAACTGATTTCAGAGGACCTTTTCAAGTTGACTCTGAGACGCTCGAATGATTTTATGGGCTTGAGGAAGACGACAGTCTGGTGGCTTAACTTCCAAAGAAAATTACAAGTTCTTAGACCTAGCTGTGCTGGTTCCGGGTGATATGGAAAAGCATTTCGTAAGAGCATCTGCAGGTGTTGTTTTTACTCGGTGTTTGTCAAATACCATAAATATAAAAGAGTATTGTATGCGTCAACGAAAAATTTAACTTTTTTTGTTGTTTTTTCTCTACTTTTGTAACTAAATATGAATGAGATTGCTTCTTGTCTCGAAGTGAAAATGAGAAAAAGATCATTTCTTAATCCTTCCTATAATGAAGATACGTTCCTTTTCGATTAATGAGCTTTTGAAGAAAATGACCGGATTATTCCATTATGAAGGGGCACTGAAAAGTGTAGTTCCAAATACATCATTTTCAACGTATAATGAAACTTGATAGAAAGTAGATTAGAGAGAGGCAATTGTTGAAGATTTAAAGCGATAAATAACATCTATGTGTCTTTTTATAATGGAAAATTAGGATTTAATAGTGATTGAAATAGTTGCGAGAAAGGAGACGTTCATTTAGAATTGTCGCTGTAGATGTTTAGTATTGCTGGCATCGAGTCATCAACGTGAGATTTGCAATTGTTCTAAATGGTTGTAGAGTATCATTTTTATTTTACATCTCATGTGACAAATGTATATTTGTAAGAAAAGACATTAGTCATGACTCAATGTAAGTCTCTCAGTAAGTGAAATAAATTGTACCCAATGGTGTTCCTCAGTAGTTTTGCCAACGATTTATAAACGAAAATAAGCATCCATCAGCTTAAAATTTAGTGCATCTCTAATTGTCATTGTAGAGTGCATTCTGAAGGTGTTCTATTTTCACATCAAATTTGCTGTAGAATTAATTTCAGGAAATAGAAGGCACGAGATCTCCGATATTAGGAAGTAGGTGAGCAACCAAAAATTGTAGCCCTTTATCATTTGTGAACAGTCCATAAAGTTTAGTGTTGCCTGTTTTACTACGATTTATGCTTACTGCTTTAGATACTGGGGTCGCTCGATAATATTATCTTTAAGTCACTTGGTCTCTTGCGTAAAAAAAATATTTCATCAAATGAAGAAAATAGCTAAATTTAGTAGCTAGTTTGAAATTATTGGGTGTCTGGGTAAAAATATGGGGAAGTGAGGTCACCAACATAGAAAACATCGAGCAACAATAAGATTTTATAGGGTAGGGTGGGGTGCTCTGAGTTTAAATATAACAGCCTTGTCGTTGAACAAAGCTATGCCCCAGAAATATAGAGGAACACACACTAGATAAAATATAAACGCGTCTTTTCATACAAAACACATACACAAGAGAGAAAGAGAGAGTTCTTTGAGATACTGAAACTTGAAACTGTTTGCTTAGGCTGAGTTCCTAGGCCAGTTCAAAGTCATTCGATATGGTGAAAAAAAATTCTTGCAAATATCTTCATCTATGAAACTGGTAATGCTACCCTAATTGAATAAAACATCAATATGTAGGTTAGTATGTACACTGACTATTTCCACGATGTGCACTTGTTACGAGGATTGCAGGCATTTCGTTGCAGCTCTTTTTTTTAACTGACTTCCTTGTGAAAATATCCAAACTTTTTCCAATTGTTGCAAGTTTCGTTCTTTGTTGGATGAATAGAGAGTTTATGATATGGACAAATATAAATAGCCACTATTGAATTGTGTGTTTACCAAACTTTGACGTTTTTGTATTGAAATTTTCAAAAAAAAAAAAAAAAACAGTCTAAAACAGATGTAAAATTGTATAAAAGCACAATTATATTTTGAATTACTTCTAAATTTATGAGGTTTTTTTCCTCTCTACCAAATTAACGTATTTGGTTTGGTAAACATTAGTAAACTATTCTGATGTCAATGACATTAAATATATACTACTATGATTTATGAAACCATTCGCAAGTAGTCAAAATAACTCGGTTAAGAGAGCTAAAAGATCCCTGGTGAACTCCCGTGATTCGGCATGTTGAGAAATAAGGTCCTTTTTTTTTCATTCTTGAAATTATCACCAATCGCGGCGATGTTTCGCTTGTCGTAGCACACGTTTCCGTCGATTTCCGTAAAAAATGTAAACACTGAATCGGCCATACATACACACATACACACATACACACACACACACACACACACACACACACACACACACACACACACACACACACACACACACACCCACACACACACACACACACACACACACATACATACATGCAGACATACATATACACATACACCGAGTAAAAAATATCAGTTATCTCTCTCTTTCACACATTACTCTCTCTGTCTCTTCGCACACACTAACAGAAGCACTTCACTTACACAACATACTGTCTGTCTCCCACACCCCATCAAACACACACACGGGGACTTCAAAGAGAAATTTCCTCGTCATAAAATCGCTTCCTCTTAGTCTCTTTCGCTCTCATTACTTATGTAAAAAAATAAAAGTTTTTTACGGAAATCGACGGAAACTTGTGCTACGACAAGCGAAACTTCGCCGAAATTTCTAGTGTTCGATTTATATTTAGCGAGAATATAGAAAGGGTGATTTCGGTCACATTTGTACATGTCCATGCACACGCATTACTACAATAAGATTGGCGGGGGAACCCTCTTGCGAATTGCTTTGCACAAAAGAAGTATTTCCATCATAATGTGCGCGCACACATTCGTAATCAACTTTGTACTTCTGTTAGCTTGAACCACCTCAGATAAAATTGTTTCAATAAGTAATCAAAACTGGATTAGAGAGTCAGCTTGTTGACATCTCATCTCTTTTCAACGCTAATTGTCACTCGAATTATAAACAAATTGGCCCGGGATTTTTTTTAACTATCATATTCGATGTTTTGCGCCTAATGTGAATGGAGGCGATTGATTCTTAATTGATACTTATTTTAATATGCACACCCAGAAAGATGAAGGACAAACTTGATTTTGTCAGGTTTTGAATTTAGAACGTAAAGGGACGTGATTAAATATTTCAAGGTGTTTTGTCTGTTGCTTTTAACGTTATTATCATCACACCTCGACGTTTTTTCTATAAATGAATTGTCATTTGGTGAGTGTTGTGGTGCTTGCGTGATTCAGTTTCGATTTCTGACAGTACTTCATTTCCATCGCAAATCGCTTGAAAAACTGCGCGTCCTTGCAGTTTCACATTTACCATTTCATCAATCCAAAATCAATATCTTGCTGATGTAAAAATAAAAAATTCGTTTATTATGAAATGTTATGTTTTCACATCATATTTTAAGAACGTCTTTCTCTCTACCAAAAGGAATATAAGATTTACTCTAATTTAACGAGAGTTTGGACGCAGAAAGGTGGTATTGAAATCAACTTTATTGTAGTTTTTCTGCAACTGCGGTCCCTGAATTGAGTTCAAGGGGTTTGAAATTTGCACGTGAAAAGTACACGAAGTTAGGATTACTAAAGTTTACCTGTCACTATATTGTACTCTTTCGTGGTGTCTAGGTCAAATTTTTACTAGTCGTGGTGTTGATTAAATCTGAGTCAATAGCTTTGTCACAGTTATTAATATATAAATCTGGTACATGAAATACATCAGCCATGCCTGTTTGTCAAGTTAGAGAGAGAGGCTATATTTAATAGACGTTAACTCTGAGCTCCAGTAGTGAAATACCAGAGCTGTACGGAGTGAAAGCGCGTGGCTTACGATCGTGAGGTTGTGAGTTCGAATCCCGGACTGGAATGTGTGTTGTGATCTTGCTCCAGTTCACTCAGCTGTAGAAATGAGTTGCGACGTCACTGGTGCCAGGCTGTATCGGCCTTTGACTTTTCCTTGGATAATATCGGTGGCGTGGAGAGGGGAGGCTGGTATGCATGGGTGACTGCTGGTCTTCCATAAACAACCTTGCCCGGACTTGTGCCTGGGAGGGTAACTTTCTAGGTGCAACCCCATGGTCATTCGTGACCGAAGGGGGTCTCCGCATGGAGTTTAAATCTGTTTCAATCATTTACTTTTAATCTATATTCTTTTACCTGCTTTAATTCATCTAACCATTGGGAATATCTATAAGATCTCAGAAGCGCAAGAACTTCTTGATAAATCCAATAAATGTTTCATCTGCAGGTTCTCCAAACAGCTTCTATTTGATATTTTTGAACACCTCCTGCAGTTGGTTATTCCTATAACCCTATCGGGTCGCTGGAACGTTACCAAAGAAAGATCTTATCGTCTTGTATAGAATCTAAGAAATGATTTCCTATTGTCTTAAGACTTGCAAAATATCTTGATCTCAGCCATTCAAGCTAACGAAACACTTATGAAGTTCATTGTGCTAACACTATCTATACCGGCGGCTTTTATCCACGGCTCCCAGGGCCGCATGCGGCTCTCAATTATCCTTCTGGTGGCCCTCGACGGTCTAACCTTTATAAATATAATATTTTTTTCTTTAGCTGACTTGTTTTATTTTTTTGGTACGGCCCCCAAAAAACAAAAGTCCAGATTTTTGAACTGGCCCGGATATTAAAACGGTTGAGAACCACTGACCTTGGCCTGTTCCTGCGTTATTTTCCTCGTATTTGATCGAGGATATTTTATAAGAATATTAAATCAACTCTAATACTTTACTGGTGCTTTATTTTATCAATCTTCCAAAAACGAACAGCAAAGTTGACTCGGCAGGATTTCAATTCATTTTGTCCTCTCCAGTGGTTCTGACAATCTCGCTCGAAACTTCATACAAACCGCTAGTTTCTCGGTTGTCCGTGCGGTTACGAAATTCTTATATACAGATGATAAATCCGATTCGAAACCTTGGTCAATCCTTTTCTTCTACTGAACCTATCGAAAAATTACTTTTTTCTTTCTTTTTTTTTTTTTTTCTTTTTACCCTTTTGCTTTAACTTTTTCATACATCTTTTTACCCTTTTTGCTTTAACTTTTTCATACATCTTGATTGCATGTTTCATCTATTTTTAACCATTTGTTGAGATGGCAGATTCCTATTGATTTGTCACCTGCAGTTTTTCCCCTCTCTGTCTTACTTGTTCTGTATCAAAGCTATCAGAAATTTGAACCCAATCTTAACTTAATTTCTTTATTTAATACTTTATCTGTCAATATGCAATGAAAATTGCTTATCAAAGAACGTGTTTTATCTCGTTCACACTGGATTAGCATCGTAAAAATTCTCTTCGCAGAAAATCATAAAGTTAATAACATAATTCCTAAATGGATTTAAACTTCTATAAATTCCACATTGTATTTGAAGTCGAGAGTGAGAGCGGAGTGGATGGAGATTGTTAGTCCTGAACCCCTTTCACTGCCAAATTGTTTTTATTAAACTTGAGATATTTTTCTTGGGTCGGCAAAAATAGAATGAGAAGATAATCAACGTGTAGATAAAAATATAAAATGTTTGCTTTTATCCAACAATACAAATTGTTGAAACAGTCGATTTATCGTAAACATAACCTCGTTCTATTTTATAATTTGTTTTGCACAAAAACTTATGTGTGTATGTATGTATTTGTGTATATCTTTTGCTGGTTTCAGTCATTGGACTACGATCATGCTGGGGTACCACCTTTGAAGGGTTTAGGCGAACAAATCGACCCCAGTACTTGTTTTTTTTTTTTATATAGCCTGGTACTTATTCTATCGGTCTCTGGGGCCGAACCACTAAGTTACAGAGACGTAAACAACCCAATACCGGTTGTCAAGCGGTAGTGGGGAACTCTGTTTCTGCCTACCGAATCCAGTCATAAGGCTTTAGTCCAATCGGAGCTCTCGCGTGATAAGTAGAGATACCACTATACTACCACCTGCGCGCGCGTCGTTAAGTCAAAAATGGTTTTGGGTACTGTGAACTGAAATGTTAATCCTTTTGCTTATCACGAAGATCCACGGGGCCAATGCTCAACTAGACTTGCTGTAGGAAGGATATTACTTTTATCCTTTTTACAGAGTTTCTGAGAAGTGGACGCGACAAATCTCAACACCATTTTCTACTAACTTAGCGAATCATGATCTTGGGAGTGAAATATACCTGAATTAGATTTTAAATTGCCGAACCATAAACCGAAAACTTGGTATTTTATCCGTTCAACTAATTCGTCTTTTGTTTATATATAAATCTATTCTAGAAACATGGTGCGTTTTTTGCAGTTGGCTTCTTCTTCGTATATACTTACCAGTGAATATAGGATTTAGTGCTAAACACATTGAACACTTAGCTTTACTCGCTAAACTATTGTCAGACCACTAGAGTTGAAAATGCTGGCTGAAATCCAAAATTCCAAACCTCATTATTTCTTCATACAGCAAAAGGAATAACTAAAACCAAGGCAAGCCAACAAGCAAACTCTACGCAGTCGACCGAACTGTTAGAAATAGCAACCAAATTTACCCCAAACTCTTGTTTCTTGAAGCACTTAATCATTCCCCTGTCTAATCATTTTGGGGGTGGGGCTAATCAATTTTTAGTCAAAATGTGTTTCAGAATTTACTTTCTCTGTAAGGCGACAAGCTGGTAGAACCATTGGTACGCCGAGCAAAATACTTTATGGCATTTCGTCCGTCTTCACGTTGTGAGTTCTAATTCCACCAAGGTCGACTTTGCCTTTCGTCCACTGGGAGTCGATAAAGTAAGTACCAGTTGAGAACTGGGATCGATGCAATCGACTTATCCCCTTTCACGAACTTACTGGCCTTGTACCAAAATTTGAAATATATATTTTCTCTGGCCTGTCAACTTCAAGCCAATGTCAGTTAGCCAGACCAATGATCAAAAATATTCCAACCACGACGACCTCGTCTTGTGTGTGTTTACAAGTATATCCGATGTGTCCTTTTCGTAATCAAGGCTAGAATATGACTTGAGATTTGATCACTATTTCCAGTTGGTCAGCTGACAGTCTAGAGAATTCTGTGTAGAGAATTTCTCATTGAATACCTAAGTTCGATGTCAGGTATGTCATATTGTTGTATACTCAATCGACTACACTACTTCTTCCGTGCTTTTTTGATCCCGACGTTTGTGTTGTGTTGTTCGTTAACACTTGTGTTGATCAAGCCGGCCTAGGATCACATCGTTCTTCAGGGACTGATAAAATAAAGTACCAGTCAGGTACGTGGATCGATTTAATAGACAAATCTCCACAGACCTCGGACTTATCTTTGAAACAACTATTTCACTTTGATCGAGTTTCTGCTACATGTTTATGTATTTGTTTGGACTCTTCACAATAATTCAAGAGATGACATGTGAAGAAATTATATAATGTTAGAAAGTGAGTGGAGCTGGTGTAGGCGATGGGTAGGGTGTAAACAAAGAACTTGAAGCAAAGTACGATTGCAGCTGTTGCAGCTGCTGATGCGATTATGAAAGAGTGAACTTGGCAACTTGCAATGATCTAGTACACCATCTTGACATTCAAACGACAGACGTCGCCTGTAGGGAAAACAACCGAGTGTCTGTATGTGTACGTGTGCGCTTGCATGAGGATCTTTATTCATTAAAAAGCTCATCATCCACATTTGCGTTATCATCAGTCTTGCAGGGCGTAAATTAGTGATAATGTTAGCAGAGTTTCGTTGCTCTGATGCATCAAATGAATGAATGCTGTTCGGAAGCCATCGTAATAATTACTTTGAGAGTAAGCAAAGCATGAATGAAAAATATAATTAGCCGCAAATAAAACATCGACTATCAAAAAAACTGTCTTAGCTGTAATACAATTATTTATTTTAATGTTCGTATTGAAACCTGTTTTACCCCCACACACCCATCTTCTGAAGAACGCCCATTACCTTTTTTATAACAGTCAGTTGTTTCATTGTATATTCATTATGCAATAGTCATTATAATTCGTACTTTAATAATAATGATGATAATAATCTCATCAACCACTAAGGTTTGATACAAGCATTGAGGACGGTACACACGACACAGAGTAGGATTACGTGAAGAAGCGAGTGAAAAAGAAAATAACAGAAACAAAAATTCAGAGAATAATTCTCCAGAAGGGCGGAAGTAATTCTGTGGGCTGCTCGTGGAAGCCCTACAAAACAATGACCACCCTGATTACTAGTGCCCTCTTTTTGTTGTCTTCCAATTTACTGGTGCATTCTCAGAACAGACCCGTGCTCGTCACTCTCGTCCATCTTTCAATAAATTTACTGAGAGGCATCACTTCCCTCTCCACTCACTTTCTTTTTCTAGTTGGCAATGGCTTAGCCAAAGAAAAAGGTGTCTACCTCCAAACCTTTCACACAACCTCTTCCACCAAAGTCCCCAGTTAGATGAATACTGCCTGTTCCTCTCGGCCAAAAAAAAAGGGTGAAAAGACGATCTTCACCATAGACTCAACTCTAGTAGGACCCCTTCCACATGTGACAGCAGTTTTTCGATATATATAACCTCACAAGTCGGCAATGCTCAGACATTGGACGAGTGCATACAGAAACTTTTCGTTGCTCAGCATGCATTTTATTTAGGTCCGGCTGACAGCACTTCTGCACCTACAGAGTTTATCTCGAACCGGTGATAAATCTCTGGCCTTGACAACGCCACAATGTCCCTCTGTGGCATTGCCGAAGTCAGAAATTTCTCAAAATTATTCGTGAGCCCGAGCCCGAAAGTCCTTCGAAACAGACCCACTAGTTGATTTTTATTGATGCCCACAATTAACCTGAAAACGTTGTCGCTATTACTCCTCTTTAATCCTTTACAGAACACCAACGTCGTACCTTCACCGACTGATTGATGGTGTTGTGAGCTTTGACAACATTCTAGATGCCAAGTGTCTTGTCTCGGTTTTTCAAGATGCAGGACTGCAGCTCTATCAAAGAAACGAGCTGAGGAAAAACATATCTGACAAACAACGACAGTTCCTGTTCAAGGAATTGCTGGAGATGCCGCAGTCTCAGCGCATAATTACTCACATATGCTCAGTCCTTTACTCAGTGGATGACAATGAACGTTGAATAGAGGGTTTAGAAATACGCTGAGGGTGGAACAGCCAAGTTATATAAAGACTATATGGTGGGTGAAAGATGTTATACAATTAAAGTGGAAATAGGTTTAAAATATGCTATGTGCACATTTCTGTTGTGTCTGCTTACTGACAACGTTGTAACAGTGAGGGAAAACTGGACATGTTGGAGAAATGGACCTCTTAGCTTCCTGGCTAGGTCCTGAAGCACGACTCTTCTTTTTTCTTTCTTTTTAACTGTTCGAGACGAAAAGCTCTCAAGTGATTCTTGAGATCACAAGCATAACAGTTCTGTCAGATTTGTGTCTTCAGTACGAACCTGCTTTTGTCAGAATTTCCTTGTTTGATACAATAATAGCGAACGTGCATGTGGAAAGCTGTGTGCCATTGTTTCCCTTGTTATTATTTTGCGCAAATCTTCGAATAAATCTCTTATGAGAAACACCAGATAATCATTTTTTTGTGCTAATATCAATGTTCGTCTTTTCATTTACATTTTTCTGGTTTTGTGGGTTTTTTTGTGCAGTTTTTATTTGTTGAAGGGCACATTGAATTCAACTCGTGAAGAAGATATTTTCAAAATGTAATTTTTCCTATAAATTTGGCTAAAAATATAAATGAGTAAATCAAAACCGTCGCCTTTTTGAAAAATAATTCCTCGCAAAGAGACACCTAAGTTGTAGCCCCAGTTCTGCAAATACGTTTTACTATAATTATTGTTTCTAACAGACACACATGATCACAAATTTAGGGGAAGTGATTAGGTGGTTCAATCAAAACCCGTATTTGACTGTTACTTTATTTTATCGAAGGATGGATGAAAAACCAAGTTGACTTTAGTAAGATTTGAACTCAGAATGTAAGAGCCGGAAGAAATACAGCAAGGTATTTTCTCTGATGCTCGGATTCTAAGCAAATGGTTATATATATTTTTTTTTCGTTCCTCTGAGTTCAAATCACGCCGTTGTCAGTTCTTCAAGGTTGTTGTTTAGACTCAAGTTAGCCCAGCATACCTTATGATGTAAGATACTCTAACCGCGACTATTATATCTTTTATTCAGTCAGAGTACATCCAGGACCACATTATCTAATTTCTTCTCTTGACGATACTGTAGGGTGTTATTTGAAGTTTGGTTGCTGTTTCCAGTAGGCCTAGCGTCCTCGTACATGATCTCTTTAAGAGTTGTTTAAATAAACAGCAGTACTATATTGGTGTCAAATCAGTTGAATGTACCTTTTTCCCTACAAAACTTTGACCTGTTCCAAAGCAACAAATTAACAGGTTTTCTGATGAAGTATAAAGTTGTTTCTTTTTTTTTTTTAAGTCCGTGTACAGTTGAGGGAAGAATTTCCTGATGTCTCTCCACCAAATAGAGGAAGGAGAAAGTTTGTTGTCTTTCACCTGTCGAAGTTTGAAATGCTCTCTCCGACGAAGAGCTCAATCCGGAACTTTAGGAAATTCTTTTCTCGACGAAATACGAGCGTAGAATTTACAATACTTTACTAACAAATGGTTTTGAAGCGCTGTAGGCGAGCCGATTTCTTTTAAGAACGGTAGAGTTCAGAAAGGATTGAACGCCGCATAATACCACCTTCAATAAATTTGCAGCATTTGTATCTAAATTGCTAAGCAGTGTCTAATTTAATACTGTTCAATTCCGATTTCTGTTCTTGTCTATATTGGATGTACCTTTTCATTCAAGCAGATTGAATGAAATAGTTGTCTGACACTGGGCTCCATTCAACGACAGCCTCTTTCAAATTTGTTCATCGTTTCAAATCAGTTTTAAGTTAGCATTCCACATTTCTGGGATCGATAAAATAAGTTCTGAAGCAATGTAATACTATCCTTCTTTAAAAACAAAATTGGCCTTGAAAAATAAATCAATGCCTAATTTTGTCAGTTATTACTATGTGAATATTGACTTCAGCTAGCATCAGAAGAAGAGATATATTATTTAATGTTTCGCTAATGCTTATATCTAGGCTATTTTTAAAGCCATTTGCCTGGTTAGCATTATCAACTTGCTTTGGAGAGATTATTCGCATCTTTGATCTATATTCTATTGGACATAAAACACACACATCTAGCGAAGAGTGATTCATGATAACTGGCAACACCTTTATATTAAGTTTTGGTCTCTTTGATTTACTTGTCAAGTCTTCGATTGTTTATTGAAGTGGAATGATTCAGTTTTCACACATACACGTAGTAAATAAAATACTGTAAAACATTTAATCACTTTTTTTTTCATTAGGCTTATAAAAGATAAGAAGTGATGACATTTACACATCTCCAAAGTGCATTAATTACAGAAATGGTTTCAAATTGGGATTTATGACTGCCACAAAATCAATTCGTCGAAACTTAGCATTGCACCACATTTCCCAAATACCGCGCATAAAAGGTTGCCAGGTTCGACCTATTGTCGTTTACATCACTGTCATCTATCTCTACCATAATAAAGGTGAATGACCGAATTCGACGAGCGCTTCTTCTTAGCGTAATTTTTAGGCAGTAAATTATTAGAATATGTTACTTGCATTTTCGAGGCATTCTCAGTCTGTGAAGAAGATTATATTGTAAGTTTGTTGATACGTAATATTTTTGAAAACTGTAATCCCATTTTTAAGGGTTTTTAAAAATTTTTATTTATTTATTTATTTATTTTTTGTAGAATTAAAATATTTCATATGAACGAGTGCATATTTAGCAAGATTGAAAGTAAACTAAATGTTTAGATCTTAGATAATGCTCTCTTTTGGAATATACGGTCACTATTCAACTATCTAAATTAAGCACTAATTTTACCATTGATTTTTCAATAAAAGATATAAAGAAAAACAAGCGGACTTAATTTTGCTTTGCAACCTTGACTGGTACTATTTCTTCCGACAACATACTTAAATATGCACCCTATCTACCTCTTGCTTTCTTCCTCCTAATGTTTACTCTATATTTACTACTACCATCCCTTCAAAACAGTATATAATACTTATGCCATGCGGTCGTCTCCCGCGGTTTATAATCAGCACAAGCCATGTGTTTCCTTACTCTGGTCTCTCTTTGGCGCTTTTCTAGGTTAATTTATGCAATTCTCGAGTAAAAAGTGTTTAGCTTGTTATTGTCTCCCGCTGCTAACCACTTACATTGTTTTCGTGGATAATCTGTTTATATCCATTTATTCGGATTATGGAAATTTACATATTTTCCATCAAATTTATTTCCCATAAATAAACAAATGTTGTAAATATATATATTTGACCTTATGACTATATTTCGTTTGATTCGCCGAATCTTATTTTGTTTCTTTCTCTTAGACATACATTATACCATTTCATTCCTCAAGAACGGAATTTGGTAGCTGGAGACAGTTTGCTAAATTGTGTCTTTTGCAGATGAATCGTATAACCGGTGTATTTAACTATATAGCATATAGAGTTTAGTACAGTTATATATGCACGTATGTACATGCAAAAATTTTCTCTCTCGCGTGAGAGAGGTATACATATATAGGTGTGCCGTGTGTGTATGTATGTGTATATGTGTCATTAGACTGAGCCCATGCTGGAGAACCGCCTTATAGATTTTTTTAGTCGAGTGCATCGATCACTGTACTTATTTTTAAACACACCAACACCGGTTGTCAAGTGGTTGTGGGAACACATGTACAAAGACACATACACACACGACGGGTTTCTTTCAGTTTCCGTCTACCAAATCCACTCACAAGTCTTTGGTCGGCCTAAGGTGCAACACGCACACACACACACACACACACGTATCTGTATATGTGTAAAGTAGTACCAAGGTGACTGTTATTTCTCAGAGCTTCGCGTGTATCGTCCCTGATCGCGTAACTGAAGATTAACATACAAACTATAGTGTTGCCAACAAATATGGGAAATATGAGCAACAATTGAATGATAAGTCATTGTCAGAAATTATGAATGCAGTCACAATAAAAAAGAAAATTGTGTAAACTCTATGTGTGCGTGTAGTTTCACAAACAGGCGAAGTATAACTCAAATACATTAAGCGGAATAGGCCTGGTAGCTGCTGTGACTCAATGGCCTAGAGTGTTTCTTTATAATTATTGACACGAAACTCTAGGCTCTTGAGTGACTGGAGTCCCTCGGCTAATACAAAACTTGCATTTTGAATGTGTATGTGTGGGGGGGGGGGTAGGAGTGAAGTGACACATTTATTGCTGAGTGTGTCTGCGTGCGCATATATGTGCGTACATATGAATAGTCGTGCTGAAGACTGTGTGTGTGACGCAGGCGTTGCTGTGTGGTAAAGACGTTTATTTTCCAAACCACATGGTTTCGGATTCAGTTCCATTGCGTGCCACCTTTGGCAAGTGTCTTACGAGTGGATTTGGTAGGCGGAAACTGAAAGAAGCCCGTCGATATATATGCCTATATGTCTTTGTGCTTGTCCTTCTCTATCACTTGACAACCAGAGTTGATTTGTTTACGCCCCTATTAACTAGTGGTTCGGCAAAAGAGACCGACAGCATAAGTACCAGGATTAAAAATTTTTTAAAAATTAAAAAAACAGGGTTCGGTATCTCAGCATAACCGCAGTCGAATGACTGAAACAAATAAGTCCAAAGATGAGTGTGTGTGTGTGTGTGTTCACTCACGCACACATAATAACGTTAGATAGGTTTCGACCAGTATTCGCGCAAACCGTGTTTAATTTAATGTTGAAGTTTTTAAAGCCTCATTTTTGGAGTACTCCAAGTAAGAAATTTACGTTGCAGAAACATCCATGTTTCGTTTAAGGACAGTATTGAATAGAGAGCAAGGCCATTTGAGAACAAAATTGCTGTTACAAATGTAGTTGTGTCCGTCGAGCTGGATTTTTAGAAATCTGCGGTATTCAGTCCCACTATTTGGTGATTTATAAACGTGACGCTAACATCGTATGAACCACGGTGACGGTATGTTCTCTCCTCAAACGATGTTGAGTTCACGGTGGCATTTGGAAAGTCTGCGGTGCTTCAACTCTCATATTTTCTTTGGTGTAGGGTAGTAACAGGTGAGGTCACGCACAAAAGGATCATATTTGCATTTTTGAATTGTAAGTTCTCAGGATTTAAGAGCTTATTTTGGGAGCCATAGCCACTTTATTTTGATATAGGCACTCCAACTGAAATTGTAGATAATATTTCTAAACTTCTATTGTTAGATACCATGAGAAATTCTCTTGGAAGAAGAGCTTGTCTGAGCTTCCTCTTTTCCAGAGTAGCTGAACCTCAACTGCACCACCACCCTTCACTTACTGTATTACAAGTAGATCAGATTGGAGTTTTATCCGGTCATTTACTCGTTGTTGTTTTTTTAATTAGTCGTTTGCAAATATTAAAATTTTTCTGTACAGAGACATGAGTGGTGTTAGTTTAGATTATGAAGTGGACTTGATAAGTGGGTGGGGGAACACTTGTGGCTTTTGGTGGGTTTCGATCACTCCTTTGGGTTCTACTTGCCATTGAAACACTTAATCTAATGCAGTAGTTTTCCACGAATTACAACGCTAGGTGTTGTGATTTGTTAAAGGCCTTACTGTTGTAGAAGATTGTCACTCTCCATGAAGTCAATTATTCTTGACTTCCTTCCAAATAATTGGACAAGAGATCAGTCGGTGGTTTGATACAAGCGCCTTAATTCTTTTAAAACCCAGCGTGTGCGTATGTTGTGGTCCAAACAGGTAATTAGGACTCAAAACATGAGTATATATATTTTTAACAATCGGCAGAAGTTAATGACCCAGAGGCTTAGTTTCGTATATTCACACACGCATTCTCTCTCTCTCTCTCTCTCTCTCCCCCCCCCCATCTTTCTTCTTGATAGGTACTCTTCATATTATTTATGAACGTTGTATTTTCATCGTAGAAAGAGTTTCGTGTCAGTTCGGCCTTCGACGAAGAAACCTTTGATTCTAGTCGTTGCCATTTCATCTTTCTTCTCTGTACAGGGAAAGCAAGACATAATTCACTGTAGCCATTTTTGAAGACCATGGAAGTGTTGTTTTAGGGAGATTAGTTACTGTTTCTAGCTGCTTGAGTAACTACTTAAAAGCTACTTTATTGGCGCTTCAGAAAGCTGAATTTTTGGCGAAAATTAAATGCTTGATTGTTACACACTGCATGCATATATATATATATATATAATATACATATACATACACACGTTTATATATTCGTTTTGCAAGATTCTTGATGTGAATCCGTGTGTTGAAACAGGTATTGTTGTGTTTGGGGGATGCTCATGTTGCCAATTTAGCCACTGAAAACACACGCACTATATATTTGGTGTTCACTTGCTTCGTGAACAACAAATATATAGTGCTTGTGTTTTCATTGGCTAAACTGGCAACATGACCACCCCCGAATACAATATATATATATATATATATATATATATATATATATATAGTAGTAACAGAAAAGAGGAATTTCGGTTGTCCCAACGTGGTGGATTGTAATGTATATAAGAAAAATAAAAACGGAAAATACGCACACTTACATGGTTATAGTATAATTTTTAATGTATCGACCGGTTTCGCAATCGCTATTCATGATACAATGTTTAATTTATATGAAAATAGATTTTTTCTTAAGAAGGAAATGGGTCCATGTTGTTTATAATGAGATTCGAAACCGGTCGATACATTAAAAATTATACTATAACCATGTAAGTGTGCACATTTTCCGTTTTTATTTTTCTTATATACATTACAATCCACCACGTTGGGACAACCGAAATTCCTCTTTTCTGTTACTACTATATATATATATATATATATATATATATATATATATATTAGTCGACCGTACACGAAACTTTAAAATCTTCGTACTATAATTTTTTTCTGTACAAAATAGTATTAGCTGATTGCCAGTCATCATTGGACGATTTTTAATTCAATTTCTTTCTCTTCGATGGATTGTCTTTACTAAGACCGATGAGCACCGACATCTCTTGACTATAATGAATGACCGTCAACTCGCCTAGGTTCCTCCGAACCTTTGACGGGTCTTTGTTTTTCATCCCGCAAGGTGTCCAAAATCACCCTTCTCGCCAAGCGGGCTTGATGGTGTTGCCAGTGACCCGACCATGCAACAGGTTGTACTGGGTTACATGTTACTAGTAGCTCTACAGCGACCTAACTTCTATATTATCATTCAATTACCCTAAAACTCTACACAAGCTAAAATGTGTTATCGGCCTTTTTTTTCTTTTAAATTCACGAGCATCTTTTAAAACTTCTGCAAATAGAAATGAAATACCTTGCATAAGAAGCAAATCATTTTTCAAAATTTAAAAATATTTCTTTATTCCTGATTTGTTGACCAGCACACCTACTCCTTGATGGCTATCTAAATGTCATTTCATTGAAAGGGGCTTCTTAGCGTTCCTCATTGAATTGATTTTTCGGAATATTTAGAATTTGAGCTGGAAGAAGGACCAATGATGACTGTTGATCATTTAGAATTCTTGCTTGTTCTAGGTTTTTGAAATAAAGCTGGTTACACTTAATCGGTTCAGCTCACCGATTTCTCTTATACATACATACATACGAAAGAACAGACAAAAGAAAAAAAGGAAGGAAATAAGTGCTTTACGAATTTGACCTTCGGGCGGATGATCAAGTTGAATTGGATACGTTCATCAGTGTTTCTAACATTCGATCTAGTACTATGCAATTGGATCTGTCATCATAACCAGTTTTGATGTTTTCGACCACATGCATGACCTGTCGTTTAAATCTGGTTGGTTTTACGCCTAACTAGGATTAAAATTCACTACTGTATGAATTAATTATTGTTTCTAATATAGGCACATGACCAGTATTTTAGGGGGGGGGGGGCGGAGTTGATACAAAGTTGACCTCACTGGGATTTGAACTGAGAACGTAAAGAACCGGAACAAATATCGCGAAGCATCTTGTCTGGCGCTCTAATGAGTCTGCCAATCTACTGCCCTAGTGTAAGAATTATTGTCTTTACTCGTGTATGAGTCACAAAATCTGAGATGCGACTTCTACACGGAGCAAAGCTAAAATGAAGGGAGGAAATTGTGCCAAGATTTAACGCTGAATTAAGGTTGCGACTATTTCCTAGTAAATACAGTAATAATTTCATAAAAGTCATGGTGAACGATACTTTCATTATGCCTATTTCATCGTATATTGTTGTAATCTACTTTTCTCCATTAACGTTTGCCAAATATGTTTCGTGCTTACTAAGAGACACATAAATTGTGAATCTTTGTGGTTGGCTGAATTGAACATACGAAGGACCGTTTTGTCCTCGTTTACGACTTGGCTCTTGAGCCAGATGACGCACATGAACGATTCACTTGATGTATTTGGACCAGTTGTTCTCAACCATTTTTTCCCTGTTAACCCCTTCGATTTTTATTTTACTTGGGGGACCCTCAGTCATTCGATATATACACACATATATATATATATAATTAAATATTATTTTGTGTATTGTTGAAGTATAACCAATTTATTCCAGATCAATTTTAACTACAAAATCTTATCTGGAACCCGGTTGAGGACTACTCATTTAGACAGTATAGCTTTACGTGATTTGCATGTTAGGACCCTTAATCTGACAACTACTAGTACTTCTACTAAACTACTATATAACATGACTTCTGTGTCATGTTGGGTCAATGAGAATTCCACCCCGAAAAATTACACCAGTTTTCAAGGTGTGTGAAATAATCTAAATTTTTTTAGTCAATTTCAAATGTCCGAAACAAATGTTGACCTTCACATTTTTATGGAGGGCTTTGTAGTGATTTCAATGATGCATTCATTCACTTATCTAGTTTCTCCACTAAATTTCACGCAAATTTCTGTACATACCTAACGTTGCCACTAAAGTGTCACTTCTCTCTCTCTCTCTCTCTTTCTTTTTTTTTGTCATTGGAATAAAGCCATTGTTTAGGATATCGACCGTGATAGTCCTAGCTCGATCTGCATTTATTATTCTAAGACCGTATGATGTGAATTGAGGGAGCCACGGTTGCTATTTCCAGCAGGTTTAACCATCGAGTAGAGATTCCCTTGTGGTTATAGTAGTGTATTCTGATGAAATTTGTATATCGTTAAAAAAAAAAAAGGAAAGGAAGAAAAAGGTTTTGTTGATTCGACCTTGCCCGAGTTATTTCGATTGCAAATTCAGATTTATCCATTTAGTAAATAAATAACAGCAGAGTAACGAGATCAATGTCCATATAATCTGATTTATTGATTGATTGATTGATTGATTGATATATTATTGTTTATTTCCTTGTCGAATTTGGCAAGTGTCGAGTTAAATTTGCTTATGTTTATCTATATAACAATTGTGTCTGTGTGGTGGAGTTTTCGGTTACAAGTCGAAACTGGAAATGCGCGCACGCAAACAATGTATATTTTTGACGTGGGAGGGGGGAGGGAGAATCTCTACGTGCTCACTCTACATGCTAAAAATAGCAGCCAAGTTTCCTTCAGATCACATTCTATCATTTTTAAATAAGGAAAGAAAAACAATTAGATAATCTAGACTTGCATATTCCTAAAAAAAAAAAAAATTAAAAAACACTGAATGGCTATGACTAGACTGTCTTAAATCACAGGTTTGCTTGATCAGGTCTGGTACTAGGGCTAAACAGCTTCATTGGAGGGTTATTTAACATTCATGTTCTTTTCATATGACAATCTATAATATAATTCTGTTTCCTAATAAATTTTTACCGAAGTGAAAACATTGCCATTTACGTTTATAAACGTAGCTAATTTTCGTAAATAAATATTAAAATATCTCCCTTCTCTTTACCAGATTTGTTGACTCGAGTGCTCTAATAGTGATTGCGTGTTTTTTGTTGTGTTTTTTAAATTATTAATAACGATACAGATTTCTAACTTGCACAATGTCACATATTTATTGATTTTTTATCAAGCTGAAATATACTTCGGATTTTTATTTAAAACCAGACTAAGATTTGCATTGGTTAATTACCTTTGAATTAGTAGTCCCTCTACGGCCTGAGTTGGGTTTTTTTTTATTTGTTTTTTTTTTTTAGTACATAGAATAACAGTTGTTTAAATAAGACCCAAGTTAGTCATCATGCTGCTGCAGACTTGTGCTCAAAAGCGTTCTAGTCATGACCGACTCGTCTTTTTTATAAGTCTAGGACTACATTGTCTAATGTTTCCAAGGTGGTAGGGTTGTGATTTGGGGGAGATTTGGCTGTCATTTCTAGTAGATTGACGAAATAAAGAACCCTTGTTTACACTAAAATATTATTGTCGATTCTGTCGCTTTTGCCCTTGCCAAACTGTAATTGGCCTCCGTATCTTATAAATTCATTATGAATGTGAGTGCATACAGATGAAGTTATATTTTATCAGAGCAGTCACTTGTCAAGTTACTGGAAATTAGCTTCTCTTCAGTTCCATCTTCACTTTCATTTATTTACAGTTGGGGCTTTAGAAGGCAGTCTTCGACTTTTTCTGATCACTATGTTTTTTATCCTATTATTTATAGCTTTATTTACTTTGGGTTCAACCGTTTAAAAAAATTGTTCTTTTAAAAAATAATTCTATAATTTTAACGAAAACTTCATTGTACTAAACCAATAAAATTAAGCTTCTTTATTTTCATTTATTTCTGATAAATCTTGGTCATATGACTAGTTAGTGGAATAGAATAGTAAGTTTTGTTTAATGTGAGTATATTTTCTCCTAAACATCCCTAGACCGTCCGTCGTTCGCAGACAAGGTTATAACATTCCTAGAATTGTATGTAGGCTGAAAAAGTAATGCACAAGATCTGCTTTCCCCCCCCCTCTTAATTCTGAATAAAAGTATTCTAGTTACTGATGTTATCTACATTTGTGCAACAATTGGAAGAATAGAATTACTGACTGGCGGGAGGGATACATGCAGAGATACTTTAATTCTTTGTTACAAAGCCCGCGGCATCATGCTTCGGTGTTTAGACTGCTGTAATTCGATCTTAGACATATACAGGGATGGGGAATCGGGAAATGTAAACATATGCATCGTTGAACAACCTCCTAAATATTTTCAGTGGTGAAATCTAAAGGAATTTGGATGATAAATTTCCTGATTATTTCACCTTGTTTTTAATGTATTTTAAAAATACATGGTTATCATCGCGGTTAAGAAATTCACTTTTCAACTACTTGGTTCCGGGTTCAGTCTCACTGCACAGAATTTTGAGCAAGTGTCTTCTACTATGGATCCGGGTCGACCAATGCCTTGTGAACGAGTCTGGTAGATGGAAACAGTGTGGAGACCCGTCGTGCATGTATATGTGTTTGCCCTACCACCACTACTTGACAACCGGTGTTGGTTTGTTTGTGTCCCTGTAACTTAGGGGTTCAACAACAAAAACCAATAGAATAAGTACTGGGAGCGACTTGTTCCATTAAATCCTTCAAGGCAGTGCCCCAGAATGGCCACAATCCAGTGACTAAAGATAAGAGTTTCGGTCAGTTTACTGTCCAATCGTCAGTAAGTGTCTTCTACGATTATAATGTAAATACTTTGGTCAGTTTTTAATAAAAAGTGAGATCTTTTTTTTCCTTTAACTTTTAAAATAGTCCAACATTATGACAAAGAACGTCCATACGTCTAACACTCGTAGACATGCTTACAAAATCAGAAAAACACAGCACTCATGACTTTCAGAAACATATTTTCATGTTCAGAATTGTTGAAGCATGGAATAAACTACCAGCATCAGTTGTTAATTATTGGGACACTTCAAAACTCACGTGCTTCCTGAAATTCACCAATAGTACACCTGATCCTCCACCCTTTTATTTTTCTTTTAACTGACTTGTTCACTTTCTGTGCATTATTCTATATACTGTACATGCACTTTTGGTAATTTTTTATGATGAGTTGTAGTGCACCTGAGCACTGTATATAAAAAGTTCATCATATATGGATGCAAACTATTGTTTCTTCGTCAATAAAGAGAGTGGGGCAAAATGAAAATTGTAGTTTTCAAGGGAACATAGTGATTGTCAGTTCGAAAACGTCGTGGTCATAGGACAAAGTTTAGTATTTGAATTTTTTGCATACTTTCTTTGTATGCCCTTCATGAATCCTGCATATGTGTTCAATGCAAATTTTGTACACCATTTACCAAGCAGGCACCAGACAGATGTTCCATTTTGAATAGGCAGGCAAAATTTAAGAAGGATGGGTGTTTGTGTCTGGCAGAGAGAACAGGATGCCCCTCAACTTCAGATGATATGGTTGAACAAGTTTGGCAAGCCTTCCAGCACAGCCCCAGAATCAGTCAGAATACCCAATCGAGAACTTCAGCTCCCATCAACAACTGTTTGGCATGATATCTTAGAGAAGACTTCTGGTCACACCATACAAACTGCAATTGGTTCAACAGTTGGAGGACACTGATAAACCTATTCACCATGAATTTTGCACAGGAACATCCTGTTCTCTTTTGCTGAGCACAAACACCCCTCCTCCTGAAATTTTGCTTGCCGATTCAAAATGAAATGTTTGTCTGATACCGGCTTGATAAATGTTGTGCGAAATTTGCTTGAACATGTCCATGACTCAGTTTTAGTGTATTCTAGGATG
Organism: Octopus sinensis; assembly: GCF_006345805.1. Lineage (NCBI taxonomy): Eukaryota > Metazoa > Mollusca > Cephalopoda > Octopoda > Octopodidae > Octopus > Octopus sinensis. Next base: position 33,526,738 of record NC_043006.1, on the reverse strand, counting down.
CGAAATGACATCTCGTTTTGTGAATGACATAACTGGATCTGAAAAGAGAAAAAAAACAAAAATTTGAGACTTTTAACTTTTAAATGGTACCAGTTCAATCATGCTACCATTTGTAGTTCATGGTATAAGAGTTCTTAGAATGTGGCATAGACATTTGAAACACCCTGTATGTATGTGTGTGTGTGTGTGTATATATATATATATATATATATATATATAGATTAATCAAGATTAATCAGCCGAAATTGCGAGGATGATCCAGTTCTTGACTGAGGATAGATAGCTTCGAATGACCCGTCCTTGTTTTTTTGTATCATCTATCTGGATGTTTTGCATTCTTGTCCCATTTTGTATTTTATACACACACACACACACACACACACACACACGTGAGGAGGTTCTTTCAGTTTCTGTCTATCAAATCCATCCAGTCACTAGGCTTTGGTTGGCCCTTGGCTATAGTTCAAGCCAAATGTACCACACAATCAAACTGAATCTGAAACCAGGTGGTTTGAAAACATTCCTACTGCCCAGCCACACCTGTGCACATAAACACTAAATGTATTAATTCTTGTGGAAGTAATTGTCTTTGCAACTCAGCTTCACATCATTTTATCATGAGGAAGGCAAAATTATTGCTTAGTCTTTTTTCCTTTTTCCCAAAACCTCTGAAAAATAACTGAATAATATATAGTGTTGAACTACTCTAGACCCTGTGGATATTGCATTAGATTAGCACAAATAATTCTCTATTAAAAAAAAACAATTTTTTTGTTTGTTTGTTTGTTGTTTGCTGCTGGTAGATTAGCAAGACAAAACACCTTGATCTTGCCAAGGTCAACTTGACCTGTCAATCTTCCAAGGGCAATAACATGGATACCAGTCAAATACTCTGTTTGACAAAATTAATTGATTATGCTCCTTTCCCAAAAATTAAGCTACTTGCAAATATCAGAATTCGTGATTTTGAAGTTTATTGCAGTACAATGCTACCTTTCTTAAAATGAATATAACTTTATACTAGAAAGTTTACACACAACATTACAAAATTGTTAGTCATTGAACTGCAGCCGTACTGCCTTGAAGGATTTTGGTCAAGCAAATCATCCCCAGTACATATTTTCTTTTTTTCTATATATCTGATACTTTTTCTATCAGTCTCTTTTACTGAACAATTAGGTTACAGGGACATAAACAAACCAACACCTGTTGTAACACACACACACAATGGGATTCTTTCAGTTTCCATCTGCTAATTCCACTTACAGGGTTTTGGTCAGCCTATGGCTATAGTAGAAGACATTTGGCCAAGGTGCTATACAGTGGAACTGAACCTGGAACCATGTGGTTAGGAAGCAAATTTTTTAACCACACAGCCATGCTTGTACCTATTAATAACAACCTCATTTAAACTACACTTTTATTCCTAATGAAGAGAAACCATTGGTTTCTGATATTAACTAAATGAAGAAACTTGTCACTCTCTTCTATTCATTTTTGTAACAGATAAATCAGTGTGGTTGAATCTTAATTAATTTTGCATTAAGCAGTTTAAAAATGAAAACAAAATATTTTCCTCGAAAGTTAAGTAAATATTTCACTTTCATAAAGATTAACCATCACACCCATGCAGTGAAATAAATGATAAACAACATAAATAAATATCTAAGATATGTTCGTTAACTTTATCTTTGTTGTTCTGATAAAGCTTGTCTTAAAAACATAGCGTTGCAATACACATTTCAAAACATTATGAATTTGCTTTTATTAACTACTAAAATTTTAATGGAAATTATATTACACATTATACATACTACTTGGACAGAAAAGAGGAACGTGATGAGACTTGAACTGCATATCTATCATTTGCTGAGCAATCTATGTGATTTGAGTCCTGCCAATAAATCTTTCTTTTATCTGTCTAAATATTATTGCTTGTCAAATCTAACATCAGTACGGACCGTGTTGTCTTCTAACAAAAATGCTGTTACAAATTACGTTACAAAAATTTGTTAATGAGTTGCCTAGTTGTAATACGTGGGAACATCTTCTGTACTAAATAGAAATTTTATCTAAGATTTATTTTTCATTGCTTTTATGAGGCTTTACAGTTTGGGAAACCTATTTTAATACCTAAGGTAGTGAGCTACCTGCATCTTTAACATACTGGCATTTCGTCTGTCTGTACATTGTGAGTTCAAATTCTGCCAAGGTCAACTTTGCCTTTCATCCTTTCAAGGTCTATAAAATAAGTACCATTTGAGCACTGAGGTCAATGTAATCCCTTTCCTCTGAAATAACTGGCCTTGTGCCAAAATTTGAAACCATTATATTTGACTTAGTGGAGGTACATAGCTTAGAAGTCCAGGTGTTGCGCTCGTGATCAGAAGATTGGTTTCAATCCCAGCACCAGGCAATGTATTCTTGAGCAAAACACTTTATTTTATACTGCTCCAGTCCACTCAGCTGGTAAAAAGAAGCAACCCTGCATCAGACCAGCATCCCATTCAGGGAGGAATATACATACGCCAGAGAAACGAGGAAACCAGCCTTATACTCCTCACAGAGAAATGTAGACTAACCAACCATTTTAATACTTGGTATATACTTAATTATTTACTCTGTCTTACATTTTACCAGAAAGTAATTTGAAGATTTCTTTTATTCCAACCCCAACTCCTAACTCTTTACATTTAACTAATGTAATAGTTTTTATTTGTAATTCAAGCCTTGACATGAAATCTATCCATAGACCTGATTGGGGGGTATTATTATATAATGCAGAAGTTTATGTAATCTGGAGGGAAAATTAATATACTTTTGATATAAATATTGAATACATTTTTGTTGTTTTTTACTCTTGAAACTTAGTTAAGATGATTTTTAAAAATAACTATACAAATTAAAAGAAAAACGATGCTTAAAGAAGTTGTTTTGTTTTTAATAAGTTCTTTGTTACACAGCTGCCCTAGTTGGAATTGTGTTACATTAATCTGCATGGCTGACTGGTTGTTAAATGTAGTAAGTGGTTCTGTTGAAGTAATACAGGTCACAACCAAGAAGTCAATTGTTTGAAGTAAATTACACATGTCATAAGTTAAGACTCCCTATTATAAACGCGTGCATTAAGCATATTTTGTGATAACAGCTATAATATGGGAATTATTTCACTGTCTTCATAACATATATATGATACTATCACCTATGAGTAATGTTAACTGCTTGTTTTTTTTTTTTTTTGCCTGACCTTCTTACTGTTTGTTTACTCTAAAACATTTTTGTAATTATTGAGTCACTTGACACTTTAATTTCATGTTTTGTTAATAGTGAATTAACCAAATCCTTATTCAGTAGAAGAAGGCAACTAGCGATTATATAAATACTGCTTTTACTCATAAGTCACACTCCTAATTCAGGGTTAAATCTTAGGACAAAATCTTTTCCCTTCATATTCAAACTCGACAGTTAAAATCAAGTATAAAATAGTGCAACTTATTAGCAAATTCAGTGTGTGTACACACACACAATAAAGTAATTGAGTCCGCAAATTGCAGTAATAGCAGTAACACAATATATATTTATATAGAGTATAGGCAGTATTTAATACTGGCAAACAACCTCTCTAATGCTAGTGGCATGATAAAATGCATCTTAATTATATATATATATATATATATATATATATATATATCATCATCATTTAGCGTCCGTTTTCCATGCTAGCATGGGTTGGACATATATATATATATGTATATATATATATATATATATATATATGTATATATATATATATATATATATATATATATATATATATATATAAGGCACAATGGTCCACTGGTTAGGGCAGCAGACTCGCGGTTTCGATTCCCAGACTGGGCATTGTGAGTGTTTATTGAGTGAAAACATCTAAAGCTCCACAAGGCTCCAGCAAGGGGTGGTGGCGATCCCTGCTGTACTCTTTCGTCACAACTTTCTCTCACTCTTTCTTCTGTTGGCCTGCTTGCTTAGCCAGTGGGGTGGTGTCATTTGAAGGCTAAAACAATGCAAAGCGCATTGTGACCAGCGATGTGTAGCAACATCTGATAGCCTGGTCGATCAGTCATTATATATATATATATATATATATATATATATATATATATATATATATTCTGTAAAGTAGTAGGAGATAGAAAGGACTTACAGCTGCAGAAACAATTTTAGAAATACATTACTTGCACAACAAATGATTGAAGTGTTTTTGTGTGTGTATATCAGATGATGAAGGACAAAAGACCATGGAAAGTGACAAGATGTTGTACTGGAAGAGATCCATCCAAACAATGGGGACATGGAAAATGGATGTATTACTGCCTGTCATCCATCTGGGGTTGATAACATTAAGTACCAGTTCAAGTACTAAGGTTGATGATATCACCTAATCCCTTCCCCTTCTCTCAAAACTGCTAGCTTTTTCCCTAAATCATAAACTATTATGTTATCAGCTAACTCCCGCTCCTCAAGTTTCAGCCTATTGTAGAAAGAATTCCTAGTCATCATCATCATCATTTAACATTCATTGTCCATGCTGGCATGGGTTGGGCTGCACCAAACTCCAGTCTGATTCGGCATAGTTTTCTATGGCTGGATGCCCTTCCTAATGCCAACCACTCTGAGAGTGTAATGGGTGCTTTTACGTGCCACCGGCACAGGTGCCGTTTGCATGACATCAGTATTTGCCACAACTACGATTTTGCTTGGGTTCTTCTCATGTACAACATAATGCCAAAGGTCTCGGTGATTGCCTCCGTGAAGCTGAATTGTTATTATTTATTAAAAGAAATAATTTCCTTAATGTTTTTTGCACACCTTAAAATTACATTAAAACAAATATTGAAATTCTATCAAATTATTTCACTGGTAGCTTCAGGTGATGCTCATCACTTAATGCAAAATTTTAAAATTTACATTTCTGTCAACTTGTTTCCATACAAGCACTTCACAATTATCTAACTTTAACCATGAGGAAGCTGCTGCATTTCTCTATTTCCTCTGCTACCATTATTGCTTTCTAAGATGAATACAAAGAGGTGTGTGGCTAAGTAGTTAGTGTTGCACTTATGATCGTAAGATTGTGGTTTCAATTCCTGGACTGGATAATGATACATTGTGTTTTTGAGCAAAACACTTCATTTCACGTTGTTCCTGTCCACTCAGCTGGCAAAAATAAATACTCCTGTAACAGACCAGCATCTTGTCCAGGTGGAGAATATATGCCACAGAATCTGGGAAACCGGCCTTATGAGCCTAAAACTCAGGAAGGACCTTTGATGCTTTCTTTTTAAGATGGATACAAGTTACACATGCCAGAGGGAATGTATACTTGATTAGACTGACAGTACTTTTACTCATGTTTACCTCTTCTGTAAATTAACAACACAGTCAATTTTGGTAGGATTAGATGACTAGAACTTGTGGCATGACTAAACACTGCAAGGCATTTTGTTAGAAATGGTAGCAATTCTGGCAGTTCCATATTACAATGGTTTCTGTTCCTTTGAACTTTTAAAATTCACACATTTCCACCTACCTCTATCCTTAAGAGATTTCTTAAGATTCACATTAAATATATTTACCTATTCTCTGTTCCTTTACATAGCTTCAATACTTTCTAGCACATATATATATATATATATATATATATATATATATATATATATATCTGCAATATTTCAGGCTGAACATTAACCACATCACCCTCAATTATCACTCTACCCTCTGTCATCTTTATTGGACTGTAAGACATCCTCTTGCATGGGGTTGCAGACAATGTCCAGTTTCCAAATCCTATATTTCTCTTTTACTTACTCATAACCAATAGACTTTTCAGTATTATTAGTGAATATTGTCAGTATATATTGGTAGTAAGGTGTATTTAAATCTTGGCTAATAAATTGGTTTCAAAGTTTTGGCACAAGGCCAGTATTTTCAGGATGAGATAAGTCGATTACATCAACCCCCAGCGCTCAACTTGTTACTTATTTTATCAACCCCAAAAGGGTAAAAAGCAAAGTTAAGAAATTGAAAGTGAAATGTTTTGTCACAATTGCTTGGAAATTTCAGAGACTTATTTTGACATTTTTCTAGTGAATAAATTAGTGTAATTTGTGAGTTTTATATAATATTTTTATGTTAGATTTTAAAATTATATATGCATGTGTGTGTGTTATACATGTATGTTTGTGATAGGTATCATCATCATCATCATCATTTAACATCCATTTTCCATGCTGGCATGGGCTGGATGGTTTGACAGGAGCTGAGGTGCTGTTCAGGCTCCCTGTCTCTTTTGGCATGGTTTCTATGGCTGGATGCCCTTTTTAACACCAACCACTTTACAGAGTATACTGAGTGCTTTTACACTTTACAGAGTATACTGAGTGCTTTTACACTTTACAGAGTATACTGAGTGCTTTTACACTTTACAGAGTATACTGAGTGCTTTGTACATGGCACCAGCACCTACAAGCCTGCAAGATTAGGGATCCTCAGCTGGAGATAGTTACAAGGGACAAGCCTGTGTGTGAGGATAAACACGCCTTTACTTAGTTTGATGTGTCTTTTCTAGCACAGCACACCGCCAGGAGTCTCAGCCCCCTGGCATCTCCTCTGTGAATCCCAACGTCTGTAGATCCTTTCTCATTTCATCACACGTCTTCCTGGGGTCTACTCATTTCATATGTTCCCTCTGCAATTAGGGATCGGCACCTTGAAACTATCTTCATTCATATACACATGTATATATGTGCATATATGTATGTATGTGTATATGTGCATGTATGTGTAAGTATATGTGAACAGTATGTGCATGGGTGTATAATATATGCATATATCTATCCACCTTCTGTGCTCATTATTCCTGGTAAGGTCCTTGAGGTAGAGTCCTTAGGCTTCCTTGAGTCCTGTCAAGAGCATTATGCTTTTCAGCTGGATTCCCATGCATGACCAACTGAGATCCAGACATCTCATTTTTGGTCTACCCCTAGATCTCCTGCCAGTTGGCTCAGCTTGAAGAATCTGTATTACAATTATATGTATACATGTGTATATATATATGCATATGTGAATATCTGTGTGTATATGTAATGTATGCATATTGATGCGTTTGACGTCACTTTTTCTTCTCCATATTAGCATAGTTTGGACCAATACTTATCTTGGAATTGTTTTATAAGCAGATGCACTTCATGTTACAAGCACTTGTCTGTTTTTCAAGTAAGGGAAATTTTGCTTTGTTTTTTATTTTTATTCCTTTTGTCTTTAAAAGTACAGACATACAGGACAATTTTTGAGCAAAAAATGGTGCTCTAATGTTTTACATTACCTTTCAACGTTCATGGTCATACATGCACATGTGCGCACGCACACAAACATATATGTGCATACAACAGACTTCCAAAGAGTATTTATCCGCCAATTCCACTCAGGATGTATTGGTTGACTCAAAGCTACAGTGAGGCCACTTGCCTAAGGTACCATTATTTGAGACAGAAATATGACACCATGCAATTACAGAGCCAATTCTGTAACCACTCAGTCATACATGCATTTATGTCTGTATGAATACGTGTGTGTTTGTGCATTTCTTTAAATGTGTGTGCGCGCACACGCATGTATGTGTATTTATGCTTATGTATGGATGCAAGTATTAACGTGTATATATCAATGTACATATAATACACTCGCGCGTGCATGCCTGGCACTTTAGTTAAGTGTCTTCTATAACCCTGGATTAACCAGTGTCTTTTAAGTGGAATAGAGACAGAAATACTTGAGGTCCATCGTGTGCCCGTCCGCTCGCGTGCGCGACAGCTGTTAACATTTCTCAGCTCCGCTTGTCATTTGCCTGAGCGAAACGGTGATGTGATGTTTGCATTTCTTGTTGACATTACGACTGCTTACTCTGCATTTCTGAAGATTAGTGAAATAGAATAATCCCTTACTTGAAATAATGCAAGTCAGGTTTGACGACACTAAGGGCAGGTGTATGTAAAATGCCTGAAATCAGTCCCCGCCCTAACCATGCTAACGTGGAAGTACGCACCGGACGTTAAACAAACGAACTTGTTTGTGTGTGTGTACACTTCCATTTCCTTTCAATTCATTGATTTGCAACTAGTAGAAAAATGGATAAGTGAGATATAGCAGTCGTTATGAAACCTGCTAGCGATGTTTGTTTGTTTTTTGTTTTTTTTTAATTAGACAAACCAATGTGTTCTTTCGGCCCGCAGCCATATATCGCAAATCACACCAGTCTTCGAAGAGAAAAGAACAGTGAAGAAAGAACACATCGGATAGTTCTAAATAAATTTATGGCGAGTCTTGAATTGACGGGATGGTCTTCTTTTAAATATCAATTCTGCTTGACTTAGGCTAAACTTATCTGATTATAAAATGTAGGATTTATTCCCTTGCAAGGTTTTACTTTATTTTTCTACGAATCTCTATAATGCACATGTCCCTCAGTTTCCATATATACCAAATGCCAAATTTTTGGCAAACTACCATTTGTGTTCAGTGTTATGATTAGTGAAATGTTTTCCTATTTATTGATCTTTTTTTTTATTTTTAATCAAGTACTTTCAGTTGTGGGAGTAAAAAATAATTGTAATTTAAGGGAGGTAACTTTGTTTAGTTACCTTTTTTCCCACTTTTTCCTTCTTTCCAGCTGTCGCGGTTTAATTCTGTTGAATTAGAGTAAGATTTCAGTTTTCCCTAAGTCTGGGCCTACTGCTTCAGCGCAGAAAAAACTTCTTGTCTTAAAATTGATTGCATTTAGTTTAATTTCTCTTCTTAAAATTAATTATATTTAACTTGATTTCGAGTATATCTCGTCAGTAATCATAACATAACTGGATTTATTTTCACAACTTGACAGTCAATCGAAATGTTTACATTAACAGCGAGGTATAAACAATAATCTGGCAATGTGAATAATTATTTAACCCGTTTATGTACATTAATATTATATTAATGTTTCAGCTTTTATATTTAAAGCAGAAACAGTTGTAAAATTACAAAACCCTACTAAATGTAATTAGCAATATGTAATCATTGGTTTCTCTATATTTTCAGTTTCCCCTCTTCGAGGATATAACTTTGAACCCCGGAGGTCTTCTGGACCACCGCAACCGGAACATCTTCAGTCAGCGGTTTATACAAAGGTAAGAAAGTTATTTTTGCTTTGTTTTGATTTTAATTAACTCTAATTATTAGAAGAATCTTTTTTAACAAAAGTGTGTGAGAGAGAGAGAGAGAAAGAGAGAGAGATCTGAAGAGAAGACCTACACATGTCTGTTGCTTACACAGGCCTTCCCAGGGCAGTGAAATCAGTGTGGTTGGTGTTCTTTTTAAACAACTGATGGATAAACATGGGTAGGAGAGAGATCCAGGGAAGTGACAATTAGCAAAGAAAACGATTGGGACAAGTGGTTATTTCAGAGTTTGAAGCAAGTAGATGCTACATGGAAACAACAGATGAGTGAAGTAGGCTTGGTTGAAAGTGAAGTTAAACCTACAAACTCTGTGAAACGAGGGTCACTTAGGAAAGATAGAGAGGAAGCAACACGTCTGTGGGCCAGAGATCAGAATATGTTGTGAGACACTCTATGTTGATCAGTTGGATGGCCATTTTTTGGTATGTTACCTTCGATATTTGTGTGTTTATGAAGATATTTTACATCAAAGAGACGTATCTAAATTACGTATATAGATATTTGAATGTCCTTCTTAAGGACTATTAAAAAAGAAATTGTTTATGATTTGATTAACTCCAGTCATTTTCCGTATTATTTTCAGTAATAGTTGCTGAACTTGAATTCATTGTATTTTATTGCACATGGAAAAATTTAATATACTAGTAGTATTTATTAGTACAGTAATTAATGCAAGTAATTAAAAACTTCTAATTTTTTAATGGATGTTTTATGCTAAAAAACAAATAAATATAATCGGTCTCAAAAGCCAATGCTGACATTTATGGCCAAGTTACAGAAATATTAGCAACTGATTTATTAAATATTACTTTCTACTGTGTTCTGAAGTTTCTAGACATGAAAAAAGAAAAAAAACTACCTGCATGACTGTATTGAAGTTAAGATGATGGGTTGCAGTTTGCATGGTCATTAGTTCAAACCTTACAGTTTGAACATGTTAGTTATGCCACTGAGCAAAGCAGCAAATAGTGCTTAATCTACTTGAGAGAAATAATCATCCATCATTTTAAATCCAGGTTTTGTTCCCGTTAATAGAGGTGGCCAGATTTACCTCAATGCCATAGCAACCGCCCTCACACAATCTCACCCGGTTTTGGGCGTCCTCCCTTCTCAAGCCAACCCTCCCAATCTCCTCCTCCATTTTCCTCGGTCTGCCCTGCTTTTGTTGTTCATTTACCTCAAACTCTAGTAAAATGTATTTTACTCAGTGTTTACATGAACAGAAATTCAAATACTAAGAAGAAATAGATGCAATAGATATATTTATATAGGTAGTGATAAATTTAAATTGTTGCAGATTATTAAGTATATATAATTCAATAGTCAACTTCTAAATGACAATTTTTTCAATCAAAATCTATATTTGCTAAAAGCTGACATAATGCATACAAATTTGAGTTCAATACAGGCTATATTCAAAATGTAGAATAGTGTAGCACTTGATCAGGAAAATTTGTTTCACAAAGATTACATGTATTTTCTCTGTGTTTATTTCTAATTACTGGTATCCATCAATAAATGATTAGCCACGTTGACTCAATAGCTAAAGAAAATGAGTTTCTTACATTTACGCCTTCAAAAATCTATGATAACCTTGATTTTTCCTAAAATTTACTTCTTTTCTAAATAATTTACCACTATCAAGTGTTACACTACTAATTCTATGTGAGAGAAATGTATTGTAATTTCGGTGATTTCTATGATATAATGCAACTTACTTCATTCATAACTAAATTTAAAATAAGATTAATCTTATTCTTCACACTTTCCCATTATTTCTCAATAATGTACCAAGTAGTAATTTCTTTTGTGTTCATAAAAGCTGTTATAGCTTTTATGCTTCAATCCAATATTTAGATTATCTGAACTTCATCTTTCTCAAATTAATGTTAACACATTTGATCTTTTTTTTTCTTTTCTTTTTTATTATTATTTTGGCACATTTTGTTCATTCTTAATTTTCAGTTTGTAGAGTGAGATATTGCTATGATAACAACCAAATCAATAAGACATGGTTTTTACATATATAGATTTTAGAGCTGGTTTTACAGGTTTTTATAGAGGTTTTTATACAGGGAGAATATTTTTGTTAACAACTTTCCTTTGCTATGAACTTACATCATCATCCATAACTTGTCACATAACACAGCATTTGTACCATTTTCTAATTGGCACAGTACTCTGGTAAGAAGTCCCCCCATCCACCCTGGCCATGTTGCTTAACCTTTTCATTACTGTACTTATTTTGAGATGCTCTGTGTTTCCTTCAATTTATTTTAAATATAACAAAGAATTTAGTAAAATAACTTAGTTATCATTCAGCTAGTGTTAGGAACATAAATTGTGACTAAGGTTTGGTGGAAGATTTTAATTCAAAACTTATGAAAACAAGACATTTGTACTCAGAGCCAGTTTCAGCCGGGCTGGTAACGAAAGGGTTAAGATTGATTCCAGTGTATAGTAGTATGGGTGTCTTTTATCACAGCCTCAGTTTAACCAAACTCTTGCAAGTGAGATTTGATAAACAAGCTATGCACAACAATTGCAGATACATATATCACCCTGAGATAGCAATATCTATGTTTAAGAAAAATACCTGTGATATTTGGCTCTGTCTCAGTACAACATTTTTCGCACCTGTTCCACATTGCCTTTTTCTTCATTCAACATAACACAGCATTTGTACCATTTTAATTATGGGCACAGTACTCTGGTAAGAAGTCCCCCCATCCACCCTGGCCATGTTGCTTAACCTTTTCATTACTGTACTTATTTGAGATGCTCTGTGTTTCCTTCAATTTATTTTAAATATAACAAAGAATTTAGTAAAATAACTTAGTTATCATTCAGCTAGTGTTAGGAACATAAATTGTGACTAAGGTTTGGTGAAGATTTTAATCACAAACACTTATGAAACAAGACATTTGTACTCAGAGCCAGTTTCAGCCGGGCTGGTAACGAAAGGTTAAGATTGATTCCAGTGTATAGTAGTATGGGTGTGTCTTTTATCACAGCCTCAGTTAAACCAAACTCTTGCAAGTGAGATTTGATAAACAACTATGCACAACAATTGCAGATACAATATATCACCCTGAGATAGCAATATCTATGTTTAAGAAAAATACCTGTGATATTTGGCTCTGTCTCAGTCACATCTTTTCGCACCTGTTCCACATTGCCTTTTTCTTCAATAAGAAGATCAACTAAATATCGGACAAAATATTGCAGCCAAACTAGCCAACTAAAACAGTTGATGGTGGTACTCTTGCATAGTCTGCAGTTCAGTGACTGAAACTGGTAATATTGAAATGAATTAAGTAAAAATAGTAAATATGGAAACCTTGCTGTTTGACATTCATTGTGTACCAAAAGCTTTTAGTCAACAATAGAATACCTTCTGATTAAGAAAACTCCCCACTCAGTTCTTATTCAGCCAATAATTCTGTATTTGGTATTTAAAGGAATTTCAATGGATGTTAAGATTGCACTTGATTTCCAATGATATCTTACTTTACCAGCTTCATAATTAAAAAGTTCATATTTCTGTTGTTTTAAGTATGACCACTTTTCATTCGTATCTTTCTCTTCTCTCTCTCTCTCTCTCTCTCTCTCTCTCTCTCTCTCTCTCCTCCTCTCTCTCCCCCTCCCTCCCTCCCTCCCGCCATCCCCCACACACATCCAAGTCCCTTAATTTGGTATGTTTTAACCTCTTATTAGATTTCAAATTTTGGCACAAGGCCAGCAATTTTTAGTGAGGGAAAGAAAGTCAGTTATATCAACCCTTGTGATCAACTGGTACTTATTCTATCAACCTCACACAAATGAAAGGCAAAGTCGGCCTTGGTGGAATTTTGCCTCAGAACATAAAGCCAGAAGAAATGCTGCTAAGTATTTTATCCAGCATACTAATGATGTTTCCGGTTTATTGCCTTAATCTCTTATTAGATTAATGCAGGTTATTAGATGTTTAACAAATGCATCTAGTTGGTGAATGTAGCATTGTTCACAGGTTTATGGAAACAGAATTTATTGTAGCTACTACAATTCATTGTAGAACAGGTCTCTCTGATAGATTAACAAGTGTTTGGAAAGTATTGATTAGTCTTTTTCTATGATATTGTGTGTGTGTGGTGTTCCATTGTCTAACAGTATTTTCTGTTCTAGTGCAGAACATATTTGCACTCTGTAAATGTTTATCCACTGCTCCGGACTGGAGTATTTTTGACTCTTATGGTGGAAAAATGAACCCCTGTGAGGAACTCTTAGTAGCAGAGAATGTAGTTATTGGAGATTATTAGCAACATCTAAATAAATTTTTGCTTATTTAGTTGCATATTGTTTTATGAGTAAAGTTGTATTCTTCGAATGTTTAGGGTTGTTTTTTTTATGTTTAAATGACTGAGCCACCTTTTCATAAACAATGCACAGAATTAGGGGAAGTTATTGAGCCCATCTTCAATTGAACCTATTTTATGTCTTTAGTTTGGGAAAAGAAATGGTTAACGCTTATAGTGAGTAGCTTCTTCACGTAGGGTAAAGATGATCAAACTCCTGATAAAAGAGGGGTTTGCAAGAGTGAGTTCACTTACCCCACAGTACAATCTACCAATTTTACTCACAAAGTATTGGTTAGCCTGCAACTGAGTGTACCAGCTGACAACATTTATGCAGTGGTACTGAACCCCCTAATTGCAGCAAACTTCTTAGCCATACTGCTATGTTTGTGCTGATATCCATAATCTTTTCTTTTTTATTGTTAATTCCTGCCTTATTACTCTTAGCAAAAGGCATTATTGCTATGCTAGTTACTTTCTTCATTCGTCATCATCATTTAACATCCGCTTTCCATGCTGGCATTAACAGTGTGTGCTGGGTGCTTTTTATGCAGCACAGGTGTGTTAACACAGCACCGATATGGGTACCTTTTAAGTGGCACCAGCACCTGAAAGGATAATCCTGTATGTGTGGAAGGCAGTGGTTTTACTTACTTGATTTATCATATCAAGTACAGCAAATTGTCACATCTACCAGTCCCTTATCATATCCTTAATGAGGCCCAACATCCAAAGATCCTTTCTCACCACTTTGTCCCATGTCTTCCTGGATCTACCCCTTTCACAAGTATCTTCCGCAATTAGAGCTTGGCACTTCTTTATGCTGCTGTCCTCATTCATACACATCATATGACCAAACCAGTGTTGTCTTCTCTCTTGCACACAACATCTGATACCTTTTATTCTGTTTTCCTCTTAAATCATTTACACTTGGTCATGCATGCAAACTGACATTACCCATCCAACAGAGCATGCTAGCTTCATTTCTTTCAAGCCTTTGCAAATCCTCTGTAGTTACAGCCTATGTCTCACTGCCATGAAGCATAGCTGTTCATACACAGGCATCATATGATCTACCTTTTACTCTGAGGGAGAGGCCCTTAGTTACCAACAAAGGTAGAAGCTCTCTGAACTTTGCCCAACCTATTCTTATCCTAGCAACTACACTTTCAGAACCCCCTCCCCCACTTCTAACTTGATCTCTTAGGTAACAGAAGCTATCTACTACTTCTCATGATCCACCCAAGCATTTGAGTGAGCCTATTGTCTGTGTGTTTTTAGTGCTTATTGTACCAGCACATTTGCCACACTTTGATACCATTGCACCTCTTATGTGTCCAAAACTTGCACTGGGTACAACATATGACAGTTCTACCAACGCCCTTCTTACATCTCAAACAGGGCCATCTCCTAGAAGGGACTTGTGATTTGTCTGTTTTCCTACTTACTAGGACTTTGGTTTTTGTTAAATTAACCCTAAGGCCCTTAGATTCCAGACCTTGTTTCCACACCTGAAATTTCTTCTCTAGGTCAGGAAGTGATTCAGCTATAAGAACAAGGTCATCAGCATAGAGAGCTCCTTAGGACAGCTGGTCTTGAATTCCTCTTTTAAGGCCTGGAGGACTAAGGTAAACAGGAGGGGTCTGAGCTAATTAAAATATTTAAAATAAACAATAAAGGAATCTAACGGATAAATTCCCCCCACTCTTTAGTTTGTATCCCATTTCACTTATTTTCCAGTACTTGATGGAAAACATTTAACTGTAGTTGCTTCAGTGTCCATGTCCAAGATGATGCATTTTGCTTTCATATTTACTCAAATCTTCTCCAAGTGGACTTATTTAAATTTTGTACACAGATATGTACCAAAAATACTTGGAAAATAAGTATGATGACTTAGAAACCCATCAGTATCAGAATTTCTATCCCAGAAATATACTTTGATGGTTTTAAGTTGCTAAGTTTTGAATATATACATATATTTAATTTCTCAATTAATACACATTAACAGTAATATCCACTGCAGCAATAAAATACCAAATGTTTCAGCAGATTTATTGGTCAAGTAAGGAAAGAAGATAGCTGCTATTTATAATATCTAATCCGTAATTGAATGAAACACTTTTGCAGTTTTTTTTCCTTGTAAGCATAATTATTGAGTTTGACTCTTGATGACTTTCAAACCAGTCAATTTAAATGGAGCTGGAAGTAATAAGCTCTTATTACTGGTGAATGGTATGGTGTTAAGAAGACTGACATAGCAGTGATAACTACTTCATTTAAAATGTAATCAAGTGTTGAGAAGTATTAAGTGGAGAATTAACACTTTCAGATATTAATTTGCTGGTAGAGAAAAAAATTTAATCAAACAAGATGTACACTTAGATTGAAAAGGAAAAAATGTTGAAAGTGATGTAGATATTTTTTTAACATTTAACATCTACAAAATACAACAATGCTACTTCAAAAGTGAAGTTTTAATAATTCAAATTTAAACTGATAATGTAATAAGGCTACATATAGATTGATAAAAAAATGTTTTGAATTGATTTGACAAAAAGCTTTAAAAGGAAACATGCATCTATTTCTACTAAAGACACACACACATATACATGATGGATTTTCACATCATTAACAACAAATGAGGATTCAGTAAAATAAAGCAGTAATCATGTTCTATGGACATAAATGTGTCTCTTAAGGCCTGCTGGTGCCTTGCAAACCTTTTGGCAAAAGGAACAAGTTGAGGAATCGGTTTGCTCTAGTGCTTGTGAAGCATTTACTATGTGTTTTCTTGAGTGGATGGCAAGACCTGCTTTGCGTCATGCTACAGAACTATAATGACAGGTAAGATTTCCATTTAGAAGAGCAGCATTTTGCCAGTATGCTTCATGCTTGCACAAAGTTGGTATCGATGTTGGAGTTGACTTTGCTCAAATCTTTGAACTGAAGAGAAGCAGGACTGGCATCAAGTCCTCTCTTCTGATGCTTTGTTTTCCCAGGAAGAAAAGGGAATGTTGCATCGTTTCAGATTGTCTTTCAGTTTATCTTTGAAGTGCAAGAGTGGTCTTCCAACTGACCTTCCTATTGAGAATTGGCCAAAGAGAAGTATCATTCATATGTGAGAGATGACCTGACCATCTAAACTTTTTTTTAGATGAGGATGGCTTCAATACCTGACATGTTGCAGTTTGTTAGCACCTCACTGTTATGAATATGGTTACTTGGTTTTATGTTGGAAATAGCACAAAAGCATCACACTTGTTTATTAGCACCTCACTGTTATGAATATGGTTACTTGGTTTTATGTTGGAAATAGCACAAAAGCATCAAGCTGGTTGATGTATTTCAGTACAAGGTCCAGGATTCAGCACCATAAAGCAATGATGTCAAAACCACCGTCTTATATAGATCATTTTTCACCTTCAATGATATGTCATGGCTGTTCCAAACCCAGGTTCGAAATTTCCCCAAGACACCTGATGAAGGCTGGTTATTTTCTCCACCTTACACCAGTCCATAACTTGTAACTGATATTTGGTAGATGTAAGCTGTATAGAAGCCCATTTGGTGGATTGTACTTAGTGTGTAACAAAATACAACCTTGTCACACACTGTCATGCTGAATTACATTGGAGGTTAGCCCGATGGTGGAATGATTAGTCACTTGCACATTAATATAGGAGCATGGTAATTTAATTGACCAAACTACTAAGATCCACCACCACATGCATACAAAGGAATAGGTGTCCTACATGTGTGTGAATGCATGAGTGTAGCAACCCTATGTATGTGTATATAGGGATTGGAGTGTTGAGCTTGTATAGGCATTTTTCAAAACAAAGATCTTACTTATAGTGCTCAATGCCAACAAAGCACTTTATAAATTTTAAAGCATTCAGTGATGGGTATGGATAGAAATTTAACATTGTAAGCAGGGAAACCTGGATTTGGGGACACTTTTTTTTTTTTAAGGTAAACTACAGGTTTTATTGAAAAGCATTGACATATAAATAGATTATTATATAGCTCTATGTATTATTGCACACACTTTTTTTTTCTGTTTATCCTTTAAAATATAAGCATTTTGTATATTGTTATTCAAAACACTATTCTTCATTAGTACATTATCATTAATGACAATTTATCGATGTGAAAGTGAATGATAAGCAAATCTAGGTATTTATATATTAATTTATCTAATCTGCCACTTGTGCAATGATTCTGTAGTTTAAGATATGGGACATAAAGAGCACCTGTTATTAAGCAGTGTCAATGTAAAGACAAATATTGTCAGCTACATACTCATACACATATACATGCATATTTGCAGTGAGATTCGGCACAATTTCTTTCTACCAGATTTCACTTAGCAAGCATTGGTTAGCCTAAGGCTGTTGTTGTAGTAGTAGCTGTAGCAGACGACACTTGTCCAAGATGTCTCACAATGGGACTGAACCCAAACAGCACAGTTTCAAAATCAGCTAAACCATACATCCATATCTGCCCTGAATATAAAATTGTGTGTGTGTGCATGCATGCACACACATACATAGTCATACAGAGACACTTGTGTCTGTATACCACAGTGTTATGGCAAAAAAAAAAAAAAATTGACATAAAATGAAAATATAGTATGGCAGTCTGTGTTATTTCCCTTTATACTTGGTTGCCTTGACCTTTTGTCCTCTTCCAAGGTCATTTCAAAATCAATAAAATAAGTACAAGACAAAGTACTTAAGGTCACCATGATTATTACTAAAACCCTGGAAACTAGTTTCTAATGATTGAAAACAAAGGAAAATATGGAATTCCAGAAAATTAACAATTTTAAAAGAGTTATTAAAATGTAGATTGATTATTTGTTAATCAGTAAAATCAGATATTTATGTAATGCTTTAATTAGACTCTCAAATAGAATAAATCTAAAATAATGGCTTGGCTCCTTTAAAAAGGATCAAAACTGATATCTTTTATAAAATCCAATTTAACTACCTGATAAAATGAAAACGGAATCTATTCATTAAAGGTATTCATTAAGAGGAATATTTAATCACTTTTTTAAAATCACACATATGGAATTTGTATCTTTGTGACCAGTGCCGGTGGCTCACAAGAAAACATCCAACGTGGCTATCCAGTACGCATAGACTGCCTTTTGGGGACG
The DNA here is from genome assembly GCF_006345805.1 of Octopus sinensis. Lineage (NCBI taxonomy): Eukaryota > Metazoa > Mollusca > Cephalopoda > Octopoda > Octopodidae > Octopus > Octopus sinensis. Next base: position 33,507,980 of record NC_043006.1, on the reverse strand, counting down.
TAACCCAAATCGTAAATCTGTAATGGCTGGCTCGCTTTAAAAAGGATCAACCTGATACTTTTTTAAATCCAATTTAAATATGCTGATAAATGAACAGAATCTATTCATTAAGTTATTCTTAGAGGAATATTTAAAATCATTTTTTTTATTATGATCTTTGGGTGGTTGAACCACCAATGTATTACTCAGTTCATTACCTACACTTTTGGTACTCATTCAACAGTCCACTTTGTTAAACCTTGTCTTCCGGTCTGAGTTTAAATTGATTTCCTGAGGCACTTAGTCCTACAGCAGCTACATAGGTTGTTATAGTTTCTTTTTCCTCTATTTGTAGTCTTAGATACTCTGCAAATATTATGTGTTCTCCTTCTACCTATGGTTAAGTCATTAAAAAACATATTTTCCTCCTTTTTAAAAAATAAAACAATAAAGAAATTTAATGGTAAATTTGCTGATTGAAGTTGTATCTAGTTTTGATTCTAAGCAGGAATTGCTTTACTTCATTATCATTTAACTTTCCTTTTCCATGCTGCCATGCACTGGAAGGTTTGACCAGGTCCATCAATCTCCAATCTCAGCTTTGGCATGGTTTCTATGGCTGTCTACCCTTCCTATCACCAACCACTTTGCAATGTGTACTGGGTGCATTTTGTTTTCCCTTACCGCCAGCATAATGTTCCTAGTGTCTTTTAGTAATGGTGTGGATGTTAACATTTTTCTCTTAGTTGAAGGCATTAGAGCTAATCACCTATTAATGGATATTACTATTTAGAAAGAAGTCAAAAAGAAAAGTGAACAAGGTTTTTGATGGCTGTGTCTAATTTGTTCATTGTAAACATTATAAAATGTTGTAAAAAATTATCTTGAGTAACCATTGTGTAATTATATTTATTTCCAAAATGGTTTCAGTAAATAACTTGTAAGCAGCTGTGTTGTTTAGAAAATCACTTCACATTCACTGGGTTCTGGGTTCCATGACACTATAGAGTTCCTTGGACATAGAAGTGCCTTATACTGTACACTCAAACTGAGTGGAATTTGGTTAAAGGAAAACTGTACAGAAGCCTATCTTTGTGTATCTGTATATAGTTGTGTTGCTCTCATTGTGTTCTGTAACTTAACAGTTTGAAAAATAAATTGATAAAATGCAAGACAATTGAAATAAGTTTTGGGGTTAATGGAAATAACCTTAAAGGCCAGTGTGACTGCTGTCTAATGGTTCTTTTTTTAATATTGTCTAAAAGAACAGCTATCCTTACATATAACAGTCTGTAAACAGATACATATGCTGTTTTACCACAAATAAAATAAACACTTGATAGTTGTTTAAATCAGTAAAATTGGATATTTATATATTTTGATTAAGCTCTCAAATAGAATAGATTTAAAATAATGGTTTGGCTCTTTTAAAAAAGATCAGAACTAATATCTTTTATAAAATTTGAATTGATAATTTGGGAATTAAAAGAAATTTTTATCAGGATAACAGTGGTAAATTAGAATTATCTCGTTATTTCCTATGTAGCAAGAAAAATAAATCTCTTCCAATCTTGTTGGTAAAATAAGCAGCACTTGACTCTGAATATAGGTTTGAATTAGGACTGGATTTAGACATGGAATTTAGCAAATCTAAATTTACAAGATTAATTAAGACAGTTTACATGAATGCTTGGAAGAACATACATATATCATGTAATCAGTTAGGTAAAATGTGTTGTAGGAAAAGTATTGCAGAAAATGTGCACATTTGTTTCCATGTTTTACAAAGTCAACAGAAATGCATTAAAAAAAATGTTCATATCAGTAGAATAATGTGTCGTAGAGTCACATGTAGGCAATCAGAAAATGGACTGCTTTAGAAAGGTAAAATAAGTGTTTTTAAACTTAGTAGAAGTTATTCTATTGAGGTTGTACTACCTGAACTACAGAAACAGATGAAAAGAAACAGCCACAGCTATTAACAACAGTTGAGATAGGATGAGACAATCATGTTCTTAAGTGGCTTACAAACAAGCTGTCTGTCAGCAATGTCTTGATTGGCTAAAATAATACACCTGATAATAGTGCAAAATGGTCAACCAAATAATATCTGATGGGTTTACTTATTTCTAATTGGTTACCCTTTTACTATAAAAAAACAATATATCCTCTCAAAATGTCCTTATTTTTAACTACAGAAAGCAGCTTCATATACCACTTTATTTCTCTTTTTTGAGGAATATCATCATCATCATTTAAGGTCTGCTTTCCATGCTAGCATGGGTTGGACGATTGGACTGAGGACTGGCAAACGAGATGGCTGCACCAGGCTCCAATCTGATCTGGCAGAGTTTCTATAGCTGGATGCCCTTCCTAATGCCAACCACTCCAAGATTGTAGTGGGTGCTTTTACATGCCACTGGCACGAGGGCCAGTGAGGCAGTACTGGCAATGACCAGGCTCAAATGGTGTTTTTTACGTGCCACATGCACAGGAGCCAGTCCAGTGGCACTTGAAACTATTTTCTGTTGTGATGTCAAGTTTATTGAGGCAATGTGACTTGCATAAAATGCCAATTATATTTTTGGTAGATATTTAATCCACAAACTTCTCTTACATTTCCCTCCATCATTTACTATAACCACCTTGTCCTGTTCACTCATCCAGCCCAATCCTTTGTATCACCTCTTCTATTCTCACTTCTCCCAGTGTCCCCTGAGGGCATGTCCCAGCACATTTTCATCATCATCTATCTCGCTATCATTCTATTTGCTTCTCTAATTCACCCTCCTTTGTTTTCCAACAGAGGTGTCCATGTGTCTACTCTACAGCAAGACATATCTGTCACTTCTCTATCTCAAATCTCTCAACTGGCACAAAGAAGCACCCGTTCAATACTACTCCCCCTTCCCAGTTGAGGGGGTTTTGTCTTGCAAGGTACTTGGTGACCCTGTCAGTGTTGGTGCCACATAAAAAGCACCCAGTACACACTGTAAAGGGGTTAGCATTAGGAAGGGTATCAGTCTGTAGAAACCATGACAAAACAATGGGACCTGGTGTGGCCCCTGGCCTTGCCAGTTCCTGTCAAACCATCCAACAAATTGTTCTCTTAGTTATTTATGACAATATTTTGTGTCTATGATATTGAAATATTGGTGTGTGCCCCAACCTCTTTTTTGCATTGTATATTTTTTCACAGCTGCTTAGGAATTTCATTTTCTTCCCAAATTTGAGATTATTGATGATAGTATAATAAATTTTGTAAAATAGCTTTTAACATTGATTTTTTTTTTTTTTTTTTAATTATAGAGATTCAGTGAAGATTTTGAACGAATGGATTTAGGTGATTGTGGTAAGTAATTAAATTATATTACTTTAAAAAAAAAAAGAAATACTTTAATTATTTCTACTCTTCTATTTATTTATTTTTAATATGATAATTTTTGAAGAAATCTGGTAGGAATGCTACCCTTTAGACGATTTTCCCCTGGCTTATACGATATATCATCTTGTTTTTGTACATATATCAGACTATATTGTCCAGTTTGTCCTTTTATAATTACAGATTGTTAAGTGTTGTGTCTTGGGAGAATCATTACGCAAATTATAAAACTAATTCAATTGGGATCCAATTTCATTTCTTTATTATTAGTCAGTTGGTTAAATATCTAATCAACTAATTAATCGACTGTGGCATAATGACTCTCCCTAGACTCAACAAAATCTGTTTTAACACATAAATTTATACCATGAATCTTACAAACCAAATACAAAAATGAAATATTGTTGAGTGTGATTTGCAGAAAAATTGACTGCTGTTTCTAGCAGGTTGAGCAACTGTGCACTGAAACTTTTTTAATACAGTTAAACTATCAAATATGTAACCAACATCATGCAGACATAACAATATTGCATTACTTGCCTCATAAAGGCTCGACTTATTTATAAGAAGAATCAAAATATATTCAGTGGTGCAATTTGAAAAGGGGATGAAAAAAAAACAATTCATTAAAAAACATTCAAAACATAAAAAGCTTGTAATGAATACATGGTCTGATCAATAAGTATCCGGACTGTTGCTATAGTAACAAAGCTAAAGCACAGAGAGTGAAGCTGCTTGGCACAGATTGACCTTGAACTCTGCTCTATGTACATGCGCACTAAGTTTTAATGTTCTAGTTCACTTCCACTGTTTACAGCAGTGCTTGGAAGGAAGGTGTGTAGCGTGTGATCGTCACATTGAGCAGAGAATCTGCATCAAATTTTGCCAAAAGCTTGGCGATACCTGCTCAGAGACCTTCATCATTCTTGGCAGACATGTTTTGTACCCAAATCTCCAGTGACAATGGACTGAACTGAACCGTAACTGATCTGCACATCCTCTGATAATTCACGTATGGTGATTCAACGATTTCCCCTCACAGCTGCAGGCACTTCTGCGATGCTTTTCCCAGTTCTGCTGGTTGCAGGTCTTCCAGAACATTCATCATTATCGACATTTTCTCAGCCATCTTGGAAACATCTGAACCACTCGTACACTTGTGTGCAGCTCATACACTTTCTGTAACTTTGCGTAGGCCTCTGAGCAGGTATCGCTATGACAGTTTTCTCTGTTATGATCAATGCGACAATCACACAGTACACACCTTCCTTCCAAGCACTGCTATAAACAGCAGAAATGAGCTAGAATGTTAAAACTTAGTGCACATGTACAGCAGAGTTCGAGGTTAATCTGTGCCAAGCGGCTTCACTCTCCATGCTTTAGCTTCATTACTATAGCAACAGTTTGGATACTTATTGATCAGACTACATAAGTAATGAAATGTGAAAGTACTTTGTTTTGCTTTCTTTGCTATATGTGAACAGTTTTGTCAAGACCGTAAGTTAGATTATGTGGTGGAAATGACAGATGTTAAGCTAGGTTTAAAGATGGAGACAGGAAGTAACAGCAGATGCTTGCAGTAAATCAAAGGTGCAGAGAGTGAGCTGTGGGTTTTGAGGGAGTAGTGTCCAAATGAGATAATAAAGACATTTTGATAAAAATATATAAAGATTGGAATTTCACTATTTTATATACATATAAATATTAATATATCTATTGGCACAGGCATGGCTATGTGGTTAAGAAGCTTGATTCCGATTCATGGGTGGACAAGTCTTCTAAAGCCTCAGGCTAACCAAAGCCTTGTGAATGGATTTGGTAGAAACTGAAAGGTGTGTATATGTATGCTTATGCACCCTTGTCTTGATGTCATGTGATAGTTTTAATTGAATGTCACTGACATACAAGCTATGTCATTCATTTCCAGTATTCTGTGAAAAATGTGTCTGGCCATTGGGAAATATTGCTTTGGTTGGAAACAGGTGAGTGTTGGCTATAGGAAGGGCATCCAGCTATAGAAAATCTGCCTAAACAAATTCTTCGTAACCCATGCAAGCATGGAAAAGTGAATGTTAAATGAAGGGTGTGATGATATTAAGATTGGATTTACTATTGTTTTAGATTGACCCAAAACAATTTTTAGAGTTTAGATCATATATATATATATATATATATATATATATATATATATATATATATATATATATATATATATATATGTGTGTGTGTGTAGTTGAAATTTACATAAAAACAAGACAAAGACAGGTGTATAAAGAACAAGAAGGTGTATTAGTTTGATGCTCAAGAAGGTGAGAAAGTGTTTTATGTTTCAAGCCTACACTCTTCAACAGAAAGGAACATGAGGAAATAAACAGAGAGAATAAAATAAACTTTCTTATAAGATTTTGATTCAATTTTTATTCTACTCATTTCCTTCTTTACATTTATATTCCCAATGCTCTTAAAATTCATTTTCATTTCACTGTGGAAATATTAGCAAAAGGCAGTATGTGAATAGAAAAAAAATTATTCTCTTCATTAAATAGTCAAAGAAAATCTCTTTCCAATACATTTTTATTAAAAGTAAGTAGGAACCTGACTTGCAACATTTGTTCTTGTCTTCCTAAATCAAGCTAATTAGGTATTGATGGTGATAATGCAGATAAAAGAAGAGCAAGGCTCATTGTGTGTGTGTGTGTGTGTGTGTGTATGTGTGTGTGTGTATGTGTGTGTGTGTGTGTGTGTGTGTATGTGTGTGTGTGTGTTCATAAGACCTGTAACAGCAATCATTATTTGCTACTAAGATAGAGTTTGTAAATATCAGATTTACAAGTGGAATTACCAGATGTATCTTGGATTACAACAATGTAACCCACACATTGAAATAAGTGTTCTCTGTTTCTGATGCTTTTTGCACTTGATGACATTGAAGATATGAGTTTTACTAAAGAGCTTGTAAATACATCTCTTTATTCACCTTTTCAACAATATTCTCCTTTAGTGTCAATCCCAGTGACCAGGAGTGCTGAGTAAAAGTTGTCTTGTTTGCAGAGGCAGATTATTTCATCCAGACATTTTAAACTGTGTTCTTTGAAAAAACTACAGTACACTTGTAAGTGAATCACTTGGGGGATATGGCTCTGGGGTTTTGGTTGTTTGTGGGATGTAAAGGAACATATCTAAGACTTTGGTTTTAGTCTGCTGGTCAGGTATGCAGTACATGTACTGCCAGGGGTAGTTAGCATAGAACAGGCAGGGGGTCTGACAAGTCTGCTAACATGAAATGTGAGGTTTCAGAGTATATAGCTGTGTTGTAGGCAGTTGTGATAGGATAGTGGTTAGTAGAGAACCTTGATAAGTGGAAAGACAGTGAGAATTTAGTATTTCAGCTGTGGTCAGAGATGCATGTGTGAGATGAAACAAATTGATGTCAAAAGTAGAGGATTGTGAAAGATTTGTTCAAACCACTACCAGCATTTGCATGTAATGAAAGTAAAAGCCCAGAAGAGTTGTGAACATTGGAATCACTAAAGGTTTGAAGAATATATCCCAACACAGGAAGAGATATGGTTGAAGAACTGTTGTTGGTTTGGAAGGCAAGTAGAGGAAGCAGATGTATGTAGAGGATTAGGGGCATGAGGGATCTATATGTGTGTGGGCACCACTTTTCAGAGTGAATTGTAGCCTGAAAAGCAGATGAACGGTAGTTAAGAGATGAGATTTATCTCTTGGAAAGAAATAGGACATGTGGTTTGCACGTGATTGAGTATATCTTAACTGCACAGTCATGTCTGCATCTCTTTACATTGAGTTCAGATCTTGCTAAGATATTCTTTACTCTGGGTTGATAAAATAAATACTGCACTTGATTTAATCAACTATACTCACTTTCATATATAAGTTGAGGTCTAGCATCTGTTAGAAATACATATATTTGTTCACTGGCAAGTATCAGTTAGGAAATTCACTGAAACAGGTCACCTAAGATACTGTCACTTGTGGGTTTTTTTTCCCAAGCATTTACTATCAATTTTACTGCATTTAATCTGTGCATGGTATTCTCTGGAATATATATAAACTGATGCTATCATGTTCATTATCATAGTTACATTTATCATTTAACACCGTTGTTACTTCCCTTTACCTTATCTACATTTTGTTTATGAAAAATATTCTATCCTGATAATGTTCTTATTATTTTTGACCCAGGCCAACATTCCAGTTGTGACTATTCTGAGTTGTTGTGTTCCCCACACCTCTCCTTTTGATATGATGTCTCTAAATCTATATTGTGTATTTCCATTTTTTTAATGCCAAGGTGCAGTATGAAAATTATTGGCTGCTGTTTCAGATTACCACATAGTTTTCCCTGTTCGTTTGACTTATTATTGTTCTGCACTAGTACAATTAATGTGGGAATACTATAACTAGAAGAGTTGTTTAACCCATATATATATATATATATATATATTTATGAAAGGTTTTTACTTTTGGTATACCTTAAAAGTAAACATGCATAGGAAAGAAACTTACAGCTGGGCAGGCTGTCCAAGGCCCATATTTATACCATTAAGGGCTCTTTTTTTTAAATAACCTATTTATTACAGTAGTTGCAGGTGAAGTCCAAAATCATGCCATTCTTTTTTTTAATGAAAAGGTGGTATTATAGTTTTTTGTTGTTTTATTTTTATATCATTCCTGATTTGTTTTGCAGTTGAGAGCTTGTCACTTAACAGGGTTTTCATTTGGGGGCAGTTGATTGATCTAGGCTGTTACTTGAAATTAATAATAATTTCAGCATTCATTTAGTCTTCATAAGAGCGTTTCAAATCTTGATAATGTCAGGTTTAATTAAATTTATAAACATTTAAATATATTGGGTTTTTTTTGCAAAGTATGAGTCTTAATTTTTTTTAATATTGAGGCACTTCAAGGATATATTTATCAGTAAAGATGCATATGTGGTAATTCTTTCATCATAATATGAGTTTTTCATATCACATTTTATTGCTATCTTAATCATTACAGTTATTAGTGTGGTCATGTATTATGATTTTGTTTTTCAACTTCATATTATTGTTTCTAGTTATTTAACTCGGTTCTCATATTCTTCTGTGCATGGTGCTTATCATTCTTCAGAAAGTAACATTCTAACCATCCCCCTCTAAATCTTTTAACTACATTTTTCTATACAGTTAAGGACAATAGCTCAAGCCTGTATTTGCTCTTGCTATGCTTCCCCTTCTTGCTCTCTCAGTTGGACTCTTCCAGTTATCTGCAGTAAGAAATCATGGCAGTGCTGGTAATAATATGTAAGGGTATCCTCAAATTTATTACCGAAAAGGCTACTGAAGAAGACCATCCACCTAGTGTAGTGGATTATGAACAAGGTAGGCTAATAACAGGAGTTCCTCTTTAGTTCTGTAATATTTATTTATTATTAGTTAATATGCTTTTTCTATCTTAACTTTCATTGACTAGTTTCATCATCTTTCTCTTAGTGCTCTCTCATCTCTCACTCATTTTTTTTTCTCTTCTTTCCTCCCACTCACCTTATCTGTCATATGCCACAAGCAGGTGACCAGTCGATTGCCAGCATAGAATATTACTTCTCTTCTTAGTGATTGCTATGTTAGTTTCTACGTCTTATTCTGCATTAGTTTTTCTTTCTATCCTCGTCTGTTAACAACAGTGGAATACTACAGCTGCGCTGTATGTTGCTTGCTTTAACAAAACATCCGTACAATATTGATGTTTACATGTTAGATATGTTGGCAACTTTGTTGTCCTGTAAAATTATTATTTTAGTTAAGATAGTGAATAATTCTTGGTTTCATGTTTGTAATAATATTGGTTAGGTTAATGGCAATACTGTTTAGAAATTGCAGCGTAACAGATTGGGATCAATATTTTAAAATTATAAATGTAACAATAATTAATATTTCAGAAAAGTCTCCAGTGTTTGTGGGTGGTAAATTATGGTATTCCTCTATTTATTTTATTTTCCTTTCTTTCTTTTTCGTATAGTGATGTAATATTCTGCATCATAATTGAATGCTTTTAGACTGATATTTATTGATGTGCTTTATGGGACCTTTCGGTTATTGACCATTCAGATTATCATAAGCGTTTGCTGTTGCTACTTTATCAATCTTTTTCTCTTCTCACATTTCCTATCCACTTATTTACGTTTCATAAAAGGATAGTCGAGCTGAGATTCTTTTAAATTCCAACAACTGCATATTTTTCCTTATCAACTTAAAACTGTTCTCATTGTTAAAAGATTTAAACTATTGACATTTCATTCAAACACTATTGAAAATACACCAGGACTGAATTATTTTGTACATTTCAAACTTATATAACATATAATGCCTTCAGTGTTTCTCTTTATTTTCTTATTTCTCTCTCTCTTCTACAATCTCAATGTATTATTACCTTGGCAGAGTTTGAACTTAGAAATGTGATACACTATACTGGCTACAGCAAAGTAGCTAGTCTAGTTAACCACCTTCTGTGTTAATCCCTTAGTCCTATTGATATTAATTATAGATTGTAACAGATTTCAGTCAATCAGGTTGTAACTTATTCAAATTGTAATTATAAACTTACACCCAATAAAATTTTAGTGTTTGAGATTTTGGGATTGTAGTTACTTTACAAATCTCTGTTTCATTGTAAATCTCTTATTTAATTATAACCTCTGTGTGTGTGTGTTGCATGAAAATGTTGTCAAAACTTGAGAATCTTAGGATGTTAACTTCACTGTCTTAAAATATTTTATAGGAACATTCTTAATCTAACATATAAAAAAGGCAAAAAATAAATAACATCGACACATTAAATTTGAAATATTTACTTTCTCTGGATGACTTGGTTATTCTATTTTATCACTTCTGTTAGAAAAGTAATTTTTCTAAATCATTCTGTTCGACTGTAGCTATGTATTTTTCTAACAGTCTGAAGTAAATTTTCTTTAAAGTACAAGATTCTTGTATACATGGGGCTTTCTTAATTCATTGCTTTGAACATAAACATACTCTCTCTCTCTCTCTCTCTCTCTCTCTCTCTCTCTCTCTCACACTCTCACACCACACACATTCTAGGTTACTTACCTCCATTGTCAAAATAGTGCTAAGCTATTCATAGATTTGGTAAGTTGCAATACAAGATGTTCTCACCCAAGTAACATAAAGGTGGGTTTTGATCATAAAGTTAGGCTGTCTGCAGCAGCATATCTTTTGCCTTGATAAACAGAACCTTATCATTTTCTGGCTGGCTATAACACACTACAGAGTAGTAAGGGGAGGAATAGCTAAGTAAATTACCGACTGGCTAACTAGCAAGCAAACTTCTATTTCATCTTTCTATTATATTAATCTTGGATATTTATTTTATATTATATATTAGAGATAATCTTTATCTAAAAAAAATGATCAGAAAAAAAAACTTATTTTTTTCTTAGACCAATTTATTGCAAATACTGTGAAAGGAAGAGAAAAAATATTTCCTGATGCACTTTTCTATTCATTCTAATAGAATATTGCCTTTCAGAAACTTTGTTTCAATCATATTTATATCCTCATGCTACTAGTCCATCTGTATTTAATAACTTTTTTTATATTTTCTGATCTGTTCTTCCTCATATTTTCAAGATTTCTTATCTAACAGATTATAAATTTATCACAAAAAATTACTTGGATTTATTTTTATTATGAGGTGGTTTTATTTATTTTGTAGTTTAACCTTTATTTTAAAAAAAAGGTATTTTACTCAAAATCTTACACACTATTCATGTAAGAATTTAGTAATATTTAGTCAAATCTTTTCATTATTTACTCAGTGCATAGAACATGAAAAATTCATACTGTAAAATTTATATGGAATGTTTTAATCTAAATTTGAATATTTTAGAACAAGAAATTGTGTAAGATGGAACTAGAGATGGTATCAAAAGAGTTAAATATTTCCAAATTAGCCTAATTGTCAAGAAGAAAATTAGCCAGAAGCTTCATTCATATAAGACAGTTATGTTACTATTATATTAATTTTAGCGCCTGATAAGTAATGTAGCTTTTCTCTTCATCGAGATAACTGTAGCTTTATATGAGGGCTAAATTCTATCAAATTAATCGAATTATGGGTGAATTACCTTAACCTTTGGATCATGTCATCTTAACCTTTATTAGTGCATGGGATATTTCTAACACAAATTCCACCTTCCAGTCTGCTTATCATTCTCATTAACATGTCATTTCGTTACAATCTTTATTAATTCCTTACAGAGACAATGTTTTTAATTACTTAATTCCAGCGTATAATACTGGTACTTATTTCATTATCTTGGAAAGATAAACACGAAAGTTGAACCAGAAGAATTTTAATTCAAGAATAGAATGTTGCAACAATATCCTGTAATGGATTGGGTTTGAGGTTTGTTTGGGTGATGTTGGTGCAAAGCCTTAGCTTGCATTGGTTTGGGCACACATCAGAAGAAGCAGAGAAGCACACACACACACTCTTGTTTTAGTCAATCAAATTGCCCTCAGCACTTATTTTTTAAGGCTTGGTACTTATTCTATCAGTCTCTTTTGCCAAACTGCTAAGCTACAAGGACGTAAACAAAACACCAATTGTCAGGTGGTGGAAGGAGTGGACAAGCACACACACACATATATATATATATATATATATATATATATATATATATAGATATGCACACACACACATAGTTTCTATCTACCAAATTCCCTTACAAGGCATTGTTCAGCCTGGGACTATAGTAGAAGACACTTACCCAAAACCCACATGATCACAAAGCAAGCATCTTAAATACACAACCATGGCTGCGCCTTAAGAAATAATTAACAACATAAAATCATAATTAGATAACGGAGGCAGATTCTCAGTACAGCAAGCATGCAGTGTTAAGTATTTCATGAAATTAAAAGAAAAATTTTTTGCTTTGCTTTTAATTTTACACTCAAAGTAAATGAAATGGAAGTTAAGAAAAGCATTTAACTTAAGACAAGTTTGGCCAAGGAAGAAGACTCTTGCCTCTTAACACACATGTTGTACATTGAATTTCAGTAATGTAGCTTCAGATGTCAGAACAAAGCTGGGATCAGTGGTCTTATGGTAGGCCCACAAAAGAGAAGAAAAAGGTGAAGATACAAAAAAAAAAAGCATTGTGCAGCATCTAGCAATTTAGCAGCTGACTGCTCAAAGTAAAGTAGTTTGTCCTGGTTTCTATCCCTACTGTAGTTGCATCTGCTGGCCCAGGTATCAGTTGGCAGCACTGCCTATTGCAATTTTATCAGGGCTAGGCAGTCATTTATGTCATGTTGTCATAGCTTTGGTCTTACCTTAAGAATCTTTGATCTCTGCTTATATTGTCTTGACACAAGAGGATACATTACCAAAATTTAATGTAACATACTGTGTTAACAGATATAATTCTTGCTTAGCCAAACTTTTATTGAATTAAACTATCTTTTGTTTCTTTTACTTAGAGTGTAAAATTATAAACAAAAAAGAACAATTTGTCTTTTTAATTTCACCTATACTTCATCTGTCCATCCCATCTATACTTGCTACAGTGTCAGCCTCTTTCTATTATATTGTGATTTTGTTTTGTCTGCTATTAAGATGTTTTCTCATTAACTTCAAGTGTGTGTGCATGCATTTTTTCTGAATTCTCTGCTACTTTAGTGATTTAAGTGTGCATTAACCCATGTGAAGCAATGGCATCTTCCAGCACCCTTCAAACCCCAGATGCTCACCCAACTTGTCTCGATATACTTTGTTAATGCATCTTTGTGCAGTTACCCACACTTGTGTGGAACTAAATACTGCAATAAATGAAATTCTTAACATGGAATATGACTATAAGACATAACTGGGTGTTGTGGGAAGAATAATTTTACTTTTAGAAGTAAATTAATTCTGGATTCCCTATATGTAATAAAATAATGTAAAAATGAAATTGGACAATGTAATTTTGAAAATTTAATATCAAAATACAATATTAATTTCATCAGCACTGTAAGACAGCAGGATGTCAAAAAAAAAGGAAGAAAAATTGTCCTAAAGCTGAGATTTGTAACTCAATTCATGCCAGCAGTCCAACCCATGTTAGTATTGAAATATTAAGCAGTTATGGTATTGATGATGATTATGGCATGCCTTTAAGACAGTTACAGACTTAGAAACAAATCTGAGAACATATGCTGTAAAGATACAAGATAATGCATGGCCAGTTCAAAACAATGTGAAGAGATACACATTACATTTGACAGAGTAATCTAAATATAGAGAGTTAAAAGAAAGAATACATTGTTAACACTGTGGACACTGCTGGATTGAATTGTACTGCCCAGGTGTCAAAACCATAGTGATATCCATTTGGGCAGCTGATGATGGGAATGCACGTATGTTATGCTCAATTGTGAATTTCTTATATCTTAGTTTCCTTCATTCTTGCAAGGTGGAAAGTGTTTATGGATTCATAATTAGTAGGGATCACTTACTTTGCTATTATTTGGCCTTGTTCACAGCTAACCTAATTAGGCCTGAATAATACTTAGATATTGATGTCTAATTTTGGAATGCTCTGTGGTATAATGTAACCCATGATAGACTGTTTGGGACATATACTAACAGGATGATCACAGTTTAAATACATTCAGTAATAAGTTTGCTCAATCAGTGCTGACCTGGGGCTAAACAACAACATTCTACATGTAATTTACTGTATGAAATCCACTCCATCTCTAAATTTCGTCTTGAAACCTATTAATGATTGTTGAACACTGTCCTTTGATGCTTAACCCTTTAGCACTCAGATTAATCGGTCAGATGTTCAGCTTATTTATTCACATTGTTTTGATTTAATCATGCATTATCTTGTAGCTCCAAGATTTTGATGATGTGACTGTTTATAATTTAGAATGACATCACAGGCCAGATCTGGCCAATTTGAACATAAAACAAGTAGAATATTTGGGCTGGATATGGCCAGGTTAAATGCTAAAACGTTAAACTTAGCCCAGTTGGATGTTTTCTCTAATTTTTAACTCTGTGTCAGTATGGTAGCAAAATACTATTTTAAGATAACAGGATATGATTTGAGAGATATATAACTGCTGTTTCTAGCATGTCAAATGAATTCATGGATGTTGACACTTAAATTTTTTGGCTTCTTGGTTTTTTGACACTTAAATTTTTTGGTGTCGTTATTTTTGTGTACACACACACACACATATCCATTATTCTTGTCCAGGGTGAGTAAGACAAGTTGTAATGTTCAGGGGTGCAGTAATGTATGTGTCTGGGTGTTTGCAAATGGCTTTTCATATAAGTTTCAGGGATTGTGTAGGTTGAGATATGCTGTAACCATGAGTTGTGTCCCTCACATGGCCAAGTGTCTTTTCAATTTTAGTATTTTTTATGTTACAAAGCTTATTAACCCTTTCGTTACTATATTTCTGACCAAAATACACCCCTTATGTGTTTCAATTAATTTCTAACATAATCATAAATTTAGTCTGGTTTCATTAAACAACTATAACTTTTTCATTTATCAATATATTAATGTGAATTTTGGAAGATAATTTAATGAAATGTTCTCAACCAATTCTATACTATAATTTTTGTCACAAAGTGACTCTAATTGCAGGTAGATACAGGTAAAATCAACAAAATATTAAATTATTAAAATTTTGTTCAAACATCGCTATAGAAAATGGGCTATTAGCTAATATTCAATTGGGTATACAACAAAATTTTACGATAGAATTTGTTATTCTGGGTAACTTTCTGATACCCATAATAATATTTATGGCAACATAGTCTTAATTTCATTTAAGGTTATGGGAAACCACTAACTATCCTTTCTTTCGCTTTGTTTACATTTAGCGTAACAGTTCGTTTCCGCCGTAATGATTTCAAATAGGCTCATTCGAAAAAGTAAAAAGAAATAGTCTAAGGCTTTACTCTTCTGGGAAAGTCTGTGGCTTGGTCCAGTTTCTTCAGAAAAATCACCGAAAGAAACAGTTTTTAAATTTTCACTCCATTCAGGTGCCAATTCATTTTCTTTATCGCTGTCGGAGCTCTCGGATTCACTGTTTTCACTTTCGGAAAATGAAACATCAGATTCATTATCAAATACCACGTGCTTTTTTTTTCAGTCATAGAGTTAGATTTATGAAGGTCTTCAGTATAAAATCCTTCGAATTCTGACTCGCTGCTTGATATAATGAAATTCGTATCCATTTTTTGTCAGAATTACAAATTTTGAAAACACAATAGGAACAAATTTTGGAAAAAAATCTCCCAAAATTCACGGAATTAAAATTACACTTCGATTATTGTACAAAACTGTAGTTGAACTGTTTACGAAGTATAATACGTGTTTTCACGAATGTACTAAAGAGATTTGCTCTGATATTCTCATTTAAATATGAATAGGTAAATACGGGCGGGTTTGGGCACATTAACCAAAATTTATTTCGGGCGGCTTTGGGCGGTTTGGTAACGAAAGGGTTAAAGTCACAATTGTAGCTATGTGATTAAGAAGTTTGCTTGGTTCAGTTCTACCGCATGGCACCTTGGGCAAGTGTCTTTTGTATAACCCCAAGCTGACCAAAGCCTTGTGACTGGATTTGGTTGGTAGAAACTGAAAGAAGCCCCTGTGTGTGTATTTGTGTTTCCTTGTCTTGCCATCACATGATTGTTGTAAATGAATACCATTCATTTCCAATACTCTACAAAAACATTTGACCATGGGGAAATGTTACCTTGCCTGGAAACAGGTGTGAGTTGGTGACAGAAAGGGCATCCAGTTGTAGAAAATCTGCCTCAGTAAGCCTCTGACCCATGCAAGCATGCAAAAGTGAATGTTAAAATGATGATGATGTATTCTCTGTGTGCTCTTTGTACCACCTGTTAAGATGTGTAGTCTGCTATTTCTAGAAGTCTATTGTGGTTTGTTATATAGAGATTGGAAACCCGCACAGGACTAGCATAATGGTGAATCTAATGTAATGTTTACACAGCATTGTTATATTTTTGTTGGCCAAAAGCATTACCTGCAATTGCTCAAGGAATGTATGTGTATTGTTTTGTTTTCTTTGCTATGTCATTTGGGTGTGTTGTTAATTTTGTGGAAGAGTTTTCTGTAACTCCTTACATTTTTTTTTTTATCTTGTACATCCAACCCATGTCAGCATGGACAACAGATATTAAATGATGATGAGTCTGTGCGGTATGTTTATATTGCTGAGTATGATGGTTGGTTTTATTTGCTCTCTTCAGGTATTGTTGGTGAGAAGCAAGACTGTGAATTTGCCCAGTGCTACTTCAAATTTGTTGTTGTGGAGCTAAATTTGCTGCTGAGTGATTCAAATAGGGATTTGGCAAAGTGGTGCCTTGAGGGGGTGGGGTCATTTGCATATGAGGCTGTCCTGTATGTTATATGGAGGTGTGAGCAGGTGGTGTAAATAAAGGCTGAAAAGAGTGAAAGGACAGATCTCTGGTTCTCCGTTTGGGACTGTAGCTTCTGGAAGTGTTTTTCTTGTATACTAACTATATTGTTATGCTGGCCTGACAAGTTGTTTGCTAGTCAGTGTTTTGCGATTGTTCTGTCTTCAGAATGGTTAAAATATTCAGGATAAATTTATCCTTGATACAATATGCCAGGAAAGATGATGAAATGGTTGTGGCTGTAATGCCAGTCGACAGCTGGACACTATTGATATTATAGATTAATGTTTGTATTGGAGATAAAAATAGAAGCTATAACATTTTTCATTTCTATATTTTTATGCACATTTCTACTTAAATGAGACTGTTCTTCTTAGACTGTATGTAAATTTAAATTATTTCCACTTCTCTCTCTCTCTTTCTCCACACACACACACACACACAACTAATGAACTATGACCAAAAAAGCAATAACTGGTGAAAAGCCTTCATATATCTTCTCTCTTTGCTAAAATTTTCTTTCTCTCTCTATGTAGCAAAATATAGTATACCATATTTGATAGCATAAAAGTTAGATGGGCACCCCAATTTAAGTGCATTAGAGCTTATAAAAGGCTTAACTTTGCATATAGACTCCAGGCTGGTTCTTTTCTTTTCTTTTTTTTTCTTGAAAAGTGCCATCTTGTATGCCATTGAATGCAGTAATAAGAAATGCTCAATTACCTTATTCTAATGAGATTCAAGTAAATTTGAAATAGCTATATATCAGTTGTTAAATTTGAATATTGAAGACTATACTTGGAATAGGAAAATGAATATTCCATTTATATGGTATACTTGATCTTATCAAACTCAAATTTGCTTCAATTATGGGGAAAAAAACTAAATAATATTGACTTTTCACAAGACAGTTCTCTTCCATGCAATGACCCAACCAATAAAACAACAGCTTGCTATTTAAGATGTAATTATAGGAAGCCTAGTAAACTATAATCTTTAACTTAGCTCATCCCATGCACAACAATAATCTCAATAAGCTGAATCAAATGTTTACAAAATCGATGCCCCCTCCATTATGGCAAGACCCCTGTTTTTGCCTCTCTGTCTTTGTCACACTAAACTTTCATCCTCTCGAGTTTCTCTCCTCAAATGCCCCTGCCCCTCATAATTCCTTGTCATGCAAGTTACTTGATGACTCTGCCAGTGTTGGTGCCATGTAAAAAGTATCCAGTCCACACTGTAAAGTGGTTGGCATCTGGAAGGGCATCCAGCTGTAAAAATCATGCCAAAACTAACCTCAGCTGTGCTGGTGCCACGTAAAAGGCATTGAGTCCACTCTGCAGATTGGTTGGTGTTAGGAAGAGCATCCAGTCGAAAAAACCCTACCAAAGCAGAAATAGTAGCCTAGGGTAGTTTTCTACCTGGCTGGCTCCTGCCAGCAGTCTTACCCATGCATGCATGGCAGACTGATGTTAAACAATTATGATGTTGAATTGAGATATTATTTTTTATATTGTGCATTTTGTGGACAATATAATGCTATGGGTGCGTGGCCTAATGGTTAGGGTATTGCACTCATGATTGCTAGATCATGAGTTCAATTCCCAGGCCAGGCTGTGCATTTTTCTTGAGCAAAACACTTTATCTCATGTTCTTCCAATCCACTTGGCCATAAATAGGTAACTCTGTGATGGAATATTCTTCTGATCAAGTGTAATGTTGGCCTGCTCGCCTGGCCAGTGGGGTGGTGTCATTCAAAAACTAAAACATTGCAAAGTACATTGTGACCAGCAATGTATAACAACATCTAAAAGTCTGGTCAGTACCGTCATAATGATAAAGGTATCCATTGGGCCAGTCACTGATTCACAGCTTTCCAGTAGCAAAAGAAAATGAGAGCATCTATGCAACTGAAGCAAAATACACATCGCAAGGTGCTTAAATGTTTATAAGTTTTCTCACCAATTTGTATCTTATGCTCACACACACAGAATTTGCCCACCAAATTTCACATTTCACTCACAAGGCATTAGTTAACTCTTAGCTATGATCCAATGTACTTAACCAAGGTACCATGAACTAGGATGAAACCTGGAGCTATGCAGTTGCAAAGCAAACTTTTTGACTACAGAACAATGGTTGTTCTCATAAAAGCATCAAAGTTAGTGTGACTTTATGAACCTAACAATTTTGGTTTTAAAATTACTTCTTTCTTCAATTCTTTTTTTTTTTTTATGTTAGCGGACAGGTTATAGCCAACCTAAATGATTTCAGTGTATTTATTATCAACTCATTGAACTCAAATGGAAAATTAGATCAAATGAATGCAACAAATTCTAGATTTCTTCACAAACTAATTTCATGAATAAACTGTTAAGATTTTCAGTATAAAATATTAGACATTATAAAGACCAGAAGGAACTGCCTTGTATTTTCCTATCTCAGTGGTGCTTATAATACTTAATATCAGTTTACAGATGCAGGCATGGCTGTGTGGTAAGAAGTTTGCATCCCAACCATATGGTTCTGGGTTCAGTTCCACTGCGTGGCTCCTTGGACAAGTGGATTTGGTAGATGGAAACTGAAAGAAGCCCATCGTATATATGTATATATATGTTTGAGTTGTCCCCCCACCATTGCTTGACAGCCAATGTTGGTGTGTTTACGTCCCTGTAACTTAGCGGTTTGGCAAAAGAGACCAATAGAATAAGTACCAGGCTTACAAAGAATAAGTCCTGGAGTTGATTTGCTCGACTAAAGAAGTTGCTCCAGCATGGCCACAGTCAAATGACTGGAATAAGTGAAAGAATATTTCTTTAGTAGATTCTAAAATATTCCTGCAGCAACAGAGTTAAGATACATTATTATGCTACTTCATAATCTATTGTCTGTTGCTGCAATGAAATGCATACTTCTGCAGCATCGGTTAAAGAACATAAAATTGCAATGAAACAATAATAATTATTTATGACATAGGAACAAGACCAGAAATCTTGTGGGGAGGAGAACAGTCAATTGCATTAATCCAGTACTTGACTGGCACTTTTTTATTGACCCCACCTGATAGGATGAAATTTATAGCTGACTGTGGTAGGATTTGAACATAGATATTAAAGAGCTTTAACAAATACTGCATGGAATTTCATCATTTGTGCTAACAATTGTACCAATCCACCACAATAATAATAATAATAATAATAATAATAATAATCCTTTCTACTAAAGCATAGGTGGGAAACTTTTTAGTGCAGTGGGCAAAAATTTCCAGTGAAAAAGGTCCGCGGGCAGACCATAAGTTCTAATTCTTATATCTGTATAAATCTTGTATATATCTATGTATAATTCAATATACATTAAATTACACATCTTCATTAACACCACCACTGGATTTAGGACATTTATATTACTTATGCAGTATTTTATATTTTTCAGCTAGAGTGTAGTTGGGTCTCAAGGGGGTGGTACAAACCTAGCAATATATGTTTTATAGTGAAAACAAAATTTCCAATCAAATGGCAATTACTTGATGATTTCTGTTTGAGTCTAACCATTTTAAGCCGTAGTGGAAACATGACCTATGTTGCAAATAGGCATATGAATATTGTTTAAATTTTATAATTGAAAAATTTATATTTTGCACATATGAATATATTGGCCTGTGGGTGCAATAAAATGTGCTCGCAGGTGCAATTGCACCCATGTGTGGAGGTTTCCCCACTCCTGTACTAAAGGCACAAGGCCTGAAATTTACCGGGAGGGAACTAGTCGATTACATCGACCCCAGTACTCCACTGGTACTTAATTCATCAATCCTGAAAGGACAAAAGGCAAGACTATCGGAGAATACGCTTGCCCAAGGTATCACATTGTGGGACTGAACCTGGAATCTTGTAGTCGGGAAGCAAAATTCTCAACCACACAGCCCTCTATATTTGTAGTCCTAGAGCTCAAAAGAAAACTATACTTTACTGGTCATACATTAGTGAGAAAAACAAAAAATAATATTTCACAAATGAAGCCTCTTGGGACATTTATTCTATGTTAGTTTAGACAATCTCTTATCAGTCTTATTGTCAGAAATGCAGTGAACCAGTAGATGGGTTTTGGGAATCTGTGACTGATAACACTATTGTTTGCTATCTGCAAAATAAACAAATGAAATACTAAATGATTGGATAAATAGATTATCTTAGTGGTCTGACTATGTATATATTTTATGCAAAAATTTCAAACTACAGCATTGAATTTTAAGGTGTGTGTGTGTGTGTGTGTGTATTTTTTAGGTTGGCAAGAAAGTAATTTCGTTTTTCACAAGTAGATAGTAAAGAATTTTTTTAATGAGTTTGTCAATATTATGATTTTTTTTTCTTTTTGACATTTGATAGCTGTTACTTTTAACTTACATTAGAAGCAAATTGCGTGTAATTTTGTTTACAACTGTTCAGTGTTGGTTTTAACATGGAGTGCAAAAACGAACATTTTTGCCATATTTTGCTTTTTTATTTCCATAAAAGCAAGAAAGCTGCTGAGCCTCACAAAGAAATATGTGAAGTTTATGGTGTTAACAGAGTGCAAAACTTTCCGTTCTGGAGATTTTTCACTCAAACATGACCAACATTCTGGTTGTCCTACTGACGTTGATGATGACTGAATTAAAGCCATAATTGAATCTGATTGTCATATAACTGTGCAAGCTACTGCAGAGAGATTAAATGTATCACACATGACAATTGGAAGTCACTTAAAATATCTTAGACTCGTTAAGAAGCTTGATATTTGGGTTCTATATAAATTGAAAGGGATTCACTTAATACAATGAATCAATATTTGCAATATGCATTTCAAATGCAATGAAATCAACCTTTTTTTTAAACGAATCGTAATTGATAATGAAAAATGGATTGTCTACAGTAAGCAATCATAGTCCAAGCATAATGAACCAACACAAACCACATTGAAAGTTGAATTGCATGAAAAAAGGTAGGTCATGCTGTCAATTTGGTGGGATTGCAAAAGTGTTGTGTAGTTTGAACTGCTTCCAAGGAGCCAAATGATCAATTCAGTTGTTTAATGTCAACAACTAATGAAACTGGAGGAAGCAATCAAAGAAAAACAGCCAGAATTGGCAAATTAGAAAAGGAATCATGTTCCACCGTGGCAACGCTAGACCACATATGACTTTGATAACTCAGGAAAAATTATTGGTGCTTGGTTGGGAAGTGGTGTCGTTTCCACCATATAGCCTTCACCTTGCACCACCGGATTACCATTTATTTTGAAGTTTGCAAAATGGTGAAACTTTCGATAATGATGATGGCCTGAAATAACACTTGCTTTGTGTTTTTGGCTGATAAGGACCAGAAGTTCTATGAGCATGGAATCATGAAGTTGCCAGAAAGATGGCAAAAGGTCATCAAACAAAATGGAAAATATATGATTGATTAAAGTTCATTCTTTGTATGAAAAAAAATTACTTTTATTTCATGCTAAAAAGCTGAAATTACTTACTTGCCAACCCTATATATATATATATCTTATAAATAAGGGCAAAAGAAAAAAATTCCTATGCCAAGTACTTATGTGTACTCACAGCTTTGTGTATGCTTGTTCCATATGTGCAAGTAAGTATTTCATTTATTTCTTAACGTATTTACTGCTGATGATGAGAGAATTCTTTATGAATTAACTCAGAAATCGGGCCGATCCGGTGATAACAGAATTTTTTTAGAAATTTCTGTCAGCTTACTTCGAGACGTGCGCTTTTAGTGATGAATTATATGTGGTTATTAACGATTTAAAGTCTTTCTCGGTATATTTGGCATAGGAATTTTTTTCTTTTGCCCTTATTTATAAGCTGTTTATAATTTTCACCTTAAAAGGTACTTTTTAATATGCTGGCCACTGATAAATTTTTTTGAAAGTTTTATCCTATATTAGATGTGTATATATATAAGGGTATTCTGGTGTAGAAACTATGCCGAGGCAGACAACAGAGCCTCGTGCAGTTCTCTGGTTTGCCACTCCTGTCAAACCATCCAATCCATGACAGCATGGAAAACAAACCTTAAATGATGGTGTGTGTAGAATTGTTTTAATATGAACTTAGTTTTGACTGAATATAATGAAAGAAATTTGAAAATAAAATCATCTTTTTGCATTTATGCGGATTGAATTAACAAGTCATATAGAAATGTGGTACTATTGCTATCCAGTGCTGCAAATAAAGGTTTGATTAATTCAGTACTAAATCAGATACATGTAAAATGGTCCATTGAAACCATTTCACTCACAAGGTTACAATGGTCCATTGAAACCAGCATAATATTAGTGCAATATTTTGTTTATTTCATCAGCTTAGACTTGGAGAGTTTAAAGAGTTAAAACAAGCATCATCATCATTTAATGTCCATTGTCCAGCTGGCATGAGTTGAACAGTTTGACCAGGGCTGGTAAGCTGGAAGACTGCACAAGACTCCCATCTGATTTGACATGGTTTCTATGGCTGGATGCTCTTCCTAACGCCAACCACTCCAAGAGTGTAATGGGTGCTTTTACATGCCACTTGTACATCACCAGTATCTGCCATGACTGATTTTACTTGGCTTGATGGGTCTTCTTCTCAAACACAATGTAATGCCAAAGGTCTGTCATTTGTCATTGCTTCTGTGAGGTGAAATACTCAAAAGGAGCTTTTAGCATGCCACTGCCTCCATGGGGCCCAATGCTCAAAAGGTACTTTTTACATGCCACTGACACGGGTGCCAGTTTCATGACACCAGCATCAGCCATGCCTACAATTTCACTTGGCTTGACAGGTCTTCTCATGCACAGCATGAGGTTTCTCAGTTGCAGTGAAAACACTACATTTAGGAAATCGGGCATTCCTAACAGTATTCAGAAGAGGTTCCACCCTAGCCATAAAAACCATTGCTTTTATGATTTGAACAGAGCCTGTATCAATGGCATATGTGGACCTGTTGGGGCCAAAGCAAATAATGAAGTGAAGTTTTCCCTTAAATAGTTGCAAGTTGTCAGCTGCTGGAAAATCATGGGCAACATCTATATTCTGAAAGGAAAGACCAAGCATAATAGTTAATGCATGGATGAGTGAATATGTTATGATTGATGAGAGAAGGTGAGAGAAATAAGTTAGAGCTGTGTGATTAGTGGTGATATAAAACCAACCAGCTCAGACAAGTATGAGGTACTTGCTCACTTAGTAATGTAACGTCATGACATCTTTGATGCGATCTTAGTAATGCAATGTTGCAACAATCTTGCTGCTATCTTAGTAATGCAATGTTGCAACAATTTGGCAGCTATCTTAGTAATGCAATGTTGCAACAATCTTGCCGCTATCTTAGTAATGCAATGTTGCAACAATCTTGCTGCTATCTTAGTAATGCAATGTTGCAACAATCTTGCTGCTATCTTAGTAATGCAATGTTGCAACAATCTTGCTGCTATCTTAGTAATGCAATGTTGCAACAATCTTGCTGCTATCTTAGTAATGCAATGTTGCAACAATCTTGCTGCTATCTTAGTAATGCAATGTTGCAACAATCTTGCTGCTATCTTAGTAATGCAATGTTGCAACAATCTTGCTGCTATCTTAGTAATGCAATGTTGCATCAATATTGCTGCTAACTTAGTAATGCAATGTCTCAACAAGCCTGTTGCTTGGTAAATGCAACATCATGACATCTTTAATGCTAACCTAGTAATGTGACATTAGAACATTTTTGATGCTGATCTAGTAAATGCAACATTGCAACAATCTTGTAATATCACATCTTTTATGCTAATTTAGTAATGCAACATTGCAATGATTTTGCTGCTAACTTAGTAAATACAGCATCACAGCAAGCAAGCCTGCTGCTAATTTAGTAATGCAACATCTCAACAAGCCTGCTGCTAACTTAGTAATGCAACATCTCAATAAGCCTACTGCTAACTTAGTAATGCAACATCACAACAAGCCTGCTGCTAACTTAGTAATGCAACATCTAATCAAGCCTGCTGCTAACTTAGTAATGCAACATCTGAACAAGCTTGCTGCTAACTTAGTAATGCAACATCTGAACAAGCTTGCTGCTAACTTAGTAATGTAACATCTCATCAAGCCTGCTGATAACTTAGTAATGCAACATCACAGCAAGCCTGCTGTTAATTTGGTAATGCAACATCTCAATAAGCCTGCTGCTAACTTAGTAATGCAATATCACAGCAAGCCTGCTGCTAACTTAGTAATGCAACGTCTCAACAAGCCTGCTGCTAACTTAGTAATGCAACATCACAGAAATTCTGCTGCTAACTTAGTAATGCAACATCTCATCAAGCCTGCTGTTAATTTAGTAATGCAACATCTCAATAAGCCTGCTGCTAAATTAGTAATGCAACATCACAGAAAGCCTGCTGCTAACTTAGTAATGCAATATCACAGCAAGCCTGCTGCTAACTTAGTAATGCAACGTCTTAACAAGCCTGCTGCTAACTTAGTAATGCAACATCACAGCAAGCCTGCTGCTAACTTAGTAATGCAACATCACAGAAAGCCTGCTGTTAATTTAGTAATGCAACATCACAAGAAGCCTGCTGCTAACTTAGTAATGTAACATCACAACAAACCTGCTGCTAACTTAGTAATGCAACATCTCATCAAGCCTGCTGCTAACTTAGTAATGCAACATCTGAACAAGCTTGCTGCTAACTTAGTAATGCAACATCTCATCAAGCCTGCTGTTAATTTGGTAATGCAACATCTCAATAAGCCTGCTGCTAACTTAGTAATGCAACATCACAGCAAGCCTGCTGCTAACTTAGTAATGCAACATCTCAACAAGCCTGCTGCTAACTTAGTAATGCAACATCACAGAAATCCTGCTGCTAACTTAGTAATGCAACATCTCATCAAGCATGCTATTAATTTAGTAATGCAACATCACAGCAAGCCTGCTGCTAACTTAGTAATGCAACATCACAGAAAGCCTGCTGTTAATTTAGTAATGCAACATCACAAGAAGCCTGCTGCTAACTTAGTAATGCAACATCTCAACAAGCCTGCTGCTAACTTAGTAATGCAACATCACAGCAAGCCTGCTGCTAACTTAGTAATGCAACATCTCAATAAGCCTGCTGCTAACTTAGTAATGCAACATCACAGCAAGCCTGCTGTTAGCTGAGTAAATGCAGCATCATGACATCTTTGATGCTAACTGAGTAATGCAACATTGCAAAATCTTGCTGCTAACCGAGTAATGTAACATCACAGCAAGCCTGCAGCTAACTTAGTGTATTATCATGACTGTCATGCTGCTCGCCTACTGGTGCAATATCATGACGATCATCTCATTACATTCCCCCGTTTCATATTTGTGTCTGTATGTGCGTGTAGTTTTAAACAGATTACAGTTATACAAAAGTTTGAATGGCAGCAGTTCCTAAGCTCCCTTATTTTAGGGTTAAACATTAAATGATAATGAAATGCTGATTTTTCTGAAAACTTTGAGTCATTTATTCCACTTTATATCTAACTTTAACTTTGCCTCCTGGATCAATTTACGGTTTTTCTTCTTTCTTTTCCCTTTCCCTTCTTCTCTCTCTCTCTTTTTATGGGAAGTTATTAAATCTTTTCAGACAATTTCGACACCTGTGATGGCTTCCATCTAAAATTTAATTCATTGCTCTCAGTAGTCTGATTGTCTGTCTGTTGCTGCTTGATTCTAATTTCAAGAGCTGATTGATTGACTTACAACTCGTCTCCTTAAAGGTGTGTGTGCGTGTGCGTATACATATATATCTGATAGTAGTTTGCGGTTATCCTATTCTGCTTGAAAGAATACTACAGTTTCCAGAGAAGCTTCAATATTGACTGCTGTCGTCAATTTTCCATCTTGCTGCAACAGAACATGTAAATATTATTTTCTGATGATAGCCTTTTTATATTTGTTAATGTTACTGTTGCATATGTGTATGAGTGTTTACAAAATTCTCATCAGATGTTTTTGATTTCATGCTTTTAATTGTTATTTTCTTAAGAGTTCCATATTTTCTTTTTTTATATTTTATTAAAATTCTTTTCATTGATTAGCTGTATTACAGTTACTTCACAAATGTAAAAAGTATAAATATATTGATACTTTCACTTCAGTTTAAAATTATTTTTAAAATAAGTATGTTATTTTCTTTATATTAATTCAGATATAGTTCAATATATCACTGTGCACACACACACACACACACACACACACACACGTTCTACTGTAGACAAGCTCAGAAATTATGGAAGCAATATTTTATTCTACAAGTACTTTTGCAGTTTAAGTTTTGATTTTAATTGTAGCTGTCTCTGTAGTAAAAACACTATAAGGTGGAATTCATGTTGCATTTTTCAAATCTAACAGATGCAAGCAGGCGGGGAGAGTGCTTTTATGTTTCTACAATACAGTAACATCAGTCAAAAGATGGGTTTTAATTTTTCTTACTCTATAGTCAAAACAGAATACTAATTTTACAAACAATTCATTTTCAAAGGGTTCCCAGGAAGTTAATTAATGACACTATTATGTTTTTAATGTTTGTTTTCTTTTTTCTTTTTCTTGAATTACTTGGAGTATTAGGACAGTGTGAGAAATTGCATAATTTATGCATTGCTTTATAAGCGGAATTGTCACTTAGATGCAAACGGTCCATTTAAGCATGGTATTTTTTCCAATATTTTGAGTAGCTTATGTGTCTATATTGAGTAGATAAAGATTAACATTATTAGCATAATATACATTTTCAAATATTTTCATCACAATTATTATTTGCATTTAATTTTGACTACCTGTTTAGTTGGCTTGAATATGTTATTACT
This sequence comes from Octopus sinensis, assembly GCF_006345805.1. Classification (NCBI taxonomy): domain Eukaryota; kingdom Metazoa; phylum Mollusca; class Cephalopoda; order Octopoda; family Octopodidae; genus Octopus; species Octopus sinensis. The sequence goes on along the minus strand of NC_043006.1, from coordinate 33,480,279 downwards.
ATTTACCAATAATGTTAGACTCACCAGGGACAGACTAGTAGTAAATTGCGTACACATCACACATTCTATTAAACATCAAATGTAGCTATTCAGTCAGTCAGTTAATTAGCCACTTACAAAAATTTTAACTCTTTTGGTCTTGTTTCATGATTTAGCAAGCTTTCATTTTTTTGTTTTTGCTTCTTTTTTTTTTCCATTTTATAAATTCATTTATCTTCCATATATTTAGTCTTGTTAACTCTAAAACATTGTTAATGATATTCCGTTATGGAACAGCTGTGTGGACAACTTGACTGTCTCCTGCAATATTATGTTGCTTCTGAATCAATTTCTGCAAAAATAGCTGTGCTTGCTTAGCTATTTCCAGCTTACCACAACAAAATCACTGAATTTTGGGCCTTTTCTTCAAAATGATATCTCAAATTTCTCAGTGTTTTAGATTTATGTTGGCTGATGTTAGGGCTTCGTATTTAGATAATATTTATTGTTTGTTTTCTCTTGCCAAGAACTATTAGTTATGAATTTTTTTTTTTAATTGCACAAGATCATTAAATTTTTAACATGCAAGTTGTGATTTGCAAACAACCATCTGACCATACCTGCATGGAGAAACATTGAAAGCATTAATGTCTTCAAATCATCTTCATTGTTCTGTGTCTACTTTTGTATGCATGCATGGGTCAAACATGAATATATTGGAGCAGAGTTTTCTATGGCTGGATACCCCTTCTGATAGCAATCCCTCCTGTTTCCAAGCAAGATAATAATCTCCCAGTTTATCAAATAAGCAGCTTGCACCTGGTTATGCCGAGTAGTGGAAACAAAAACTGTTTGAATGAGCCTTTTGTTTACAAAGATCATGCAACATTGTGACTTGTCAAGAAGCCTGACCTGCTTTCACAGTGGACTGCTAGCAAAGGGTACTGTCTGCACATGAACAGCAAGGCCGTTGTTTACAATCAGCAAACGCAAGTGTTGATGACTAGGAGTACGTACTCACCTACACAAACACCACACACACACATACACCTACCCACACAAACGTGCGCACACATGCACACACACACTCGTACATATATGACAGGCTTCTTTCAATTTCTATCTATCAAACCAATTCACAAGGCTTTGGTCAGCCTGGAGCTATATAGTAGAACAACACTTGCTCAAGGCGTCATGCAGTCAGATTGAAATCACTATATTGTACAAAAAACTGTTTGGTAAAGATTAAAGAACACAGTAGCTATCCAGGAATGGAAATTTTGATTCTATTTAAACTGGAATGAAGTTTATAATACAATTTCAGTATATATGCTTCAAACCATACTTGTCTTACAGTTTTACATATATTTTTACTTCTTTATTACAGAAAATGCTTTACAATATGCAACCACCTCTCTCTCTCTCTCTCTCTCTCTCTCTCTCTCCTACCCTCTCTCTCTCACCCTCTCTCTCTCTCTCTATGCTTTTCCTTGATCAAATGTACTTCAACTCTTAGATTCTCGTAATACTCGCAGTTAACCTTTTCATCTTGACCATGCACAAGACCTATTTATTTGAGCAGAAGAATAGAATGTTGTGACATTTATTAAATGACTCGTTAGATTTTTTTTCCTACCATCATATTAAATATCTTGGATAAGTATTTATTATTAAACAGTTAATTACTTAGTGTCTTATTTAATGACTTTTTTCAACATCCACCCCCATCCCACTACCTATGATCACCACCCACTGCAAGCTCCTCCATTCTCCCACATGTGCTTATCTGCACACTCTCCATAACATATCTACCATGCCCCCCACTCCTATGACTTTTTTCAAACATCCACCCCCATCCCACTACCTATGATCACCACCCACTGCAAGCTCCTCCATTCTCCCACATGTGCTTATCTGCACACTCTCCATAACATATCTACCATGCCCCCACTCCTATCTACTCCATTTTCTCTCACCATCACTCACTACAGCTATGTCTTCCCCATCCCTAGACACCTCCCCTTACACTCTTAAGTAACATCCCCCACCTCAGTCCCAATACATCTCCAATGCCATCTATTTTTCTCTCTCTCACCCTGTCTCTCTATCTTTCTCTAACTCTCCTTCCTCGTCCTACTGGAGTAGCCATGTATTTCTATTAGACAACTATCTTTGTCCCTTTATTATACCCTAACCGCTCACCTGGAAAACAGTCATTTCCTTTCATCTCACTCCCTCTCTCGGTGACCCCACTGGTGCCATGTAAAAAGCACACATTACACTCTGTAAAATGGTTGGCATTAGGGAAAGCATCATGCCAAAACAGAGAAATGGAGCCTTGTGTAGCTTTCTAGCTTGCCAGCTCCTGTCAAACAATCCAACCCATGCCAGTATGAAAAATAGATGTTAGATGACAATGATGATGGTGCCAGCAGCGTATAAGATGCACTTTTTCTCAAAATATCATTTCATGACCTATGTTAAGTTGAGTTTATATATTCATACTTCAATGCACTAAAACCATTTTTTCCTAAATAAGTACTACTGAAAGTGGGGCTGCATCCAACATGCTGGAGCACCTTAAAGTATTGTAGATTCTTAAATATGTGCTAACAATCAAGTCTTCATGTGGAATAGCGACACTTCTGAGATGACAGTTTAAGCAAAAACAAAGAATATGAATCAGATATAGACAGAATCAGGGCTGTGGAGTCAGTAAAACTATACCAACTCTGATTCCAACTCACAATATCTTTATTCTTTAATATAAACCAATTATAAAACATAGGCCTACTCAAAGTACAAGCATATACATATGCTTTATGAGATATGTAGACCACAATCACTTACATAAAGAGGAGTCAGAATCAGTTTTTTGTCTTGACTCCACAGCTCTGGACAGAATTTCTCATTTGTTATATTTGAGAAGAGTCCTAATTAATAAAGCCAATAAACACACTCACTGATTGATGTTTGTCTTAGGATATATTTCTTCTTTTTTTTTTCTTTTTTTTCAACGCATTTGACATCTGTTTATGCCACCACTCCAATTTTTTACTTGCAAAACCAAATTCAGTTTCTCATTTACTTTAAGAGAATGTGTTTGTTCTAATCATCTGACATTTGATCTGCGCAACCAAGTCATAACTGAGACAACAGAAGTCTATTTACTCTTGTATGTGAGAAATTTTGTACAAAACATCAGGACCAAAATTAGTGGGACAGCATTAGACTTGAGTTTAAGAGTGGGGTGGGTAAATACATCTGATAAAGTGGGGACGGGGCATTCATGAGATTTATGATTGCATTTTACTTGAGTAAATATGGTAGGTGAAACATATTTATATTTCAAGAGAACAAGCAAAATTTCAAAGGGAAATAATGTTATTTGACACAATTTCAGCTGAGTGGGTCAGTCAATTACATCAACCCCAGTGCTCAACTGGTACTTATTTTGTCAACCCCAGCAGAATTTGAACTTTAAGCATAAAGATGAACAAAATACCTTTCAGCATTTTGCCTGGTCTGCTAACAATTCTGCTATCTCACCACCTTACAATGGTATATTACTGGTACTTATTTTATCAACATTTAAATGGGTAATCAACAGTTAAATGGGAAAGACTTAAATATTGTAGAGGAGTGAAACTAAATGCGGTAATACTTTCAAGAATGCTCTGTTGTTTCTGCTTTTTATCTTAATAAATATTAAAATAAGCAAACAATAAGGTCTTTACATCACTAAGTTTCTTTGTGTTTAATGAAGCTCAGACTTCTCAAACTACAAAGATGGACTGCTCTGTCTATTCATTTCTTTGAAATGTACACCTTACTTTCAGCAAGATAACTGCAAACAAGTATTCATAATTAATAAAACAATTACAAAGTAAGTATCCAGCCATAGAGAAAACATATCTATCTGATCAATAAAGATATTTCTCTTTCCTCATACACCTGCAATAAGTGTTTACCCATACCCACAATATACTGTATTTGTGTATTTATTTCAGCATGTACTACAGACTAAGGGTTATCTTTACCCAATGAGTTATTTTTAGGATCGATATATATTTTAAGTGGGTGGTGGGTAGATTTAGAATTAAGAGAAAAGCATTCAAATATTGTTGCAAAAAAATTAGCATAGCCTATGGATAAGCATGTTGTGAAGTAAAAACGTAAGTGGTATCAAGTGATAGATTGGCAGGATATGATCTAAATAGAGTTTTGTGGTAACAAGATTGGCTTGCAAAGCTAAAAGCAGTGCCAGTTCTTCTGAAAGTGATGTGAAGATATATAACTTGGGGGATGGGTGCTTATGATATGTGCCAGTTAGATATTGCTAAACAGGTGTATGATCCTTTCACTACTAGATAGGAATCTTGTCCATTTTCAGATTTTATATTTTTTTGACAGTAAAAAAACTAAACCTCAATTTTATAATGTTGGCTAATACCGAATTAATTTGTCATAAGAGTTAATCTCCTGCTTATCTTTTGCATTCTAAAAATTCTTCAAGCCTATGAATTAAGGATATATCCATATATATATATATGTATATATATATATATATATATAACCTCCTACTTGTTTCAGTCATTAAATTGTGGCCATACTGGGGCACCCCCTTCAATTTTAGTCAAATGAATCGACCCCCCCACCTCCCACTACTTATGTTGTTTTGTTTTTTTTCTTTTTAAACCTGGTACTTATTCTATTGGTCTCTTTTGCCAAACCACTAAGTTATGGGGACGTAAACATGCCAACACTGGTTGTCAAGCAGTAGTGAGAGACAAATATCAGACACAAGACATACACACATACCTGTTAATACACAATGGGCTTCTTTCAGTTTCCGATCACCAAATCCATTCACAATCCACTTTAGTATATTATAGACTTACTAATATATATAATTTATTTATATGTGTGTGTATCATTGTTGCTTCATTATTTTTTCTTGAAGTATTTGAATTATACATATAATCACACAGTATGAAGGTCATGAAAGCACCTCAAATTTTAATGAGTAACTGAATAATGTGGTGCAGATTTGGCATTGAACTTCACTTGAAGCCACATAGTTTTAGGTTTGGTCCCAGTGCTTGACACTTTTAGCACAATTGTCTTCTACTATAGCCTTATTAGTGGAATTTGGCATGTGGAAACTGTGCAAGAATTGTATGTGTCTGTCCATCTGTCCATCCACCCTTTGTGTCATTGTTTACTTTAGTCTAAAAACCAATTTTGTTTGTGTTGTCCTCTATATCTCTGATTTAGTGGTTCAGCAAACAGCAACTGATAAAATTTGTACTACATTGAAATGAGTTGTAGGGTCAATAACATCAGCTAAAATTTTTTGAAGGTGGTAGAGACCCCAATGTGACTGCTCAACATCTGCTTTCCATGCTGGCATGGGTTGGACCAGTGAAATAATATCTATGTCTCTGAAGTAATTAACAGGCTTGAACTCCAGTACTTTTATCCCTGATCTGACTCCATAACTTAAATAAATCATAGAATATTATAGGTTTATTTTATATTTGGTGCCAATCTTTCCCCCCCCCCTCTTAATCAGAAATGATTAATTTAACAAGCATTATTGAGATGTTTTGTTTTCTTAGTATTGTGTTGACTCAAGTGACTTAAATACTGTGACGATAGCTTATTGATATTTTAGTTACAAGTTATAAACAAATGTATATCTTCCATTTACCTGTATCTGGCACATTGCCTGATATTCTTCCTATGAATAGGAAATTGCTGTCTTCCATCAATGAATGTCTAACTGCTAGCCTGCCATGAAATAGAAGTAAAAAAATCAAGTATTGCATTTGTTTCTTTATTGGTTTATAGGAGTGTACACAACAAATATATAGAAATATTTGGTTAGTAAATGGAAAGGTTAGATTTCCTATTATTGTTAGTGTATGAATTTTAGGTGTTGATTCTAAATCCTTCTCATGTTCATTTAATTAAGGGTTGGAACTTCTATGTGGTTGCTCAACTTGCTAAAAATAACAGCCAAATCTTAACCTGCTATTTTAACCCATTAAGTCCCAGTTTCCTATAAATAGGACACTAAATGAGAACATTAAATAAGCTATATCACATTGTCTCAGTGTCCTATTTATAGGACACTGAGTATTTCCATTTCTACTTAAAGTAAAGGAGTTTTAATGATAATTTTTTTTCATTTTAACCTATTTTCAATCATCTGTAAAAACTCAGAAATTTAAGTACCCTGGGACTTAATAGGTTAAGAAATATATTGGATAATAAAGGCAGTGAACTGACAAAATGATTAGTATGTTGGGTAAAATGCTGTACAGCATTTCTGCCGACTCTTTACATTCTGAGTTCAAGTACTTCCATAGTCTACTTTGCCTTTCTTCATCATCATCATTTTCCATGCTTGTGTGAGTTGAATGGTTTGACTGGAGCCAGCAAGGTCAAGAGCCATACAAGGTGTCTGTTTTGTTATGGTTTCTACATCTGGATACCCTTCCTAATGCCAGCCGCTTTACAGAGTGTACTGGGTGCTTTTTACATGGTACCATCTCCAGTGCTTTTTTACATGGCACCAGCTACTGACAGTGCTACCAACTACCTTGCAAGACATTTTCTGGTCAATAAAATAAAGTACCAGTAAAGTACTGGGGCTAATAATCCCTCCTCAAAACTGTTGGCCTTGATCCCAGCAATGGACCAGTGTCTCATTCAGGGGGTAATGTTGTGACCTTCATCATTTATACACCATGGACCCAGGTAACCAGCTTTATGAGACCTGTGGCTTAAAAATAAAGAATTGGGGATAATATGGTGGCTCTCCATGCACTATGTCTGAAAATTAAGTGGAATTATCTTGGCTTTGGTCATAGGCCTATCCAATCATGTCTGACTTTGGGGCTAAACAACAACTGCATTGAAATCAAAATACTGAAGTGCTAAACTATTCTATTCTTTAAATGGGAGTTCATTTATTTGTTCTTTGTAGATTCTGAAAACTTGAAGTTCACTGTCTGCCTATAGAAACTGCACTTTTAAACAATGTCCTTCATCACTATCATCATCATTGCCAGTTTTAACATCCACTTTTCCATGTTCACATGGGTTGGGTGGAATTTGTTGAGGCAGATTTTTTTATGGCCGGTCATTTCCATTTAACCAGACACGTCACAGAAGATTAGAAATGGACACCACATTCATGATGGTACCACTCGTTCACAACTATCACAGGATGTCAAGGCAAGGAGGATGTAACACACACATCTATACAATAGGCTTCTTTCAGTTTCCATCTACCAAATCCATTCACAGGACTTTGGTCTGCTTGGGGTTGTAGTAGAAGACACTTGCCCAAGGTGCCATGCAGTGAGACTGAACCATGCGGCTGGGAAGCAAAGTTCTTACACAGCCACTCATCTATTTTTATGTACTAAACTATGTTACCTCGAGTATATCTTCATTGTATACATGTGTTGTTTGTTGTTTAGCCCTGATTGAGAAAATCTGTGATAAAGGCTTACTCCAACCTATGATCTTCATGCCTTGATTTGTTTTTAAAATAGGTGTGATTCAAGGGAGTTTTTGCTGCTGTTCCTAACAGGTTGAACAATAGCATAAATGTTGGTAGTGGTTGATGTTCATGTGTTGAAGTGGACAACAATAGGCTTGTGAAATCCATTATCATTTATTTATTATTAGTAATTGTAAATTGCTAATTTCATGCATGCGCCCAGTTATAGAGCTTAAGTATATAGTGTTATTTTAATGGTAGTTCATTTTTTAATATTAGCTGGTCTTTCCTAACAAAGGATTAAAAATTTGGCAACTAAATATTCAAAAGATTATGTTCAGTAAAAAAAGTTTATATCTCCTAAGCTTCTTTACTAACATATTTTCTTTTCCATATTAATAGAAATATTTGTTTTATTAGTTTGGAAAATCTGTCAGTGTATCAAATCATCTTATTGATTATCAGTTATCAATATATTCACTATGATTAATATATATTTCTGCGGTTTCCATATGACTGTGAATCAATATCTAGAAAGTTCTCTAAGGTACAGCCCTGGGGGTTTTCTTTTTTTCTTTCTTTTTTCTTTTTTTTTCTTTTTTTTTTAGATGTACTATAAGGTTTCCATATATGCAAGTGTGTCTTCTCCCTGCAACCAAAACTATCAAAACAAAAGTCACGGGCCAACACAATTTTGTGCATTTGTTGTCATAAGCATTGCCATCAGAATACAAAGAGCCTGGATGATTACTGCAAGTCATTCTATCTAATGCTCTAGTGATTCTGCTGCTTCAGTAGATTTGTTTTATATAGCATACATAAAGTTATCAATATCTTGTTATTGGAAAGGTTAAGGGATGGCAGAATCAGGAAGCAACCAACAGCATTCATGTTCTTTTATATACTCCTTCCATCCCACATTCTATCACCTCCTTAATAACCACCAGTATTCTTTCTATATAGCCAGATCCACTTATCACTTACAATCCTCTCTTGCCCACCTTTGTGGACTCTTGGAGAAATTTGAAAGCAATGTTATTTTCCCTCAACATCAGCAGACTTTCACCTGTGTCTGGCATGCATATCTCCTACTGAAACTGCCGGCCCTATGGTTCCCACCCATCTCTCATCTCTTAAGCTAGCATTTTTTTTCTTCAGGTCACACTCTGGCCTTGTATGTTGACTGAGCTCCTCCGTTCTCTCATTCTATCAACTCCAATGTGCTCAAAGTTGGGTTTTATCTCCCACTCTCTTCCTTTACATCAATTACATACTTGCCACCACACCCAACAACATCCACTCTCACACAGATGAGACTATCCTTCAGTCATCCTTAACATTCCCTAATTATGCAGCGTCCATTTGTTTACTAGGTGCCAAATACTAAATCTACACTGACTCCATGAACAGTGACCTCAAAGCATCACCCAGTGGAGTCAAGTCTCTTTCAACAGCAAGAAAATATGAACACTAATATCAAGAAAACATCATCACACACACACACACCTTAATCCTGAACAACATTCAAACCCTTCAAAATTCCTCCAATTCTTGGATCTCACTATCTCCAAAGATCTCCCTTGATGAGAACCCATTCTCAACATAGGTGGGCTTGTCCCTTCTCTTCAAAACTAGAAGTCGCCAACAACTATTTTTTATACTCTTCAAAGCTCTGGTGAGGTACACAATGAAATATTGCTTTCACCTCTGGGAAGTGCTGTTACTGCATTCACAGACATCATAGACCAAATCCAGAAAAGCACCATCTGGCTGATTGGCATGAAGTAACAGACATATTCAATCTTTTTGGCTCACAGCTGCACCAGTTCTTCTCACTGTCATTTCTACTATAATGGCCTCTGTCCCTCAGAGCTGACTGAGTTCCTGCCCCCTCCACCCAAGCATTCCTATTCTACATATCCCTCCTCCTCTCATGATCTTTGTTATGTCCAACTGCTCAGCTCCTACACGTATCACTACAACCAGTTCTTCCTTCCCAGTACATCATCCTTCTAGAATTCTCTTCCTATTCATATCTTTTCTGAAGGTGTTGATTTACAATGGTTTAAGAACATCAAAGCTAACAATCTCACTGGTCTAAGTAACAATCCCACTGGTATTTCAAACCCAGCAAGTAAAAAAAAAAAGAAAGAAAGAAAGAAAAAATCAGTCTCAGTTCTGTCGGGTTTGATTTTGTTTTTCTTCCTTCCTGTATCAATGTCTTAATCAAATACTTTATTAAACTCACAGTATGTTTCCTTTGAAATTTGTGGCCCAGTGCCAATATTAAAAGTCAATAAGCTGTTTAATATTGCTGCGTTTATGCTATTCAGTATACAATATACTTATATAAGATGTATATACATGTGAAGGTTTACAGAAACACTAGCATGTATTTTCTGTTGGTTTTTCTTATGTGAGTAAATCAGTTATCAGTTGATAACTTGTGTGTTTGGTGCTTATTATACTATTCAACAAATGAAATTCATATAGGTCGATAAAATAAGTACAAGTTGAGTACTGGGGCCAATGTAATCAACTTAACTACTCCTGGGTAAGAGTATAAAAACTGCACCCTTCTACCAAGCCAAGTAGAGCAGTGCTACTTGAAGTGGTGGTCCACGGACTGGTGCCAGCCTGTGAGCCATCAGCTGCTGGTACGTGGCAAGTTTCCAGAAAAGAAAGAAACATTATAAAATGCTTATGTAATATTGTATTATTTGTTTACAAAATAAGCATAAGATTTTTTTAAAGTTATCAACTTTTATTATATTCATTATATATATTGTTTCCGGTATAAATTAATATTACTAAGAAATATTACCAGTCCTTAGCGCATTGGGGGTGGGGCTGCCTGTACGCCACATCAGATAGTTTGAGAAACACTGATGAAGAGCCAGTGTGGCAAGGTAGGCTCAGCAAACTAGTATAATGTCAAGCTTTAATTCACAGCCTTCACATCAGAAGGTAGAGAGAACATGCTGAGATCTTCATCCTGCAATGGGCTTGAACATAGGCAATCCAACTGAATTCATTTATTTGTGATTATAAACTGAAATATTTTTGATTTGTTCAAACTATGTTCTTCAGTAGTGAATCAATATACTGCATTTTTTAATCAAGTATTGTTTATTAAAATCTTTAGATTTTTGTAAGTTGAACTGTATATTTATTCATATTGCAACAAGTATCTGAAGTTTGACCTCATGGTATTGGTTTAATAAAGTAAAATTGGTTAAATCTAGAACTCAACCTGGTGCTACTTATTTTCATTTCTCTGTGTTCATGCCAAACCCACATAACCTACATAGATATCTTTGGTCATATATGCACACCAAAATATAATAACCTTAATCCAGAAATATGAGGGTCCAGTCTTTAGTTTTTATGCCATTTCAGTCCTACTTCTGTATTAGTCAAACTGGTTGAAAAATAAAATCCTATTTTCTCTTCTAAATTCTGGTGCCTAATTATGTAGACTGTACTGCTAGCTACTACTTTCATATACACTTCTAAAGTGATTGTTAATGGTTATTAATAGAAGCAAAATATTTCATTCACTAAGCATCACCAATGTTTACACTTGTTCTCACGTCACTATTTTTTTATAGGCTACGGTTGATACGCTTGTGAATATAACTAGAGTACAATAACTCACATGTTTGTTAAAAGTGTTTCTGTCTATTTATTCACCTCCTCTTTTATTTTGGTAACAGACTGATTGTTCTTTGTTATATTACTTGTAGCAAAGTTAGTTTGCACACAGTTCTAAATTACCATTTTTTTGTTTGTTTTTTATTAGTCTTAATCCATACAAGAGAGTTTAACTATGTGCAGATGTTGTAATCATCACCATCATTGTTTTGACTTTCATTTTCTCATGCTTGCATGGATCAAACAATTCATTGAGGCAGATTTTTCTATGGCCAGATGCTATTCCCTGTCACCAACTAGCTGTCACTTGACTAGATGTATTTTCATGGGAGATTGGAAGCAAATGTCCCTGTATGACAGTGACACTCGTTTACAATTATCATGCCATGTCAAGACAAGGAGGCACAACACACGCAAGCAGACATACCTACTGCGTGGCACCTTGGACCAGTGTCTTCTACTATAGCCTCAGGCCAACCAAAACCTTGTGAGTGGTAGATGGAAACTGAAAGAAGCCCATCGTGTGTGTGCGTGTATGTTTGTGTTCCCTATCATCACTTGACAACCGATGTTGGTATGTTTACTTCCCCGTAACTTAGTGGTTCAGCAAAACAGACCGATAGGATAAGTACTAGGCTTACAAAGAATGAGTCCTGGGGTTGATTTGTTTGACTAAAGGCGGTGCTCTAGCATGGCCAAAGTCAAATGACTGAAACAAATAAAGGAATATATGCACATGCACACAACAGGCTTCTTTCAGTTTCCATCTACCAAATCCACTTACAAAGGCTTTGGTCAGCTTGGAATTAGAGTAGGACACTTGCCCAAGGTGCCACACAATTGGACCAAAACCATGTTGTTGGGCTGTAAACTTCTTAACCACACAGCCTTGGTCAATGCAGACCAATATTGACTAAAAAAGAAAATGTTGCTCTGTTTTAGTCTATCAAGCCTGAAGTTGAAATTGTTGATGGTTAGTGAAGCTAACTCTATTTTCAGTATTCACTTTTCTTGTGTGTATATTATTTATGGTGGTTGTTTTATTTGAGCTGGGGGAAGCAGAAACCCTTTTTGATACAACCCATCTGATACCATCTGGTTCTATGCTACAAAGCCTTTTGGTTTTAAAGTGTTTATATTTATATATCAAAAACCCCCACCTCATAATATCTTTGTGTAAAACACCTTTTGTTCATCATCCTTGTTTAATGTCCACTTTCCATGCTGGCATGGTTTTTGTAGATGGCTGTCCTTCCTAATGCCAACCACTTAAGAGTGTGCTGGGTTCTTTTTACATGCTACCAGCACAGGCCTCTGTTGTGTATAAATTGCTTTGTTTTAGGTGTGTATTTATTCTAAATAGACTTTAACTATTGTTAATATTAGATTATATTGTGCAAGTAATATAAGATATTAACTTATTTTGTTTTTGGAATCGGGAAATATTAAGTGGGGTGAAAGAAATGACTTTAACCCTTTAGCATTTAACCCAGCCATATCAGGCAAAAAGATTCTTTGTGTTTCATGTTCAGACTGGCCAGATCCAGCCTCTCACATCTACCCCATAGTGTCATTCTAAAAATAAACAATCATATCATCAGTATCTCAAAGCTATGATGATACATGATTAATTAAAAGAATGTAAATAAATATTAGATTTGACGGAGTAATCTGAATGCTAAAGAGTTAACGAAGGTCTAATAAATCGCATTAGAATGATTTGGTGTGCTGTTTTAATTAATGTTGTGTGGTTTGCATTTAGGAGATAAATATTCTTAAAATTAATCTTCATCTTTGACTAAAATCAAGATTATGTGAAATGAACAATATTATTGTTTGTTTTAAACTATTATGTATTCCCACCCATCTTTATATAATGGTAGGTAGCCATGTTTCTTTATTGCACCTGTACTTGTCCCTCTATTCCCTTTCAACACTTGACATAAAACCACCTCCTCTTCTCAATTATCCCACCTCCACTTTGTAGTGGGGGGCTTTTTCTTTTTCTTCTTATAATTTACTTGGCAATCTCACTAGTGCCAGTGGAATGATAAAGCTCCCAGTACACTCTGTAAAGCACTAAGAAGGTCAGCCAGCTGTAGAAATCATGCCAAAGCTGTCACTGAAACTCGAAGCAGCCCCAAGGCCTGCTGGATCCTGTCAAACCATCCAACCCATGCCAGTATGGAAAACAGATGTTATATGAGGATGATGATGTTGATACATAAAAAGATTACTTCCTTAAAAATTAAATGCTACCTTTTCCCTTTGCAACTTAATCCATATGATCGATTCTCTAAAGTAACCTATATTTTCTCTTTATTTCAGATGAGAGTCACAAGCAGATGTTTGCCAAATTCATGAAATCACACAAATGCTATGACCTCATTCCAACAAGTGCAAAATTAGTGATATTTGATACACAATTAATGGTAATTGTTTGATTCTTTTTATCTTTTTTTTTTACCTCCCTTCATAAGATAAAAGTTTACTTTTAAATATTTTTTGAACTATTGAAGATTTGAATATGTTTTTAAAATTCCGTGCTAGTAAATCTACTTTCCATATAGAAATCAGAGACAGTAATATTTAGTGTGTATCTGTGATCATTTAGTATATGGACACAATGAAATATTCCCAGTTATATCAAAGAGTTTTATTTAAAAAGACATATGATTCTGAATATAAAGTGCTCTCTCTCTCTCTCTCTCTCTCTCTCTCTCTCTCTCTCTCTCTCTCTCTCTCTCTCTCTCTCTCTCTCTCTCTCTCTCTCTCTCTCTCTCTCTCTCTCTCTCTCTCTCTCTCTCTCTCTCTCTCTCTCTCTCTCTCTTTAGAAGAAGAAGAGTAGTGACTAGTGTTGGGGTAAGTTGTCCTTAGACTGGAAACCTGGTCCAAATGCTTACAACAATGTAGACTCTACTAAAGATACCTGAGTGTCAGGGAGGGGATGTCAAGCCAAGGTGATGGAGTAAATCTGCTCTGTAGGTGCAAAACCTATTTTTAGGAAAATTAGCAATTTGAGTTATTGATTGCATTCATGTTTCTCCTAATAGTGTTTGACAACCAGAAATCAAAACTAGGTTCTAAACAAACTAACAAAGTAGCTTTCATATAGTCACTTGATCTGCTAGAAATATCAGCCACATTTTCCTTGAATCGCACCCTACTATCTTAAAGATGTTTAATATTACATCTTAGATAAAATATTAAAATTATGATGCTTCAACATAAAAAAGTAAAAGTTGTGTCGTACAAATGTCTGGAAAGCGAATAATGTATGAGTCAGATACATGCTTGTGTGTGAATAGAGGGGAGAAAATCAGGTGTAGTGTTAGCGAATCTCAGAAAGCATGGAAGTTTTGAAGGATGCAGTGCTCCTAGAATTAAATAAAATAGAACAGGATACGATACAATAAGGTGGGGAAATGAAAGGAAATAAAATGAAACAATATAAAATACAATAAAGATGACAGAGTAGAAGGAGGTTTAATTTTTCTTTAATAATTTGGGGGGATAAAAAAATATAAAAGTTTTAAAAGATTTTTTAAATTCTGTCTTTTTTTTTTCAAGTTTTAAAACTTTGAAGATGCATGAAAGGTTTGTGGATATAGAAGTTGGTATAAAAGTGGATAGGTAGGTGGATGAATAGACAGACATAGACCGATCAATCCTGAAGACCTCCCATGCAAAATAAAGTATCCAGTAAATTCATTTAGTGGAGAATTACACTGTGAACCATTAAGTCATCAATGAATTTATTGTCGAGCAAAATATACATCATCTGTAAATTTATCTTCATGCTCTCTATCCACACAATAAATGAACCTAGTTAAACAAAATTCTTTTTTGGTTATGATTGTTTCAACAATTAGACTGCAGCCATGGTAGGGTACTGACTTAAGGGTTTGGTTGAACAAATCAACCACAGTAATTTTTTTTTTCTTAAGTCTGACACTTATTTTATTGGTTTCTTTTTGCTGAGCTGCTAAGTTATGTGGACATAAACACACCAACACCAGTTGTCAGTGGGAGGAGAGGACAAATAAAAACATAAAGATATACACACACACACATACATGATAGGTTTCCACTCAGTTTCCATCTCCCAGATGCATTGACAAGGCATTGGTTGGCCTTGTGGTATAGTAGGAGACACTCTCCCAAAGTTCCACAAAGTGGGACTGAACCCAAGCCTATGTGGTTACAAAGGGAGCTTGCTAACCACACAGCCATGACTATATGAAATGAGTTTGTATACTGCAATCAGCTTTACATGAAAAATAATTTCTCATTTTTTATTTTTACTTGTTTCAATCAATAGACTCTGGCCATGCTGGGGCACTGCCTTGAAGAATTCTTGGTCAAATGAATTGACCCCAGTACTTATTGTTTTTCTAAGCCTGGTACTTATTTAGTTGTCATGTTTTGCTGAACCACATAATTATGGGGGAGGTAAACACCAACACCAATTGTCAAGCAGACACAAAGATGCACACTCACACACACACATAAATATAGATATATGGCTGGCTTCTGTCAGTTTCTGTCAACAAAATCTACTCACAAGGCTTTGGTCAGCCAAAGACTATAGTAGAAGACACTTGCCCAAGGTGCCATGCCGTGGGACTGAACCTGGAACCATGTGGTTGGAAAGCAAGCTTCTTAACCACACAGCCACATTTGCATCTTTTAGAAAATATAATCACACAATAAAAAATGCAATAAAAAGTTAGCACTAATTTAAAGTGGTTGAACGAAAAGACATTATTCTAGAAAGACAAATTACGAACATCTTCTTTCAAGATAATCCTTTATTTCACAATTTTTGTTATTTATTGACAATGTTTTGAATTCTCAGTCTTTGTATGTCTTTATGTGATGCGTAATTATGACAATGATGATGATTTACTATTCAATTGCTGTATTGCTTCATGAGTGTTTCTTTTTCAAGATTGCAGTAGGATAGAATGCTTCTATCAATCTGCTGAATGATTGATAAATGACTAATGTCGGCCTTCACAGGAGTTGTTTATCTTAGAGCAGTGGTTCTCAGCTGAGGTCCACATGACGCGTGTGAGTGTGGGGGTGGAGTGGGAGTTCCATATAAGATTTAGTTCTTAAAACTTATGTGCAATAAATTGTCTGGACTTTTACAAGACACAAAATGTTTTAATAATTTATTATATATTGACTGGCTATGAGTATCCACCCAGGTAAATTTGGAATCAGAGAGGTCTTTGGACTAAAAAGGGTTGAGAACCCGTGTCTTAAATGTATCTTCCTGGGCTTCAGCAAAATAATTTCAAAGTGTCCAATCAAAGACAGGAAATTATTTAGTCTCAAAAGTACTTTGGTCAAGGAGATCTATGATCAAAAACATTCTAGTTATGACCATCCTGTCTTTTACCTATGTGCAGAGAACTTCAGCTTAGGTGTTTTCACCCCAGGTTCAATTCTACTCGCCAAAAAAATTAAAAAAAGATATTTTGTTCAAGTGAAAGAAACCATTGGCAGTGTAGATGAACAGTGGTTGGTGGAGAGGATTTCCATATTTAGTAAAACTATGATCTACATTGTTTCAAAACACTCTCTTTTTGAAGAATTAAGTTATTTTAGTAAAACTGAAAGTTTGATTGTTTTTATTCAGGATTTTAATTTTTAGTCAATATTTATAACTTGGTATATATTTGTAACTTGCTTCGGTACATTACTCGTCAGGTCCCACCATTTGCTACACCAGCTAACTTGTATTTGCTCTCCTTCACTTTGTGGTTTTATTCCATTAACAGATACTCTGGCTTGTTGTTCAAGCATCCAGAAATCACTGAATGTTGTTTTTAATTTGTTTCAGGTTAAGAAAGCATTTTTTGCTCTTGTCTACAATGGAGTAAGAGCAGCACCTCTGTGGGACAGTGCAAAGCAAGATTATGTCGGTAAGTTGTTAAGGCAGTGAATTCTTTTCCATTATTTAAAACATTTCATGTAACTTAATACATATAAATATATCTCAACAAATATCCAAGCTATGTATTTGCAATTGTATACATGCATACCTACAACTATTATTAAATTATCAATCCATAAGTTATATTTTCTCGAATTTAAGTCAAGCATATTTTTCACCTTAAGATCTTGATGTTTAACTCACAGGTCATCCATGTTCATTTTCTTTTGTTGAGTATTTACAATTACAATAATCTAGCTGTCCTTTTTCAAGGTAGTGGTGTAATTTGAGATAGATTTGGTTACTATTTCTGGTAAGTTAAGCACTCTCATTGGCTGGTTCTTTCAAATGATTACCATTGTATAATACCTAACTGTTCCAGCTAACCATTGTCATGTACTTATCTCAAAGGATTATACAA
Source organism: Octopus sinensis (assembly GCF_006345805.1). Classification (NCBI taxonomy): domain Eukaryota; kingdom Metazoa; phylum Mollusca; class Cephalopoda; order Octopoda; family Octopodidae; genus Octopus; species Octopus sinensis. The sequence goes on along the minus strand of NC_043006.1, from coordinate 33,462,765 downwards.
CCCCAGTAAACTAATGTTTGGGTTGTGCATTGAGGGATATTTCAAATTGGTGTCTTTTCCATAAATATTTCCATGGTCATTGCTCTGGTGAACTTTCTGGTCTAGTACCCTCAGTGAAAACCTTTAAATGTGGCACATTGTTACTCTGTTGAGCTTCCTGTTAGTCATAAGTTCTTCTTTCTAATAGCTTTTTCCTCAAACTACTGTTCTCTGAAACTAACATTGTCTTGTTTTCCTTTCAATTATGATATTCTGTCCTTTAAGCTTTCTGTGAGTCAGCATTTTTTGAATTTATAGGGCCCTTCTTTGTAGTCCTTTATGCAATTGTAGCCTCAAGCCTTGTGTGGGGCAGAATCTTACTAAAAAATGTCTTAATTTCTCTTGCTCCTCTGCCTTGTCATAAGCCAGGTCTTGCTCCATTAGTCCTTACCCTAATCTTGACAGGTTTGTCTTGCTTCCCATGCCCTCTCCTTTCTGGCTTCCACTTAAGAAAAGCTTTCATTTGCCTCTTTGTGGTTCATGTAAGCAAGCATTTTCTGTCATCTCATGGTAATGATATTCCATAGCTTACTCAGCCTAGCCCATTCCTCATTCATCATATGGTCACACAAAAAATTATCGGTATGGTCTTAATACATTAGCAGAAGACATCCGCAGTTTCTATAGATTCTGCTAATCGTTTCCAATATCTCAGGTACATAAGTGAACCAGACAAACTGTATAAATAAGATTAAGCAAGGTTTCTTAATCTTGGATCAATTTATGTTGTACCTTGGGGAGAAAAAAACTCCTGACACTTGTAAGCAAGGAGAAAAATATTGTCTCAAATTTTTATGGTGATACTGAGCATAAAAGTTTGAAGAAGGCACTGTGGGAGAGGATTGTTGTTGTTTAGACTCAGCTCAGCCCTGACTGAACAGACCTATAATGAAATGTCTTCCATTGGTGTACATCTTTTTCTTCATAGTCCTTGGACTCGTGTCACTTTGCAGCATCTGCCTTTCAGGTCTCTGTTGCTGAAGAGGAGATAATCACTCTGAAATGCATATATCCAACAGTCTGGTTGGATATATGTTGTGAACTAACTCAGTGTAGTAAAAATTGTTTGCCAACATAACATGGCAGTCCTGGTTTAGGACGAATAGCAAGCTGGAGACAATGTCTCCTGGGGATAAATTACAGCAACATTAGCAAACAATCTTTACTACAAAGTACTGTTGCTGAATATCTCAGGTTGTAAGATTTAAAAATAGTAATTTTCTAACTCAGTGTCTTTGTCTACATCGAGAAATTTTCTCCATCACAAAATGCAGTCAGTGGCTTTCTTACAAGTTCAAATATGCCTCAAACATATTTGAACAGGTAACAAGTTTGTATCTATACATACAGCACTGCTTAGCACTGTATTCTTATTGCTCACTGTCATTCCTCTTTTCTTAAGACAGTCGAATTTGGAGCGGGGGGATTATTTAATTGCTGTTTGTAGCAGTTCAAGTGACCCTGAAGAGGTTTCCTCATTGGCTTGAGGTGAAAAGATTGCTAAAAGTTCAGTGGACAGAATGATGAAGTGAAGCCAGGAGAGAATGGGACAGGGTGTTGAGAAACTTAAAATAATCAATTCACTCAACTAAGAGCATTTTACAAGGCAGTGTGCCATGTTCATGTATAGGCATGTACATGTGACTCACATACAACAAAGCTGCATGTGAAATACATACAAAAAATTCACTGACCACTAAAAATGAAACATGTTGTGTGAGATTAACAGTGAAGCTAGTATTGATTAGTACTGAGTACCAAGACCTGAGTAGCATCAAAGATGTAATTATTAAATTAAAATTATTATTGTTGTTCAAATATTTCTGTTTGATTGCCTCACAATCACATGACGATATTCTCTCTTACAGGCATGTTAACAATTACTGATTTTATTAGTATTCTGCAGAAGTACTACAAAGCTCCTTTAGTAAGTATTTTTACACCATTTAAAAATACATTTTGTTTGTTTTTGTTGAACATTACCAATTAGTTTAAAATACTGTTTTTTTTTTGTTTTTGTTTTTTTTACAAATTTTGAGGTGTGGACTGTGGTCATGCTGGGACCATCACTATCAAAAGTATCAGTTGATTATATTGGCACCAGTACTTTGTTTCGTATTTATTTTATTGATTCGATAAAGATCAAACGGCAAAGTTGATCTTTGCATAAAGAGTTATTAGCTATGATTAAACTAAACACCACAAGTAGTCTTGTTTGATGCTTTGATTCTGATCATACTCACCAATACCTGTAGACAAGCCCTTCTCTCTCTCTCTCTCTCTCTCTCTCTCTCTCTCTCTCTCTCTCTCTCACACACACACACACACACCTATATTTTTTGCTACCAAATTTTACCAGCTATCCTTTCTAACATAAGGCTGTGGTAGAAAGCAGAATTATGTGACTGGAAAGCAATTTTCTTAACTACGGGCCATGCCTCCCATACTTTGAAACTTTATAGAGAAATGATAGCGATTGTTCTGGTAAAGCCATGTTTAATACATTCAAATGCACTCAGATGTGAGAAAACTTTCTGCTATGGAGATAGCCCCAGGAGAAAATTCTCCTCTTAGACATATGTGTAAACACAAGAGGAGTTGTAAATGATATCATTGGATTGTCAGACATGCATTTCTGTGTCATTTCACTTTGGACATTACACTTTGTCAACTATGAACAACAAATGCCATTCACAGCCTGATAAGAACAAAATTACTCTTTTTGAAACAGCATATGGAATATATACTGGTGTGTATAGAGCTTTGTCAAACTAAAATTAAATAACGTTATAAAAAGCTGTGTTGAATGAAATATATTTGTATAAAGTCACATTGAAGTTACCTATATACTTAAATATTTTATAATTTCAGGCTCACATGGAAGAATTAGAAGAACACAAAATTGATACTTGGAGAGGTATGTACATGGTTACAATAATCTTTCCATTCTAATGTACAGGTTTAGGTTTCTTAATTGAGAACTTAGATTGAAATCTGGCTTTAAGAAGGCATTCTGGATAATAAACATGGTTGAGGCAAAGAGGTTATGTTCAGACTCCCTCATCCATATTCAATTAACTATCTGATAGTGATTTTATATGTATTGCTTTAAAATTTTAGCACAAGGCCAGCAATTTCAGGATGAAGTCATAAGTTGATTACATCGACCCCAGTACTCAACTGGTACTTATTTTATCAACTCCAAAAGAATGAAAGGTAAATTGACCTCAGTGGTATTTGAACTCAGAACATTTGGATGGACAAAATGCTGCTAAGCATTTGCTGGACATGCTAACAATTCTGCCAGCTCACCACCTTGATATTTTTCTTTGTAAAGCAGTGAAGTGGCAGAATTATCAGCATGGTGGGCAAAATGCTTGGGGCTGCATTTCGTCCATCTTTACATTCTGAGTTCAGATTCCACCAAGGTCATCTTTGCCATTCACCCTTTTCAGCTCAATAACACTGGAATTAATGTAATCAGCTTACCTCCTCCCCTGAACTTGCTGGCCTTGTGCCAAAATTTGAAGCCAGTATATTATCTTATATGATGACAAATAATCTTACAAAGTTTCATGCTTCTATCTTTTCATTTACCTTAGTTTCAGACTCTGAAACTATTCAGTGCAAACATTCTCAGTTTGGCTGCCCAATCCAATAAAATAATTGGTTTTGTATGAGTTACTTCTTTTTCAGCTATTCTTAGTTTCAACTACCTCATTGCTCTTATCAACATTGTTATTAGCAGTTTTGGGATTGGCAACCAACCTACAGCTTTTATTCTCAGTTTTCTATTTTCATGTATAAGTCTTGATTTCTATATATCTTTATTTCTATATTTTTATATATTCTTTGTCGATGAATGGCCTTAGCAATTTCGTTGGTATTTGGTTAATAGCTCTTAGAGTTTTTGCATCTTATTTCAATAGTTTCTTTGAATGCCTTTCAGCAAAAATTCTGATTAATAAAACATAGAATGGGTGGATATTAAAATGCAAAGATTTAACATATTTATTCAATATTTTGAGAAAAATAATTTTACTGGTTACATTAAATATAAGGTTTGAAGAGAATTTCTAAGGTTTCACAGTTATAAGAAGACAATGATTTTCTAAACATGGGTTCTTCAATTTTATCTGTCTGGTGTGCAAATTAAGGAACATGTACTATTTATCAATGATCTTGAAACAAACTGGGTTTTTTTAAATATCAAATTTCAAACAAGTTACTATATTTTTAGAAACTTAAATAAGAAATTATTGTTATGGTCAATGATCTCATTAAACATGGGGCAAATTTCTTTCTTTTTATTAATGTTGGTATATATTTACATCAACACATATGAAACACAGTGTTGATTAAATATTAAAATCTTTCATTTCTAAAGATAAGGTTTATTAATCTGAAAAATTGTATTCTTATTTAACAATTTATCTTGGATATTTGTACAGATAAACCCCTTTTTTATTAGTTTTTAATTAACCATTATTCATAAGCCAGTGAGGTAACCTTGACATGTTAGCTAAACCTTCTAGAGATTCATCTCTCCATTCATTTTCTCTGCCCATTACTCCAAGGAGAGTCATAGAATGACTATCAGAAGTAACTACCATTATACCTTCCAAATGGATTCCTGAAATATGACCAACTGCAATAATGGATGTTATACAACCATCTTGTTCTTGGTGTGCACCTAGGTTTCCTGCCAATTGGCTTGGTTTGAAGAATCTGTCTTGCAATTTTTTTCTCATGACATTCTCATCCCATGTCTGTAGTACCAGAGCTATGACCTCTCAGTGTGGAGAAGTAGCAACTCATCATGGAGAGAGACTCTCTTTTAGAAATAGCAGCAAAATTTCTCTATAAAAACTACATTTTGATGGAATGTTTGCATGATCAAAGCTGATCTTGGTCTAAATAACCACCTTATCCCTAAATATCATCCATTAATAATTATAATTTAATAACATATATTCAAAAACTATTTAATAAATAAGCCTACAGCTTGATAAATTATTAATTATGAAAGTTTCCACCTCAAATTCACAGATATTGATTCGATCATACTGAATACTAGGTTGGAAATTATCTCTAAATATTTGAGAATTTATATGAAAACTGATTCTTTTTTTTTTTAATCTTTTTCAGAAGTTTTAAAGGACAAACAAAAACCATTTGTTCACATAGAGCCTGATGCTAGTTTATTTGAAGCTGTGAAAACATTAATAATGAACCATGTTCATCGGTTGCCCGTGATTGACAAAAACACGGGCAATGCTATATATATATTAACACATAAAAGGATCTTAAGATTTATGTATCTTTATGTAAGTAGACCTTTACTGATTGTCTTGATTTTGTTTCTGTTCAAATATTAACACTTTTAATCACACACACACACACACACACACACACACACACACACACACACACACACACACACACACAGAGTCAGTCTACTTGCTAGAAATCACAACCAAATTTTCTTTAGCATGATATTGCCTGGAAAACAGAAATGCCATCTACAAAGGTTTTTAAACAAAAACACATAACTATAAATGTTTTCTTCAAACTTCCATTTCCTATTTCAAAAAAAAATTCTGACAGTGAATATTCAAAAGAAAACCATGCATGGTTTACCACCTGATGATCAAAACAACCAATTCGGAGTACAGGATTTTGGAGCCTTTCAGTTATACTGCATTAAAGAATACTCTACATTTGTATTGAGTCCTGTAATTTATCACTTCTGATGAGTAAACAGAGATTTATATCTGTGGGTTTGAGTCCCATGCAGATAGGAAAGCCTTTTTTCTGTCGAGGGCTTACATGCCCCATTATTAGACTATTTTCCTTAGTCGTTGCACGGTGATCGCCATAAGCTTTAAGCTTATATAAAAATATCATTATTATTATTATTTACAGGATTGTAAAATACGGCACCGTATAACAAAACCATTTGTACTGAAAACACATATATATAAACTAGGATGGTCATGGTTGGAATGCCTTTGATCGTAGGTTTTGTATATCAGAACAAACTTGTAAGCTAATACCACACAGACATATTCACATGAACAATTCTGAATTTTTTTTTTTTTTGATTTGATCTTTTACTTATTTACCTGTATTTAAAATCATCATCATTTAACGTCTGCTTTCCATGCTAGCATGGGTTGGGCGATTTTGACTGAGGGCTGGCGAACCGGATGGCTGCACCAGGCTCCAATCTTGATCTGGCAGAGTTTCTACAGCTGGATGCCCTTCCTAACGCCAACCACTCCAAGAGTGTAGTGGGTGCTTTTTACGTGCCACCAGCGCGGGGCCAGTCAAGTGGTACTGGCAACGACCTCGCTCAAATCATTTTACACATGCCACTGGCACAGGTGCCAGTAAGGCAACGCTGGTAACGATCACACTCAAATGGTACCTTTTATGTGCCACTGTCACAGAAGCCAGTTAGTCACTCTGGTAACGATCATGCTCAGATGGTGCTCTTGGCACCATAACATGAATTTGTCTAATGTGCAAGGTATTGCCAAAATATAAGTTAAGTCTTGAAAAAAAGTGATATTGAAAGGGAAATACGTTTTAGTTATTTTAAATGATTTGAAAGTTTCCACTTGTGCAATATTTTAGAACAAATAAATTGATTCAAAGAGGAATTAGGAGTTTTATGATTACAAAATACCTGCTATATATACTGAGTCAAATCGAATATATACTATATTCTTCCATTTTACTAAGATGTTTATAAATTAAAAATTTACTATTAGCACTTTGATTGTATTACTTGTGAATACCTATTGAAACTTGAGTAAAGACAAACATACGTCTATAAGAGAAATTATGTTGCTCCTGTGGAGGACTGCTTTTAGCCATCTGGACTATTGTTTCTAATTATGGCCAGCACATAGTGTTAAATTAAAAGTAGAATCTGAGGCTATTCTATGCTATTACACCAAGAAAATTGCCTCAATTTCACAGTTGAACTACTTGGAAAAGTTAAAATACATGTAGCGATTTATAAAGAATTTGGCAAGGTTTAGTGCTAAACTTTAAGATTGAAAGCTATATGCTCCCCATCGAGTATTTGTACTCAGTGCTATAACATCTTAGAGTTTAAAGGCCCACAGCTTCTTCAGTACCTTCCCACTAGATCAAAATAGTGGAATAAATCATTCTCTAATGTATTTCGATTTTGAAAATAATCAAAAATCTACTGAGATTCAATGGAATAACTAATTTTATTATCATGCTGCTGTTTTAGAATATATTTTAATTTGAGAAATTTGAGAAATATGGGAGATAACTCTGGAATGATTTAGTTTCAACATCTTAAAATTGAGAGGGATGGTCTGTAACTGGAGATTTTTATCACAGATCTTGGAGGTACTCTCAAGCATGTTAGTATCAAAAATGTCATGTCTTAATTGTTTAAAACAGCAGTAAAAAAAAATAAGAAGAAATGTGGAAAAGGAACACCTTAAACTGAAATTTTAAATGTAACTTAAAAATGAAATTTTGAATTACACATCAGTATTTTATCCTGTTAGAAGAGCTTCTATATTTTTGTGTCAGCCTAATTAAGAAATCATTTTTTAAAATCTTTTAACTAAATTTTTAATTAAACTTTTTTTCTTCTTCAGATTAATGACCTCCCTAGACCAGATTTCATGCATCAGACTTTGGCTGAGCTCAATATAGGAACTTATGATAATATTATCACAGTAAGTAAATTAATTATCATTTTTCAGACAAAGGTTTAAATTATAAAATAAATTTCTTTAAGATATATTAAAATCTTCTTGGATTTACAGCACTTAATGACTCACAATTATTTTCACTCTATACCCTTTGAAATAATTAGTTTATTATTACTATTTTGGTGAGCTGACAGAATCGTTTCAATGTTTGACAAAACGCCTAGTGATATTTCTTATGAATCATTATATTGTGAGTTCAAATTCTACTGCAGCAGACTTTTCATACTTTCGTAGTTAATAAGTACCAGTCGAATACTAGGGTCAGTGTTATTTGAATTACCCTTCCTCTAACATTGCTGGCCTTGTGCAAAAATTTGAAGCCATTCTCCTTATTTGCCTGGTGGTTGTGTTGAAAGCGGTTCTTTGGTGGGCAAGGCTGAAAGGCATGAGGACAGATACATTCCTCTTTGGTAGATCTCTCATTGACTTTTTCAAGTTTCACTTGAAAAGGAAATTGAGAGTGGAGGAGGAAGTTCTGTCCTCGAGTGAGTTTATTGAAAGATGGGTGAAAGTTGCAAAAATGGCAAGAGTGAATGGTACCTCTCTATGTGTAGACTTTTGAGTCAGTGAGAAGGGATTGGAGAGGGTACTTGCTTGTGGGGTTTCTAGATTATCCCTAGAGGCCTTGCTGTATCAGAAGGGCCACATCTCTATCATCCTCCCCACTACATTTTTTAAAAATCTTTTGTATGCTATGCATATATCCCTTCTTTTCCAGTGTATACCGTGTATACTTAATTTCTTTCTTTCCTCCTTTTTTTTTACCATTTCATTATATGTAAAAAAAACCTTTATGTCTGTCTTGTTATTGTCCTCCCTCATCCTTCGCCCTTGTGGCAAATAAATAAAACCATTCTTCTTACCTTATTATTATTATTTGTTACAGGCTGGGCCAGACACACCAATCATCAAAGCATTAAACTTATTTGTAGAACATCGTATATCAGCACTACCTGTAGTTGATGAACAGGGCAAAGTTGTAGATGTATATGCTAAATTTGATGTGATTGTAAGTAACATTCAGTTGAATATTTCTTTTATTGTGCTAACTAAATGCTGTAATAGAGAAATTACTGACTAATTCATGGATATGATTCAGCTCACTTGATTGTTTACAATAAGTCAAAAGATTATCTAGAACATTCTTAAATACTGTCTTGGTGAAGACAACAGGAAATCCATCCACTATTGAAACTTTCGTCATTTAACGTTCACTTTTCCATGCTTGCATGAGCCAAATGGAATTTGATGGAACAAGATTTTCTACAGTTGGATGCCCTTTCTTTTGCCAACCCCAGCATGGTTGCATTCCAATGACTGAAGCCGGCAAAGGATAAAAGACACATGCATACACTATATTCTTCCCTCTTTCCGTTTAATTTTTTTGTCTCTATTTTTCTCTCCCCCTCACTTCTTTCCTTCACTCAAATACTGTACAGAAAGAGGAAAAGATTTTAACATTGTAAATATCGAATGATCCAAAACAATTTTTCTTTACTACTACTTAATTCAAGACGTATTTTACAAACAATACACAATGTCTCAAGTGAACTACAATATTCTCCTGTTCCATGCTATGTTTCAAATAATCCTTACTTTTTTTTTTTTTTTTTACAGAATCTTGCTGCTGAAAAGACATACAATAATTTAGATGTTACAATATCTCAAGCTTTAGAACATAGAACAGCTGTAAGTATTGCCTTTCATCTCATTATTTTCATATTCAAATTACTCTGTAAAAAGATTTTTTTTCTTTAAGAATTCCTCTATTTTCATTATGGAAAATTTGCTTTGGGTTCCTGTCTGTTCTATTAGGACTGAAGTAATGTATCCTATAACTCGGTGGTTCTCAACTGGGGACTATGTAAGCTACAAGGCATGAAATATTTTGACAATTCTTTTTATACAGTTCCTGATAATATTCAATTATAAAAATATAATGGAATTTATTTAGAATCTCAAATGGGTATGGGTGTCCATTAGAGTAAAATAAGAATCGAAGGAATCCACAGACAAAATATGGTTGAGAACCACTACTATAAATTATATGCTGTGTTCAAGAAGGCCTGCCCATCATGGCAAAACTGAGGTTCTTTTCTACTCTAGACACAAGGCCCGAAATTTTTAGGGAGGGGGCCAGTCAATTAGATTGACCCCAGTATGCAACTAGCACTTAATTTATCGACCCCGAAAGAATAAAAGGTAAAGTTGATCTCGGCAGAATTTGAACTCAGAACATAAAGACAAATGAAATACCACTGAGCATTTCAACCGGTGTGCTAATGTTTCTGCCAGCTCGCTGCCTGAGGTTCTGAAAGCATAATGTCTACACACAAAACTGGGTCCTTCCCATTACTTGTCCCTGTCAAACCTTCTTCATCACCCCTGCATCTCCTTATCACTGATTCTTCCATCATTTTCCTAACTAGTGCAGTATTCTGCTACAGTAATTGAGAGCTGAGCTGAATATTTCCTCATCCTTTTCCTGAGCTACCAGTTACCTTTCCATTTTCTGGAACCACTTCCTTTGGACATCCTTCTTCCTTAACATTGTCCCTTCCACTTACATTTTCCATTTATCACTCTTTCTCTGTCACCACCTCCCCTTCCCTACCATTCCTCTAGCTCATATTTACCATCGACAACCCTTCCACCCTTGTTCACTATACTTACCCCTACCCTCGTTTTTAATCCTCTCTCTCATACAAGCACTCCCATCATCACTCAGCCTTTCCAATCAATCATCTCTGCTCACACTCTTCTACTCACCTTCTTGTTCCAAGAGGACACACGCCGGTGATACCTCACCACCATTTTTATCCCTTTTTCCCCCTCAACTCCAATTACTCCCACCTGCCCTTATATATTGTGAGGTCACCATGTATCTCCTCTGCTGCAAGGAACTTGTTCCTGTCCCTCTTTGCATTTTTTAACATTTCAACATCCAGCATAAAACCACTTCCCTCATTCCTGTACTCCCTCTCATTTGAATGGCCTCTTTAGGCACAAGGGCTGCAAGTTTTAGTGGAGGGGCTAGTTGATACCATCAGGCTTTAGTATTTGACTGGTACTCTATTTTATAAACCTTGGATCAAGGAAACACAAAGACTGACCTTGGTGGAATTTGAACACAGAATATAAAGAGTTGAAACAAATTGCAAAGCATTTTTTCTTTTTCCCTAATGCTGATTCTAACAGCTCTAAAACCATAAAAATATTTTGTAAATTTTCTTCAGAATTTAGAAAATTATGAGACTGAGTAATAAATTTGTCTATAGTTTCCACTGACATTCTTCAAAAATATTATAATAAATGTACATTTTCATCTTTTTGAAAAAACTGAATTTTTTTTTTCCTATTTTTTGATAGGGATTTGAAGGCGTTGTTAAATGTCAGAATACCGAAACTTTGAACATAATAATAGAAAGACTTGTGATGGCTGAGGTAAGTTAGATTGCAACCATATTATTGTCCTTTAATTAACATCAGAGTTACTTAAAGTTCATAGTCCTGTAAACCACTATGCCATATGCCTGTGGGCATATGGCGTAGTGGTTAAGAGTGGGCTACTAACCCCTAGATTCTGAGTTCAATTCCAGGCAGTGACCTGAATAATAATAATAATAACATCAAAAAATACCTTAGGAATGAGAACCCAAGTTCAAAATTTCCCCAAAACACCTGATGAAGGCTGGAAGGTATATCAGCTGAAACATTGTGTTAACAAACAAGATGAGGACAAATATCTGTCAAATGTAAATAATGTGCATAATTACTCATCTCTTAAATACAGAACTGTGAATCAGTCCCTGTTATTCTAATATATTATTCTGATGCAAGTGCAACTTTTCCAAAATGAGAAATACCTAGCAATTGTGAATGATGAACCTTCTTCAGCTGAAAGTGAATTAAAATAATCTTAAAGCAAATTAAAAGAATCTCAAAGAAATTAAAATGACCTTGGAACAAATTTTTTTTAAATTACCTCAAAATCACAGTATTTATGTAGCTCCTCTACATCTAGGAAACTAATCTGCTCTGGCCCCATCTCACATACTTTTTACCCTTTGTCACCTTGTGTAAAGGAACTCTTTCAAAGTTCATAGTCCTGTAAATCTATATAATAGCCTCACTTGTGTTGGTGGTACAACAAAAAGCACTTACTATATACTGTACAGTGGTTGGTGTTAGGGAGAGCATCCATTCATATGTTGCTATGATACATCGTCGTCATCGTTTAACGTCTGCTTTCCATGCTGGCAGGGGTTGGGCAGTTTGAGGACTGGCAAGCCAGGAGGCTGCACCCCAGTCTGTTTTGGCAAGGTTTCTACAGCTAGATGCCCTACCTAACGCCAACCACTCGAGGGGTGCTTTTTACATAGCACGGGAGCCAGTCAGGCAGGACAGGCATCACCCATGCTCAATTGGTGCTTTTTACATGCCACCAGCACAGCTGCTAGTCAGGCAGCACTGGCATCAGTTATACTTGAATGATGCTTTTTATATGCCACTGGCACAGGTGCCAGCCATGCTCAAATGGTTCTTTTTACATGCCACCAGCACAGGTGCCATCCAAAGGTACTGGCATTGGCCACACTTGAATGGTGGCCGATACCAGTACCAAAGATATAAACAAGTTTAAAACCACAAATACAACCAACAACGTAGGTGCTTTATGTTGTTTCATTTATATTTATGTAATTATATTGTAATTATTTTCAAAATCTACCAAATTATTTGAATATTTTATTACAACAGTTAATAAACTAACATGGTGTGTTTCTTTTTTCTTCTAATTCCTCTTAAAATACATAAGTAATATCTATTTTTGAGTTAACTTTTCTTAGTAAGTTTCAACATTTATTATATTTTCAGGTTCATCGGCTTGTGGTTGTTGATAAAGAAGATCATGTCAAAGGAATTCTGTCTTTATCCGATCTACTCACTTTCTTAGTTCTTAATCCAATGGGTAAAATATGAATTAGTTTTTTCTATTTACATTTAGCTTTCTCCCTACTTTATCTTTATGAACATGGAGAGGTTTTCAATCACATTGTTTCTCTTTGTTTTCTATTCAGCTTTTGGGGCAGTTTGGTGGGTTTTTTTTTTTTTTTTTTTTTTTTTTGCAATATTAACCAGATAGAGGGGTTTTTTTGCCATTGCTCTAGCATGGCATTCTTTACCCTGTTTTAGTATAGTTTTTAGTTTTTCACAAATTTAGTTTCTTTACAATTGCCTCATCATTTCAGCCTCTAAGATAGAAAACTGTTTAATGTATTGTTTATAATTTGTAGTTGTCTAAGTTTCGTGTAAATTTTTAATTAGATATTTTTTTTAGTTCTACAATAACTACTTTATATTTTTCTAGTTACATAAAGCAGTGGTACTGAAAGTGATGGTCTGCAGACTGGCACCTGTCTGTGAGCCATCAGCTGCCAGTACACTGCAAGTTTCCAGGAAACCTTATAAAATGATTATGTAATATTATATTATTTGTTTACAAAATAAATATAAGATTTAAAAAATTGTCAACTTTTATTATATTCATTATATATATTGCTTCTGGCATATTGGGAAAAAAACTGCTGGTATGTCACATCAGATAGTTTGAGAAGCACTGACATAGAGCACCCAAATACACTTTTTAAAGTGAGAGTTTGGAAGGAACCAACTTGAGGAACCATGCCAAAGCAGTGGCTAGAACTTGGTGCAATCGTCTGACTCACCAGCTGCAATCAACCTGTCTAACCCATGCCATCTGGGAAAATCAATTTTAAACAATGCCGATGATGGTTATCTTTCTGAGTCAGATTTTGGAGGTTTTTCAGGTTTTGTCCTTTTTCTGTCTAGTCTTACTTATTTGTTTTTCAACCAATTGAGAATATTATAATACAGGGGCAACTGGAGAATTTCTGCATTTTACCTTATCTTTTGCATTTAACTCTGTTTTTAAGAATTAATCTAATACCAACTTCCCTTTTCAATGCTGGTATGGGTTGGATGGTTTGATCAGAGCTGGCCAGCTGGAGACCTGCACCAGTCTGATTTGGTTTGATTTCTACAGCTGGATACTCTTCCTAATGCCAACCACTTTACAGAGTGTACCGGGTGCTTTTTACATGGCACCTGCATGGATGCCTCTTACATGCATTGGCACAGGTACCTTTTATGTGGGACCGACACAAATACTCTCTATGTGCTCTTAATGTGGCTCTGGCACAAGTGCCCTCTTTGTGGGCACCAACACAAGCGCCATCTTTGTGTGACACCGGCACATGCACCCTCTTTGTGTGGCACCGGCACATGCATCCTCTTTGTGTGGCACCATCACATGCACCCTCTTTGTGTGGCACCAACACAAGTGCTTTCCTTGTGTGACACCAGCAAAAGGAGGCTTTTAACATGATGCTGGCACTGGTGTCTTTTACATGGTGCCAGCACGGGGGCTTTTTATGTGACAGGAACATTAACGATGCTGCTGTAGTCAACAGGTCTTCATGAGTAGGATGGGTGTTCTTGAAATTAATACTCACTTAAGAAGTATTAATCTAATACACCTGTAATATTCCTTCCTAGTCTTCTCTTTCATTTGTGTTGCAGTTGTCTTCTCTGTTTCTTTATCTATCAAGATATTAGTTTTAATCAGGGATTATTTTTTTTTTTTTTTGATTTTTTTCAGGTTTGGATCCCAACAAACAGGACTGATTTCTCTACATTCATTTCTTTTAATCAATCCATCCATTTTAACCATCATCCATCCTAGTGCAACATGTATTCTACTAGAAAGATGGTGGGAAAAGGGGACAACTGAGATTTTGAGGATTTGCACACAAGTCTGCTAGTGCTTACTTACCAAAGTTGAAATGATTGGGTCTTGGCTATATTTCACTGTTGTCTGTTCCCAGTCAAATTGTAACTAATATTGTCTCAATCCCAGAAAACCTGTGTACACTTTCTCTCATCTTTGAGGGATTCTGTTTACCTATCAAACAGTAGTGGCCTAGCTTACACCTAGCTTAACTATTTAAGCAATCGGGTCGTTGCACAATTTTTTTTTTCCAAATCTTGGAGACACTTTTATCTCTTTTTCTACAAGATTTCTTGTAATTGTCTTTCAATTTGACTTACAGTTAATGTTTTGCACAGTTAACAAGAAAATCTTGACATGATTCTCGACTACCACTCTGTGCCACTCTTGATGCCACAAAATGTATTGCTACCAGAATGTTTAATCCACAAACCAGCACAAATGGCTCTCTATAGAATTTCTTTTAAATCCAGAATAAAAGTTAAAATCATAAATAAGTCTTAGAACTACAACTAGATTCTTGTGAAATACATTCTTCTCAGATAAACTGACAGTACCAAAAACTTCAATGTTAAAAACATGTAAAGAGTAAATTGAAAATTTACATTTTTTTTCAATAGCTAATCTTTTTTCATAATTTTACTATATATAAGTATATATTACTTTATTATGAATCAAAATTGTGATACATTTAATATTGGTTCTATTGTGTATCTTTTTAAAGATACATACATGCATATATATATATATATGTGTGTGTGTGTGTGTGTGTGTGTATATATATATATATATATATATATATATATATATATATTCAGTTATACATATACTCCTTATCTATATAAAACTTCTTTTTAGACTCAGTTTTTCTGTTATGCAGTGTTGAATACATAAAAATCAATTGTTTACAATTAATTTCCAGTTGACGTACATGTGCCTTCATATTTTAAATAAACAGTCATCGTTTATAGTTAGTGGAACAACTCATTGACACCATTACAGAATACTGACTATGGGATTCACATCTTTAACATTCTCTAACTTACATTTAAGAATACTTTAAAAACTGTGAGTGATTTGTTGTGTATGTGTGCATGTGTGTTTGGAAAATTTCATCATATTGAAATTGTACAGAGATTGTCTTCTTTGTCTTTTTTTAATTATTAATGTAAGAAACTAGTGTTGAATATGGAAAAGATATCTGGTATTGAAACCAAGTATTTGATATTTTAACAAACTTATCTGGATTTAAATTTAGCCATTTGTATTTTTGTTGGCTGTAATCTATTAATCTCAAATGTCAATAATAATTATAACATAAATTATTATCACAGCTAAAGTTGTCAATACATTGTTGTTAAGAACCACAATTTGAAATAAAATTATATTCAGTCTCTATTTGTAACAAAATACTAACTTAACCAAGCTCAATTAACAAATTAGGTTAATGAACACTGTCAGAAGACATAATTTATCAATTCTAATTGATTTACTCAAGATTTACGTCAGACTTAGATATTTTATGAACATTTTTTTTTACTTTTAATATTTCCTTTCCTGGTCCTAAGTTTTACATATGATTATCTCATGCAGCAAGTACTAATGTATTTCACTTCAAATTTTACACATAAAAATAATCAGCTGGATAAGGTAGGGGACTACTAAGCCATGGGTCACAAGTTCTTCTATCATTAAGTATTGTATATCTGTGTCTGTGGATAAGACTACTGATTATATTCACCTAAGTTTACCTGCTTGGATTATTATAGCTTCCAGGCCTTCAGGAAAACAGACTTGGGGTGGACTAGCATCCTTTCGGGGAGATTTGAAATCTTGTATGATGACACCACAAGAACTGGGTTTAAACACCCAGTCTGACAAACTTCTGTGGTTTAACAAGGTAACTCCTCTGCAACAACTTAACCTGCCAGAAATAGCAGCTAAATCTCCTTTAAATTCCATCCTATCTTCATAGGAAGGTCTTCTAATTGGTTAATGTCTTACTAGAAGTAGTAAACAACATAAACAGGTTGGTCATGGCTGGAATGTCTTCATCATGGCTATATTTAAGCTGAGGCTTAATACCTCCTGTAATTCATAAAATGATTTGAGTTTTTTTGTTTTTGTTGGTTTGTTAATCACCTAATAATCTAACTGTGATATAATCTGAATTTGCTTAAATCTTCTGTTAAAGATTTTAAACTGATGTCAAAGGCAGTAGCAAAACAAATGGTACCAGACTATTATTGGATTTACTTTCATCCCTCTGTGTCTTAAGTTCAGATCTAAGCAGAGTCTATATTCTTTCATGGGATTGATTCTGCTAAGAATATAGACATTTCCTACAAATTAGGAATACATTCTTCCTAAAACATCAATGTCTTTTATTTTTCCATTGAATTCTTGGAAACGATTTTGATTTAGTAAACAAAGAAACTTCCTTGGCAGATTGGTTTAACTGTTCCACTTTATGTCTTGTGGTACATATCATGAATGGTTCAGCACTCTGGTGTGTGTGTATTCACACATACACACACACTCACACTGTAATTCAAAACATCTGTACTTATGCTTGAAAAGACAGAAGAAAGCGTTTTTTTTTTTTTTTTTTAATTATAATTTACCATCCTTATTAGTAATTTTATTAAGAAAACTAACACTTAAAAATTTGTTTCAATACATATTATAACAGCACAAATTTTTAGAAATCAAATCATGAAATATCATGCTTAAATGCCTTTTTTTTCTTTCTTTTTTTTTATAAATTTTAACTTTCACGCATTCCAGTGTACACACTACATTGCTTAGGCACACATCATTGTTTAGATACAAAATATACTCCCAGCCCCAACCCCTTCTCTCCTACACACACCTAAACCCAAGCCCTGTGAGTGAAATTGGACAGATTGAAATCGTAGAGGCCCATCAGATTGACAATACTAATTTGGTGGCTTAGAAGGTGAAGTTTTTGAAACCAACAAAATGGCCCAGAAAATTAACTTGCACTTTAGGTCAGGGTTTGTGTTGCAAGCAAGCAGTAGTTCAATTATTTCAGTGGTTTGTAAAATGAACTGCAAATATTTCTCTCACAAAACTGCTTTATAGTGTTATTGCTGTTTTCTTAAGCAACCATATATACTGATAGTATTTATTTTTATATAAAGTTATCAATAGTACTAGTTGTCATTGTTTCCATACTGACCATCTCTGACGAGCACAGTTATTGGATCATCTGATTACCTAATATCCTGTGTGAAACTAGTTGGTAAGATCATCTGTAATGGATCTATAGTACTGTATACTTAATATATACCCATTTTATTGACAAATATACGACTGTATATTTTTTTCTGATGTATGGATTCTTAGACAACGGTACTTATATAGTAGTGCTAGATAAGAGGAAAATAGAGAACACCTGATGTTTTCTAGCTCTACATTTTATTAGCTTGAAGCTATCAGTTATTTATTAAGCTATATAGTTTGATGTAGCATTGGCTACTAACTTAATTTATAGGGAAATATTTAAACAAAATATACTTTATATCTTACCTATATTCAACTGTAATTCATAGTTTTGAGACAAAATTCCATAAAAAATTCTTGTAAACATCACTTTAATATATCAATAAATTTACATTACAGTTGTCTTATAAAACCATTTTAATTGGCATTTATTTCAGAATTTAGCTACATTGTGTCAGTGATGTATTTTAGCTTGAAACATAGTATGGAAAGGATTAAAGTGTTACTATAATGGATATGGACGCATCAAAACTTTAATCTTTTAGCATTCAGATTACACTGTCAAAGTGATGCTTGTTTATTCATGTTATTTTGAATTAATCATGCATTTTCTCATAGCTTTCAGAATTTTATGAAGTAACTGTTAATTTTTAGAATGATATTCTATGGTAATTGTAAGAGGGGCCCATATCTGGCCAGTTTGAACATAAGACAGAATATTTTGGCCAGTTTAAATGCAAAAAGGTTAAAATGGCCTGTCAATAGAGAGAACTGTGAATATCAAATGAAAGTTCATTTTTAATTTTCTCTAGAAAGGTCCTGTTGACATTTAAGTGCACCTTGTAAGGTGATGTATGATATAAGCTGTCAAATAAAGCACCTCTTTTGGAGTGGTAGACATAATGTATTGTTTAGTTCAGCATCATCTTTGGTATCAGGTGTTGGGTTTGAAAGTAAGCCAATATTCTGTATCACTGCTTCTTACTAAACCATAAAAAAAATAACATATAAATAGTTTGTGAAAGTTTAACATGTAAAAGAATAATATGAAAAAGTATTGCATTTTGTGGCACAAAAGACACATGGGCATATTAGAAACACCCCAATTTCAGTAGCAGGTATTCTGGACAAAAAAGTTTTTAGTGCTTTAAGACTTATGGGAAGTTCGACTTTATAGGACCTGGGGGGTGGACTTTTTTTTTTTTTTTTTTGCTTCTTATATGTCAACAAAAGGGTATATTTTTGTAGAGGAAAACAATTAAAGCATCTTCTAAATGCTTCTTAATTTCAATCATCAGATGATAAATGTTAAAATCTAACAGAAGAAACATTTTTGCTCAAATGTCTATTGCAGCTTTAAGTTTGTTATTTGTTTAAATGTGGGGGGAGGTGTTCCATCAAATCAAATTAACACATAAAGATTATTTACACAAAAATAGTAGCAATGAAATTTGTCGAAGTTGACGACTTAACAGATTTGTTTCATGCTGGTAGCAGTACTGTGGTATTGTAATATGAGACCAAATTTATAACCTGACAGTGTGGTATGAACTACATAAATGAATGTTTCTTACTTCATATAATTGGTACTGATAAAAACTATTATTCTTATTGGCAAATGTGATATCTGGATTTGTGTATATATACATATATATATATATATATATATATATTTTTTTTTTTTTCCATACTAGCTTTAATCAAGACAGGGATGTCATTAATATTATTCAGGAAAAGTATTGATACAGTGTTTAACTATATACTGCTGAACAGAACAAAACAGCAAAAAATGTTTTTGATTTTTTTTTTTTTTAACTGAAAAAAGTGTGTGTGTATGTCTTATTGTTTTTTAAATACATATTTATAAATTCTTAAACTCTGACATTTAAATCCATTATAAAAACATCAACAGACTGATGATCTCCCTTTTCCAAATTTTTCCACATTTCATAAGCCATTTTCTTAATCTTAATACGGTAATGAAGGTTATTTCAAAATTTAATATTTCTGATGAAATTCAAAACCTTTCTGGATTTTTTGTGCAAAGATGTTTTTTGTTTGGTTTTTTTTTACTAAAACATTTGATTTTTTTATGGGAACTTTAGGATTGGTTGTAAAGTACATTTGCAAAGTGGAAGCAGTTTAGATGTGTGGACTTTGTCGTGTGACATCATTGATTAACATAACAGAGATGGTTTTAAGAGAAGTGTATGGAGGAAGAATGCATTAGGGTTATCAGTTTCTTCCTCTCTTGTTTCTAAAACCAGATCCAACCAAAACTAAATTCCATTTTCTATTTCTCAAGAAAGAGAGGATTGATAAAACAACCACCAGTAATAGACTGGGTTCAAGTCAAACTTCTAAATTTCTTCAACAGAAATTATTTCCCTGCGGCTAATCAAAAGAAATCAAAACTAATTAGCACAACATTAATCTATTAATTTATCAAATAATGACTTTTAACCATTTTTTTTTTCTATTGGAGGAGAGGCATGTAATTAATTTAATCATTTCTAGTAATTGACTGTCACTTATTTTATTAATTCTGAAATAATGAAAATAAAGTTTGGCTTTGGTAGAATCTAGACACTGAACACAAGGAATGAGGCTAAATCCTGCCAGGCATTATTATGTGCAGCACTTTACCATTTCTGTCAGTGACATTGGTCTTTTCTAATTCTGTCACTTTAATATTTTAAGTGGGAACATTTTGGGGGAAATAAATGTTGGTACAAAATATCTTATTTTGATTGCTCTGTTAAGATATATAAAATGATAACAATAAAAAATAAATATACAAACATTAAAATAAGTGACAAATCAAGATATTCTTTAATTCCTTTTTTTTTTTTTTTGATACACCTTGATTTGGGAGATCTTCAGAATTTGAGCAATTCTGTTCGTTCTTTAATTAATGATTAGGTAAATGCTTGTTCACACACACACACACACACACTTTTCAATAGAAATGAAAACTGATTAAGGGCATCAAAAATACATTTAAACAATTTATTCTAGTGATATTAAATTGAATGAAGTGTTTCTTTTTTTTCTTTTCTTTTTTTTTTTTTTTTTTTTTTTTTTTTTTGTAAATGTAAATAAACAGTTGTTTCACATTGTATATTTCTGAAATAGAATATTTCTTCCCTTGAAAAAATTAGTTTTCTAACTCATTAGCAGCTGCCAAAAGACATTTGCCTTTTTTTGGATGTATTTTACTTGATTTAGGCAGCTCAAAGAGAATCTAAGCTTCTTCCAAAATGGGGAACATTGTTAGTTCTAGTGGCTGTTAATATGCCAAGCCACTAATTTGGTGATGCAACTAATATATATATATATATATATATATATAGTTTTAACTATTTAGTAAATTTTTGAAGAGAGATAATAAATTTGTATATGAATTGTATAAACAGAAAAAATAAGCTTTTTCTCTCACTGTCTGTGTGTGTATATAATTATGCATATATATAATATATATATATACTTACATCTATATTTAGAATTTAAAAGGAGAAATTCCATGCATACATATATATTTTGTGATGTACAGCCAAAGGAATTGAATGCAGGGTTTAAAAAAAAAAAATGAATGACCCTGTTTTTAATTTTTTTTTTATTAATTCATTAATCTTAGAAAAATAAAATATTTGGAATTAGCCTTCAAATATATATATATTTATTTTTGTTTTTGTTTTCTTTTGAATGCATTCATAACATTGTGATGGTTATAAATTTCATTGAAGATGCTTGCTTGGGTGTATAATATTGTTCATCTAATGACTGACTGAGTCAGCAATCAAACTCAGCTGTGTGGTTAAGAAGTTCGATTCCACTATGTAGCACTTTTGGCAAGGGTCTTTTATTATCTCCCCGAATTATCTAATTTTGTGTGGAAAACTTTGATAGAAAGAAATAGGGAAGAAGCCCATCATGTGTGATGTGCGAATGTACATATGTATATCACGTCATTTGACATCTTTTGTCCATGTTGGCATGAGTTGGACAATGTGACAAAAGCTGGAGAGCTGCACTAGGCTCCAATTGTCTGGTTTTATATATATATATATATATATATATATATCATCATCATCATCATCGTTTAACGTCCGTTTTCCATGCTAGCATGGGTTGGACGGTTCAACTGGGGTCTGGCAAGCCCGAAGGCTGCACCAGGCCAGTCAGATCTGGCAGTGTTTCTACAGCTGGATGCCCTTCCTAACGCCAACCACATATATATATGTATGTGTGTGTATGTGTGTGTGTGTATGTATGTGTATATATATATATATATATATATATATATGTGTGTGTGAAGGCACATGGCTCAGTGGTTAGAGTGTCGAGCCAACGATCATGAGGTTGTAAGCTTGAATCCTGGACTGGGGTGCATGTTGTGTTCTTGAGCAAGACGCTTTATTTCACGTTGCTCCAGTTCACTCAGCTGTAGAAATGAGTTGTGACATCACAGGTGCTAAGCTGTATCAGCCCTTGCCTTTCCCTTGGATAACACTGGTGGCGTTGAGAGAGGAAGCCGGTATGCATGGGCAACTGCTGGTCTTCCATAAACAACCTTGCCTGGACTTGTGCCTGGGAGGGTAATTTTCTAGGTGCAATCCCATGGTCAGTGTTGTGGCCGAAGGGGGTCTCAGAATATATATATGAGTGTGTATATGCATGGCTATGTGATTAAGAAAGCTTGCTTCCTAACCATGTGGTCTTGGGTTCAGTTCTACTATGCAGTACTGAGTGAGTGTCTTCTACTGTAGCCAGTACAACCAAATCCTTGAGTGGATTTGGTAAACAGAAACTGACCTGAAACAGGTAAGAGTTGGTGACAGGGCATTGAGCAAGCCGTAGAAACTCTGCCTCAACAAGTTTTGTTTGGCCCATGCAAGCACAGAAACCACCTCTCAGCCACTGTTGTTACGAGATCTACTCTGATCTGAAGTAGTAGTGCCTTCCAGGAGCCCAGCTATGGGTTAATGAGCTTGTCATGGAATTATCTATTGGATGGTCACTCACAAACACCCCACACAGATCCAGGGCAGAAGAGGTCTTTTTATTTTTTGTTGCTCATCTAAGAGAAAATAACTCCATACAAATCCTGCAGCCTAATAACAAACAACTGGACATGTGGCACTTATTGCACCCAACTAATCCATGTTTGAAGAACAAGAGAGTGGGACTGGTGGGACTGGATAATCCTCCTACGAGGATTATATGGTTTGCCTGCCTGTCACCTGCTAATCTTTGAATGTTAAAACTAATGTATGTAGAAAATTCCATGCCTTGATACATAAGCATGTCCCGGATAGCCTTAGGTATAAAATTTTTAATAGATGTTCAGTGAAAGTTTCTTGCAACTGCTGCTCCAACATGAAAGATATTATTATATGTAAGTCACAGTAGGTGCCTTAATACTGTAAGGTTAGTTCAGTGTTTGAAGAAGCTGAAATTTACCTCAGTTCTACAAAATAATGAAACTCAAACGTTTATTAGGCTATGTGAAAGTAACATTAACAAATGACATACCAACGACCAGTCTTCTTTCAAGAAAATCATCAAGTTAACTAGCAATCTAAGAACTCCACTGATTTACTGAATTCTAGATCTGAAATTTTCACTAAATGTAAGCATTTGGATAAGTTTCTATTATCAAACTGGAAAACACCACGAACTTTAACCTTTTCTCTTTAAATTAATTACACCAAGAATTATTAATTCCCATTCTAACAGTTCAAAGGGACACAACTTATAGTAGCTTGCATTTAAATCCTGTGTATCGTCATTATCATTTAATGACCATGGGTTGGACGGTTTGACCTGGGCTGGAAGGCTGCATCAGACTCCAGTCTGTTTTGGCATGGTTTCTACAGCTGGATGCCCTTCCTAATGCCAAATACTCCGAGAGTGTAATGGGCCCATTTGTGTGATACCAGTATCTGCCATGACTGCAGTTTTACTTGGCTTGATGTGTCTTCTCAAACACAGCATAATGCCAAATGGACTTGGTCATTGCCTCCATGAGGTCCAATGCTCAAAGCCCAACATAATGCCAAATGGTCTTGGTCCTAGCCCTTGTGAGGCCTGTATTAAATGATATTTATTTCTCACTAGATGGAGTACTCTTCTTTTGTAGATCCCATGTATAACAGAACAGTACTTTATGTTGTAATAGGGACATACAATCCAGGGAGCCAAGTCTAGGAAGGTACTAAACTTCAAGCATTTATGCAGCTAGTACAGATGACCAAAGATGGAGAATATATGATAAAAACGAGTTTATTAACATCATTAGTTACACACTTTATCCCATAGTGAAATTAAAAGAAATTTTGATCTGTTAACAGTTACCATACAACTCACAGTTCAGCAACTTTTGTTCCTAAAACTGAATTAAAATCCAAGAAAATAAGGAACAGAAAATTTCTTTAAATATAACGTATAAACAGAGCTCTCTTGGTTGTGTATTTAATTTGATATATATATATATATATATAATAAAAACATAATACAAGGAGATAACAAAGGAACATATGGAAAAATCCACAATATATGTGGACATGGTGAAACCTTCGTCAGTTACCAACCAAAATTCCTTACAATTTCAACACTTTCTGATAATATTATTCAATTAGGCTGATTGGGAAGCCTCCAGACCCAAACACGTCTGCTGTCTGAAAATAATGCAAATCTGGATTCAGCTGAGAAAATCACTCTATCCCCAAATGAACTGGATATTTCTGACACCTCCTTAGCCCATTTCTTCCTTTTCGTGATATTAATTGGTTGAAAGAGAGGTTTTCTTCTAGCTGCTCGTTCATAATACCCAAGCTTATGCAGATATGTAACACACATTCTTGGACTTCTAGCTGTTTTGCAATATCGGAGGCCTTCGAACAGGGTTTGTTTTACACAATTCTCTTCAAATAGCGAAGCTTCCTTTCCAAGGGCCCAGGTCGGCCAGGACGAGAATCTGTTGATTCTTTTCGTTGGCTTTTGAATTGCACTATAATTCTATTAACAGTAGCAAGAGGTATTTGAAGATTTTCAGCAATATTTCACTGGCTAAGACCAGCTACAGATTGCCCAACAATACGACCTCTTTGAAAATCTGACAGTTCTGCTGAATTTTTTGTGTGCAGCATGGTTACTCTTCGCAACTGTTTAACATAATGGCACCTGGAATGAAAAAGAATAATTACATTGTAAATTCTACACCGCTGAAAACATATTAAGACACTTAGATCAGAAATTTCGAAAATTAAAGGTGTCTATTTACTTCCTGCATGTCTGTGTACAATGAGAGAAACAAGTAAACAAGGACAGTAACAAAAAAAATATACTTTAAATTTATAATGAGCAACACAGAGATATTCAGGCACACGCAATGTTTATCATTAAAGAGACCAAAAATGACATAGAAAGTAATGCTAATAGGGAAGATGGGGGTTGTTATGAATTCCTACTTTTAGATATGGATAACCAAGAACAAAACATGAAAGAGCACCATAAATGTCATTTATTTGGTTTGGTTGGCTTTTTTCATTATTGGCTGACAGAATTGCAGAGGCAGTAATTGAACCACTTTTGCTGTACTTGGGCTGTTTCTATATGTGGTAAGTATACTTGCTTACTCTCAAATACCCTTACCACCTCTCATGGATATGCCATGAAGGAAAGATAAGTCAATATGTTTGCAGCATCCATAGAGCTGCAGGTGATGATGGATATTTGTTAAGTATAGCTGTACATATCTGCCTTAGAGTCTTGAATTAATTACCCCACAAGACAGCAGGGGTTTATTATTACAGTGGGCATGGTCTGTGCACTCTTTCATCCTTCAAACTTGTATTGGTCTAATGCAACAAGTACCATGAGTCCAGTATTTATGAGGATAAAGGATTTGTATGGAGTTACCTTCTCTTAGATGAGCAAAGAGCTGAAGGGCCTGATCTACCCTGAGTCTATTGATGTGTCTGTGAGTGGCCTTCTTTGGAAGGCAATGCCATGATTTATTAATTGACCCATCGCTGGGACCCTAACAGTGGCTACTACTCTGTGTCAGTGTAGACCTGACAACAAGAGTGACTAAGAGGTGGTGCCACTCTCCTCAATATCCTGAATCTGGGGCCCACAACCAGATGCAGTTTCAAGTCATACCCATACCCAGCACATCATTTATTTATGCACAAGCTTTACCCTGACTTCAACAATGTCCACACCCTTTCTTTTCATCAACATATTGAAATTGTTGTATCAGCCCAAATGTCCAGGGCTGATAATAAAAACAAATTTTTAGAATTGTTCACAAGAGGAGATTGTTGATCTTCAAGGAATTTGACATTTCTATTCTGCTTTCAAGTGTATCTACAGAGTCTGTTGATTTCCAAGTTGACAGAATATCAGACAAAAAGCCAGCAATTCATACTTTATAACCAGCATTGCATTGAGTTCCTATTGGTTCCTATGTACATAACTCAAGTGTGTATAAATCAATGTTGTAGCTGTAACTGGCAACAGTATTGTTACAGTTGAATTCTTTACAATTAAAAATCCAGCTTCAGTTATTCTCACATGAATTGCTACTTGAGACAGATTAGCTTCCTAGCCAGGTAGAGAGTGTTCTTGCATCAGCTTACCAGAACCTGAAATTTAGATAAAGGATTAGTATATCTTCTTTTATCTTTTACTTGATTCAATCATTGGACTGCAGCCATTCTGGAGCACTGTCTCAAATGAATCTAACCCAGCCCTTATTTTTTCAAAGCCTGGTACTTATCCTATTGGTCTTTTTCGCTAAACCACTAAGTTATAGGCCATAAACAAACCATCACTGGTTGTCAAGTAGCTCCAGTGAATGAGTGCAACTAATTTGCATACCATTGGCCTATCAACAGGGATCTTAGTCCACACAGTATCAAGCTAAGATATAAGATAATTTGATTGGCACTTTTAGAAAATTATAATAATAATGATAATGAAATTATTGTGTATAGTGCTCAGGTGCACTACAACTCATCAAAGGTGCATGTGCAGTACATAGAATTATGGACAAATGACAAGAAAGTGAACAGTGTAAGAGTCATGATATACATGTGTATGGAGGTGGGGGGGATATCAGGTGTAGTGTTGGTGAATTTCAGGAAGCATGGAGGTTTTAAAGGATGCAATGTCTTGGCGACTAACAACTGGTGCAGGTAGTTTGGAATTGTAGATGCTTTGAAAAACAAAAAACAAAAAAATCCACTAGAAAAGAAATTAAACATTAAAAATTTATTTGCTATTAAAACTGACAATCGTAGCACTCCGTCAGTTACGACGACAATGGAACAGCCTGCTCGTGAAATTAACCTGCAAGTGGTTGAGCACTCCACAGACATGTGTACCCTTAACGTAGTTCTTGGGGATATTCAGCGTAACACAGAGTGTGACAAGGCTGGCCCTTTGAAATACAGGTACAACAGAAACAGGAAGGAGTGAGAGGAAGTTGTGATGAAAGAGTACAGCAGGATTCGCCACCACCCCCTGCCAGAGCCTTGTGGAGCTTTAGGTGTTTTCACTCAATAAACACTCACAACACCCAGTTTGGGAATCAAAACCGCGATCCTACGACCTCAAGTCCACTGCCCTAACCACTAAGCCAGTGTGCCCCCACAAAAAAAAAAAATCTGACAATACTAGTAAGAGTTAAGAATCAGTGTCGATTGAAAATTAAAAGATGTTTCAACATTACTTATGGTTAGACTTATAGCAAAGTTCACACTCGTATTGATTGTCTCTATAGAACAGCAGTTCTCATCCACAGCCCTTCAAGCATTCTTCTAGCAGCCCTCAATGGTCTACTCCCATTAAATATAATAAATGTTTCTTTAATTGCCTTGTTTTACTTTTGTTTTTTTGTGAGGCCCCCTGAAAAAAATCCAGGTTTTGGATCTGACCCAGCTATTAAAATGGTTGAGAACTACTGCTTTTGAAAGTTTTGGTAACAGAAACTTTAAAAGCGATTTTCCCACCCTTCAACCAGACAAACAGCTTACAACCTGTTGGGTAGTGCTATTAATAATAATGGAGAACCATTGAAAACTTGAAACAGTTTTACAACTGGATGGATGTCAGTTGAACCTGCCATGGATATAACTTGATTTATTAATGCATGTGACACGTTGAATGGGTATTTTCAACTATAGACCCAGATTGACCAAAGCCTTTTGAATGGATCAACCCATGCCAGCATAGAAAACAGACGTTAAAGGAGGAGGAGGAGGATGGTGGTGGTAGTAGTGGTGAAGAATCTGTGTGTGCGCGCGCATGTGTGTAAGTGTGTGTGTGTGTGTGTGTGTTGACATGCAGTGGTAAATGTACAACATCATAAAAGCATAGTTGTCCGTTTCGAGCGCCTTGTACGTAAAAACGTGTCAGGCTTCGGGGAAATATTACCTTATTTGGAAACCGGTGGTGGTTAGTGACAGAAAGGGCCTTCCAGCAATTAATCTGCCTAAACAAATTCCGTCTAATCTATGCAAACGCGGAAAAGCGGGCATCAAATGGTGATAACACTGTCTTTAATTATTGCTCGGCTGTGGAGGCGCAATAGCCCAGTGGTTAGGGTAGCGGACTCGCGGTCATAGGATCGTAGTTTCGATTCTCAGACCGGGCATTGTGAGTGTTTGTTGAGCGAAAATAGATACACGTATCTGTGGAGTGCTCAACAACTTGCACGTTCATTTCACAAGCGGGCTGTTCCGTTGATCGGATCTACTGGAACCCTCGTCGTTGTAACCGACGGAGTGCCACGATATTGCTCAGCTGTTAAAGAAATTCATTGCGATTGCAAACCAAATTCTTTGCATTTACACCGTATGAAACACATTAGATCTTTTGAATGAATTTATTTACTAATTTTTCCTATTTGATCAAATCTATCGCAAATATTTTGTACTGCCGACAAAATATATTCACAGAAACTGAAATTCAGCGCTTTCCGCAAATAATGCTAGTAATTAACTAGCATTATTTTTACTTTTTAGCTTTTTTTCTTTTTTTAATAAAGCGAATGTAATTAAAATTTGATGAACAAAAAAGGGGAGATAACTCCAATATAGCTTGGAAATATTGAAAATCTTATTTTCCGTTGTAAAGAGAAGTTGATCGTCGTTATGGGTTTACATCATTTAAGTTCGTCGCTCTATGTCCTGTGTCCAAGGCCCAGCGTAATCTTTATCCTTTCAAGATACGATAAATCGATTATGTCACCTATACTTCATCTCAATATATTCCGGTCTTTTTCCTTTGCTAAAAGACATCGGTTTTCCTGTTTTCATTAACTTATTCATTGCTAATGTTATTGAAAAATAAATGAATCGCAGAAGACGAATTAATACTAGAAAGAGATGTGGTTCGAATTACAGCCCTCGGTCCGTTGTGTGGTAGCAGACGTACCGCAGCGAGCAAAAGATTTTTTTTTTCATCTGGGTTTTCGAGATTGTCTCAGTCACGATATCTGTTCGCGGGACAGTTTCAGATCACCTGGTAAACCGATTGATGCAGGTTAATACTGAGGTGAAATTCCAAGAAGGAAGCATTAGAACAATAAAACGAATGTGAATGTGCTAAAACCATGTGATGGAACGGTGTCTCCCGACTTTTGATTCCATTCACGACTGAATATTCTGTCGAGACAAGTCCAGACGAAACTGATCGATATTAAAATAGCCATCGATGTATCATTTAATATACATACACTGTCGATAGGTCAGTTACTGCCATGTTTATCTTGAGATAACATCTCTTAAGGACTAACTGTGATAAAAACACAACAAATATCAGAGAGCGGGTGGGGAGTCATCCCAGTAGCGCCCAACAAAAGTACGAGACGCTATTTGGGGCCTTTTCAATAGCGCTTAATTAGACCTTGTCACATACCTGAATGAGAATTCATTGTCTCTGATATAGAAAAACGTGAATAAACATTCGTTGATGAAGGTCGAAATGCATCTGGCGCTCTCGCTGGCCGCTGCTGGGTCAAATTTTCATTTCGCTATATTTATTGTTTCCTAACAAAGCAACTCCAGAGGAGATGTTATCTCTTGTCAAATACTGCAGTAGCTGGCATATCAACAGTGTATATACATTAAGTATGATACATTGATGGCCATTTTAATTAAATACTGTCTCAGTTGCGTATGCCGGATTTTAGGTCAATATCCATTTCGGCGTTATGTTGGCACCAGGTTGTAACGGTCAATTGAATGCAAAAAGACTTTATGACAGTGCTTCTGAGGAAGGTAATGATTTTCGTGACCGGTGGAAACATCACACCAGTCAAGACTAGTGGATGAGGTTGTGTGGGGTGGAGGGGCAGGGGGATATACAAGCTGAAAAATTCAAAGAAGAGGACGGATTTCGGAAACTCAAACGTTTTCCAGACAAACGATCTGTTCAAGACCTCTGAAGGCAGATATGTAGCCAACAAGCCTTGACCGAAGGTATGATACTTGATTTGAGCTGGTTGGAGGGGTTTTGTGACAAAAAAGGCTGCCAAACTTCATCATCTCGCTGCTGAAGAATCTCACTGAAGGGTCCCAAAACAAGTTTAGTGGTGCGTCAGGTTTGCAGTGAATGAGTTGAGTAACCTCGGGTAACATGACTCTGACCTTCACGAACGAGGTAATACAAGCTCTCTTGAAAGGTAATAAGATGGTTCTTTTTGTGATCCTGGAGTTTGTTTATTACTGACTGAGTGATTTCAGTATGTAACGAATGGATATTCGATTGGTTAACAGAAGAACAAAATTCTGTGTGAAGTCCAAATACAAATTTTTTTATTATCAAAAATATATTGCCGTTGCGGCCAATGGCAGAAAAGATGTTTATCCCAAGCAAATCAGTTCATGTACGTCCGTGGATGATGTGTATGTGTTAGCAATGATAGTGGATTATTGTAGTCGGCGAATTTCGTCGTAGCCGTGAGAGTGGCGTAAGTTTCTACAAATAAGTAGACTTCGGCTGTATCACGACCATTGGTCAGTTACTAGACAAACGATCTTCATATACCGTAATCGTCTGTCAATGAGAGGGCGCCAAAGATAAAAGCGTTACTGACATTCCAATATATTATTTATCCCGTAAAATTAAGTTTTTTGAAACAACTGGATTTTAATGAGTTAAGAATCTGCTGGGTCTGTTGTGTTTTCGCCGGTCAGCGAATCCACTGATAAAAAAAACTTTATTCATATTTCCACCAGAGACCTAAATGGCTAATTGTTTGTTGACTTCATCAGTCCCTGACAAAGTCATGTTTGGATGGTTTAAACTTGGTTTAATGTCTGAATTGAATGAATCAAGTTCATTTCGTGTGTAGAGAGACGGTGTTTACGGACGTTGCCTGTCACAAGCACAAAGGGGGATAAAACACCGCTAAAAGTCGACCAGTCCCACAAATTCCTTCAGCTCACAAAATGATATAAGAGCTGGAAAATCTAAGATGAATTTCACTTTGTCTTTGAGTGATCGGATCCCGCCACCATTGATGAAATCACAAAGAAAAGTCAAGGAAAGAATCCCCAAAATAGCACTTAATAGGGTTGATGATAATCCAGCACTGCGTCAGATTCTGAAAAAGCTGATGAATATGCTGTTCGAATAGGTCTTCGGTGGAGTTGAAGAGTCACCCAGTTAAATGAAGACATGAAACAAAACTCAACGCTGTTCTGCATTACGATGTCCAAAGAACATTCATGGGAACTCGGGGGGGGGGGACAACGGTGCAGCAAATATGTGATTTGTGGAATACGAAAACATCCGGCTTAAGTTAGAGAAGTCAACTGACAAAGATTCAGCAGACTGAAGTTTCTCTCCTTCGAATCCAAATATCAGGTGATATTCCTGAACATTATCGGGAAAAAGGCGGGTAACTTGCATGAGCGACCACATCCTAGCCAGTAGAGCGTAAAACGAAATCATGTGAAGAAACGTTATTGATTGGTGCTGGCACCAAATCACTTTCTTCAACCCATCGCGGACGTTCAGGTTACAACCTATTCCAACTTCATCCTGAAAGGTAGTGTCTCCACTTACGTACACTCCAGTCTCTCTGATATTCACCTGTTTCATCACGTTATCAGCAAGAACCACTTCCAGCTTTTCTGGAACAAAGTCTCTCTCACTCATTTCCATAAAATAATCGGTGAACCCTCTTGCTCTCCGAACTTCTGAAATCACCAGCATCTCTTCGAACATATCCTCTCCTGTACTGAGGTCAAATATCTTACTTCGCTCCTCTCCTAAGTCATCGTTTTTGATCAATGTAAAATTCACATCGCACACTGACGCGATGGGTATAGTCTTTTGTAATCTTCATTTCTTTCCATCAACGTGTCTGAGATCGACACTCAGATATTTCAAACGTCTTTCATCTCTTCCTCATCTCCAAACCTAATCTATTCCAATCTGAATCTACTTCTGCGTCCACTGGGTCATCCGATTACTGTACCTATCGCAAACTACTCAACACATTTCCATACCACGCAACACATACACCCCACGCCCTATTCTTCAAGTCTGCTGGTCAGTTTATACCAGCTACTCCTGGCCGACTATGTGTTTCACCTGTAACCCATCACAGCCAGCTAGGTCGTGACTGAAACATTCTTTCTAGGTGTGTTCTTCTGCATCCTGCAGACAACAAGAATTCAGTGTCTTACGCACCCCTCCCGACCAATGGTCCAATAATAGTTCTGTTCAGGCAAAAAGCAAGGTCTTAAACGCCTGGTAAAACTCAACCAACCTGCCAAATTGGGTGCTGTTTACCCAGCAACGTAATCACTACAAGACTTGCAAAAGATGACTTGGTGCTGCGTACCGCCATCAAGCTATCCTGCTTCCAAATTGCAGACGATCCTTTTGGTATCTTGCCATAAGGAATTCTTTCCTCCACACTACAAGAACAATGGTTTTGTGAAAGGTTCTCTCGCAGACAAAGCCTAAACTTTCGCTTCCCTGTTTGCAGTCAAGTCCACACTTCACACATTTGTCAGATGTTCTCCAATTCTATCCAGTCCCATGCTGGATTTTACTGCTCGCGCCGGAAATAATCAACTGCCACTGCGAGGCTCGCCTGCGCGATGACATGCACAACTACCGCCGACTCAACCGGATACGCACAAGGCCATCACAGACGACCGGAAAAAATCCTGAGCGGAAGAAGCTGAGCACCTGGAGGCAGCGGCAAAGAACAATATTAGTCAAGTGTTTAAAATGCTCCACAGAACTCGTGCCGGCCCCCAGTTCAAGGCAACCCTGGTGAAGGATACCAATAGTAACATCATTACCAAGGAAACATCCCGTCTCGAATGCTGGGAGGAGCACTTCTGCCTTCTTGATCATCCACCTCTCACAATCGGTCACAGCCTAACCATCAATGCAGACACAACCTCAACCAGCTTCTCAGCTGTGCTCTTCCCGCCATTAGAAGCAGACTCCGCCTGCAATAAACCGGATTCATGCTAAATCGATCTACTGCTGACAATATTTTTGCCTTTCGTCTCATTATTGAAAGATTTCGGAGGTTTGGCTCCTTCCGACCTTTTCAACTGCGTTATCGATTAGGTTTGTGAGCGAGTTTCTGGCGTTACCTTCGAGAACTAGCACCTTACAGACCGGGAGCATGCGGACGACACCACTCTATTCAGCAACCTGATCGACCAGCTCAGGGACACACTGATCATTTACAGAGAAGAATCAGCAAAGCTCGACCTTCTGACGTGTTGGGTGAAGACCAAACTGATGCATGTCGGACCCTCCCCTTCTCCATATTGGCCCGGACATCTACCTGAGCTCCACAATCACCAATAATGGAGACCTAACCCTAGAGATCTACCGCAGATGTAGCCTGGCTGCCGAAGGCATACACTCTTTATGGAAGCCCCTTTGACACCATTGCTCTCTCTCGGAAGACGAAGCTCCGTATCTATAATGCATCGGTCCTCTCCGTTCTTCTCTGCGGAGCAGAAACGGGACCCCCTAACGAAGACCTTGGCAAAGAGGATCGACGTTTTCGATGGCAGAGCTCTGGAGACCATCAAGAACATCAGATGGTACCATCACGTTTCCAACGAAAAGCAGTTAAAATATTTTGTGTCGTGGCACTCTGTCGGTTACGACGACGAGGGTTCCAGTTGATCCGATCAATGGAACAGCCTGTTCGTGAAATTAACATGCAAGTGGCTGAGCACTCCATAGACATGTGTGCTCTTAACGTAGTTTTCGGGTGACAGGGCTGGCCATTTGAAATACAGGTACAACAGAAACAAGAAGAGTGAGAGAAAATTGTGGTGAAAGAGTACAGCAGGGTTCGCCACCACCCTCTGCCGGAGCTTCATGTGTTTTCGCTCAATAAATACTCACAACGCCCGGTCTAGGAATCGAAACCGCGAGTCCGCTGCCCTAACCACTGGGCCATTGCGCCTCCACAATATTTTGTGTATTGCAGAAGTATAAGTAATTTATTGCAGATAAATTTTAACAAAATCCTATGTGGACCCCTAAAGGGTCCTATAGACCCTAGTTGAGAACCACTGATCTCGATCAATAAAAATAAAATAAACAAAGGGTTTGAATCACAGTTACCATTAATACAACCACCATCACCGCTACCACAAATCAAGGGAACTTTTATGCAGTCACTGGCCTTACTAGAAATAGGAGACAAATTTCCCTCAATTAACACATCATACCCTTTAAAATCCATCCGTAACATTGGATTATAGTTCTTGATAACCAGATGAGATGGTTACAGGTAAAATACCTTTGATCAAGGTTGAGTTGGTGTTAAATAACAATAACAACAATATTGTCACTATTATAACTCACATATCAAATAATGTTGCTTCAACATTATCTACGTAAAATTGTCGTTTCGGTTAATTATGGAACACAGTGTAAATATTATTGCTGTTTATTTTGCTTCAGATTTTACAACTAAGATGCATAACATAAATGAATACATTTATGTTACTGAATTATATATATTCCTTGCGGACTGGGGTGACAATTTTCCATTGGAACAAATTAGGTCGGCAATTCTTCAGATGAAGTAGGCTATAGTGACAATAAGCTGTTGGTGGTGGTGGTGTGACGATTCTACAAATGGAGTAAAACTGTGAGGTGGGTAACGGTTCTTCAGGTGGAACAGGCCAGGAGTAAATATTCTTCAAGTAGACATCCTAATGCTATAATTTTCCAGGTGATCAATAGAAATATATTTAACAATTCTTTATATTCGAAAGAATTTTACTTCATGCAGTCTCATGGTCTACTGTCTCTTTATCAGAGCAAGAATTACGATTCTACACCAAATTCTGCTTATCCTTTGCATATGCTGTCCAACTTAGCGAACGAGAGTTGCCGCTATGCAACTCCTTACGCCTCTCTTGCATAGAATGTAACACTTCGGGTGAATTTTCAGATAATTTATAGTATACTCCGAATTTTTACATTAAAATCGGACTTTTCTCGAGTAATTTGCATTACTGTATATATTATATGCGTCAATAAAAAAAGAATCAAAACCAAAATTCGTTTGCAGAAATAGTCTCCAATTTTGTAAACTCCAAACTGGCTATCGTTAAAAATATGAGGAAATCGTTTAAGATAGTAAAATAAAATAGTAAACTCTGAAATCAAAAGAAGTGAAAGAAGAAATGGACGAATGCAATGGAACCAGCAGCATGGCATCTCAGAAATTTTGCAGCCAGACATAAGGAAGAAACTCCAAGCCACGAGGGAAAGTGAAATAAGCTAAAAGATAGAGCGAGTAAAGGAATGTGAGAGAGGGAAAAAGAAAGAAAGTAAGAAATTGAGTGAAGGAATCTAAAAAGGAAGAGAAAGAGAATAATGAAGAAAAGAAAAGAAAGAAATGGGTGGAGCTTAATTGTCTTTACTCCGCCCCCACTTTTTTTCTTTTTCTTCTGTTGGTGGGAACGAGGCTAATGCTGCTCCTGTCTCCTTCTCCATCTGTAATTATTATGCAGCTCTCGCCCGGAAACCGGGGCGAAAATCTCGCGAGATTGAATTGCGCCGGGAGCAGGAACAGCAGCAGCAGCATCAACAACAGCAGTAGTAGCAGCAGTACAACAGCGGTAGTAGTAGCAACAGCAGTAGTGACAGCAGCAGTAGAGAAGTGGTAAGCGGCGGGAGTAAAGGGACAGACACAACAAACAAAGCGAGAGAGAGAGAGAAAGAAAGAAAGGAGAGAGAAGAGCAGAGAAGTGGTTCAAAATTAACAGAAAAAAGAAAAAAGAAAGCAAAGAGAGAGCGAGGATGCAACATCATCAGATGACTATGCAACAACAGCCGCCACCGCCACCGCCGCCGCCGCTTCCACCGCCGCTACAGCAGCAACAACAACAGCAGCAGCAGCGCTATGCCCCTCAGGGCCCGCCACCAATGCGGTCATTTTCGCCATCAGGATATCCAGTAAGTAATAATATATTACATATGTAATCAGGGTTTGCAAGTGGGTGGTGCGTTTGGAACTCGGTTTGTGCCAAACCAGAAGAAGAAGGAAGAAGAAGGAAGGAAGGAAGAACCACAGACGAAGTTGAAGAACAAGCAGACAGAGAGAGGGGGAGAGAGAGACGGAGAGACAGAAACCTGCATAAACGGAGAGAGAGGGAAAGAGAAAGGCCTCGCAGAGAGAGAAGGAAAGTGAAGGACTGTCTCGCATAGAGAGAGCGAAAGATATATATATTTATAAAGAGAGAGAGACCCCTTACTGACAGGGAGAGAGGGCGACACAGATATGTAGATAGATATAGAGAGAGGGGGAGAAAGATACGGTCAATCAGAGAGAGAAAGAGAGAGAGAGGGCGAGAGAGAAGGAGAGAGAGAGAGGGCGAGAGAGAAGGAGAGAGAGAGAGAGAGAGACAGTCTGACATATTATAGACACACATAGACAGATATAAGTTATTTAAGACGTGGGGAAAAATCAAGGCAAGGCTACGCGACATCTTTTATATACGACGAGGAAAAAGTCCCTTTTTTCTGCGATGGTATCTGGACAACGAGCGGAGCCGAAAAGGAAGAAGGAATTGAAGGTTGTTAAAAAAAATCACACTCGCACACTCATCATATCTATTTTTTAATGATTTTTCAAATAATTTTATTTATGTATTTTTTAATTTAAATTTATCTATTTATTTTCACAGTATAGTATATAAAATTACACATATATATTTAATATATATGTTTGTCTTTTTTTTTAATTATATAAAATTCTATTCTATTTCATAATTTGTCTCATACTTTCATATACTATCTCTGTGCTTTCGTATTTTATCTATCTCTCCCCCCTCCTTCTATAACTCTATATCTTTCTCCTTTTCTCTCTATCCCCTTCCCATTTTCATATAATCTTATCACTCTATTTTTTAAAAATCTTTCCTCCCCCCCCTCAAACTCTGTTTCTCTCACCTTCATTTATTTCCCCCCCTCTATGTATTTATCTACCTATCTATCTACGTCTTTTGTTTTGTCTTCTCTCTTACTGTTTCTCTCTCCCAGCAATCCGTAATAATCCCCCGACATTATTAAACACTCACATTACAAACACACACTGTGTGTGTATATATATGTATATATAAATACGTATATATATATATAATGTACGTACGTCCCTGTCTCCCTCCTCTCTTACACTTCCTATAGAAGAGCAAACACATTTTCATTGTGGCAGGAGGAATCTCTTGAAGGATGAAATAATGGGTGGATGTGTGTGTGTATGAGTGGTGAAGATCGTCACTATTATTATATAAGATTTGAATTACAATCGTGCAACGAGGTGTGGCGAGGGATGGTGATAATAATAATAATAATAATAATAATGGTGATGCAATGGTGGATGGATTTTTATGCTACGATTATTCTGACCATTAATAGTTTTACATTCAAGGTCATAATTTTACAAAGGGTGGAAAGATTGGATGCTTTTAGCATGAAATTAAATGATTACGTCCAACAATCTCAACCGGTTCCCTGTTTATTAATTATTATTATTTTTTATTATTGATATTAAATCATTTATTAAAGGAATAATTTTATTTTTGGTTATATTTTAAGGAAGTTATTCGGCATATATTGAATATTCAATAGTAACTTTCCGTTCCCTCTTAATTTGGATTTTAATTTTTGGTTAATTAGCTCAATATATAATTCCCCCCTGATTAAAGACAGTTGTAATACACGTGTGTGTGTGTATATATAACGTGTATATATATATATATATATATATATTTTTTTTTTCGTTATCTGGTATTTTAATTGAGGGAATTGTAAAATTAACCAACGAACGTGAATATATATATATATATATATATATTCAGCTAGTTTATATAAAATTTTCGTTAATTTTTAATTGATAATCATTATTAGTTCGCCTTTTTCCCCCTGCTAATACCGTTTTATCGTAAAATTCCTTTTAAATATTAATTTCTATTCATACCTGAATGTGGGTGTGTATAAATGGAACAAAATTTTTATGAAAGTGTGTGTATAAGTTAGAACTAAATTTAACTTTATAAATTTCACTAAATTCAATTTAGGTTATCGTTTACATACACACACACATATGTACGTATATGTGTATTATTTATGTCCATATATTCATGTATATATCTACTTATGTATGTATATATGTGTATATGTATGGCGATAGGTATATCAGTTGTTACATTGTCTGAATATGTATTGAATTATTTAGTCTAAGTGGCCGAATATTCCACGGAGACCGTTATCTCCAATTTATAATTTCCCAGACTATCTTCGTGACACAATTTTTGACCAGGCTGGTCATCTGTTTGAATTACAATTACAGAATCATCTTCAATGTTTTCTACAATGCTTGGATTCTTGACAAAGATGAATAATGCCATGCAACAATAATTTAAACCGGAGGGCCTAATTATTTATTATACACTATAGCCATCTATATAAAATTTCTCTAACATATTTATATATATACTCTGTTTAATTATTCTGCCAAGAAATACGGATCCCATTCGCTGCCATATTCCTCTGTTAAACTTCACGTTTCACATTTTCCATTTGTCTCGTATCTAGACCTTATTTAATATCGTATTAATATCATATTTATTTGTCACAGTTGTAATAATGTTCGGTTTTCTCTAAACACCCCTTGTCCCCTTTTTATTAGGAAATTTAATAATAATTAATGACCAGTATTTAGTATCTGTTATATTTCGGTAATGTTCTTCTTGGTGACCATGCTGTGGGTGTGATAATGTTTAATAATCTCACAGATCTTGCCCTCAACGAGTTAGCATATGTATGGTATTTATTAATAGACGT
This sequence comes from Octopus sinensis, assembly GCF_006345805.1. NCBI lineage: Eukaryota > Metazoa > Mollusca > Cephalopoda > Octopoda > Octopodidae > Octopus > Octopus sinensis. The sequence goes on along the minus strand of NC_043006.1, from coordinate 33,423,537 downwards.
TCCAACCGTGACGTTCCGTCTTTGTGTATGTCGGCACCGTCATTGTTCGATGTATATTTATGACGGTAAGTGGGTATTGACGGGTGGTTTGGTTGCTATTTCGAACCGCTCGAACGACCGAGTATTATAATGTTTAATCGTAGGTCAGCTTTGATCGAACAAAGCTATGATCAGAACCGTTCCAGCCATGACCATCTTGTGATTTTATATCTAGGCCTACGTTATCCAACGTGCTCCTTATTTTAAACAGGAGCGTGTAATTCAGGGTGGTATTTGGTTGTTATTTCTAACAGATCGAACGTTCATGTAGAAGGCTTCTTCGTCCTATTTTCATTAATCTCAAAACACCGGTCATCGATTTTCGTTCTACCTGCATGTCTAGCACATATTTACTTTTCTGCCTGTTTATTGATAAATAAACAATACCTCTTCGTTATTTCCCCAATAAAATCAAAATAATTCAACAAAACGTTGCCAGTCAAGGCCAAGCTAAAGAACCACAAAACTTCATCATTAAAAGACTTCTATTCCCGCTTCAGTTCTTTCTCTTCTTCCACTTCAGACATCTTTTCTCTTGTCTCATTTCTGAAAACCTCTTTTAGAATTTGTTCTGGATTCGGAATAATAAATACTGTATATGACATTTGTTTTATTTCGTTTTGTTTATCGAGCTTTAGTCATCATCGCCGCAAAATAAACCTTTATTTAACTGTTCCTTCTATGGTTGTTATATATTTATATATTATGTCGACCTAGAAATCCATTTACAAAACAAAACGGAAACTTCACTGGCAATTTTTCCCATCGTATTTTCCCTCTTTCTTTCTCCATTATTTTAAATTATTAAATAACTTATTCTGTAACTTTTCCTCTGATCATATATACAGTTAATGAATTCCTCAGACAAACGAAGAATTATCAAATTCTGAGATGGATAAAGATGGTATATAAGACAGTTAATCTTTAGAGGTTTTTTTCACTCCTTTGTTTGTTTGTTTTTTTCAACTGTTTTTCAGAGGGAATTTTTTTTTTGGAAAGTTAAGATTCTTAAACAACACAAAATACATCGAGAATTCATTTCATCACACTACACTAAAAAAATAATATACATTAAAACTAAAACATTTAGATTTTACATTCTGGATTTTGTTTTCAAAATTTGTGTGTATATATATATATACACACACAATGTTTGAGTGTTCAAACGGGGGAAAAGATTCTCGATACATGGTATTTTTATGGTATTAATTCGGTCGAACTCGGCTTATCGCTAGTGATTATAGCTTTTCACAAAACGTATATATATATATATATATATAAACACACAAATAGGAAAATATCAGCTCGATAACTTCCAACAATTAGTAGATATTGTTTTATGGAGCTTTATTTGTTTTTGGTTTCAGAATTTAATTTAGGTCAGATTTAACAACAAAAGAAATTATAAAAGCACTCCCAATTACCAAGTTTAACTATTTTCTCAACTTCTTTCTCATTTAATAATGATTTCTAAAATTTATTTGATGCAGTAATTGTTTTTATTTATTTATTTAACAAGGCATAAATAATTATTTCATAAAAATATTGTCTGAAAGTTCCTGAGGCAGTTAACTTCCGTTGACTTTCGATTCTTAGTCACAACCATTATTATACTTTATGGACATCACTAGTCATTCTCTGTTCTTATACACATAAACTCGTTCTCTATTACACTGTCTGAAAGGTTTATTTTACATATTTATATATGAGTGGTTATTTATGACTGGAACATAGAAATTATGTTGGCAAATAGATAATGAATCCGATAAAGTCCTGGTTTCGTTTTTCGGCCACTACTATTTAGATTCCGTTTCGCTCTTGTTGTTGCTTATGTACTTTATAAAACTAGGATTGTCACTCAGTCTCGTTTCACTTACCCGTAGAAATCTTAGTATTTAGAAACTTCTTTGACGGGGATGTTGTATTGTTTCTGGGGGCAGGTATTGGTTTATGTAAAGACTACAGCCATAGCTCTCGACTATGAGGTCGAGCTAACAACGATGGATGTTCGTTCTCCTTGAAATAACAGCCAAATCACCGTCTTTCAAAAAAAAACATCCTTTTTTATTCTTTCAGGGTCGATAAAACCTGTATCAGTTGAGAGCACTAGGGCCGGTGTAACTGAGTTGTCTCCCCCAGGCCCCCAATTTCAGGCTTTATGCCAACATTTGAAACCATTAATATTCAGACAGAGAAAGCTGGCAGAATTGTTAGAGCATTGGAAAGATGCTTTGCAGCATTTCCTTTGTTCATTCTTTTTTATGTTCTTTCAACCTTTGGGGTCGAAAAGAATAATGTACCAGTCATGTACTGGGGTCGATGTAATCGATTTCTTTCTCCTCTCAAAATTGCTGCCCTTGTGCCAATAGGAGAAAGGATTATTATTATTATTAAGGCAGCGAGCTGGCAGAATCGTTAGCGCGCTGGACGAAAAGCTTAGCAGTATTTCGCCCGTCGCTACGTTCTGAGTTCAAATTCTGCCGAGATCGATTAAATAAGTACCAGTTGCACACGGAGGGTCGATCTAATCGACACACCCCTCCCCCAAAATTGCTGCCCTTGTGGCACAATTTGAAACCATTATATTACAGAATTGGTGCAGCTCCTGACAAATGCTTTGACGCCATTTAGTTATGTCCCTTTACATCGCAAACTGTCTTCTATCTTTTCAGGGCTGTTAAAATAAATAGGTGTCAAACACTGGAGTCAGTTTAATTAAATGTTCTCCTTTAATATTTCTGGGATGGTTCTAATATCACTGATTAATAGAATTGTGGAGAATAGCAGAATTGATAAAATATAAGGGAAGTTGCTCGACAATATTTAGTTATGTCCCTTTACATTGAATCTCGATGGCTTTGTTTTGTGTTAAAATGTCTTATGGTATTAGTTGCACTCATTACGTTCTTAGTTCAAATCCTACTGATTTGGAGGGCCGGTAGAGTGCTAGTCAAAAACTGAAGTTAGTTGAATTGGCTAACCATCTTCTGAGGTTTCTAGCCTTGTTCCTGTCTGAGAAAAAAAAAATCATTTTGGGATCAGTAAAATAAGGAACATTTTAAATGTTCATCAACATCAACAACCTCTGGCCATTCCTGTCTCAAGTCCTGTGTCTCATCCGGCCAACTACTGGGTTTCCATGGTGTGTAAGTGGTGAAGATCACAGCATTGCCTCTGGATAGGATGCTAGCCTGTTGCAGGGTTTCTCATTTACCTCTGAACGAACTGGTGCTTTGCTTCAGAACACAATGTACTGCCCGGTCTGGGATTCGAAACCATGAGCTTGAGGTCGTGAGTGCAACACCCTAATCACTAGTTCACACCCGTCAATTTGAATACGGGTGGGTGGTGGCAATTAAATAGATCATACTGTTCCTCTCAAATTTGTGGTGTTGTGCTTGACTCATCAAAAGCAAGCTTTTGTAAAATTGTTGGACAAAATACCTTGTGTTTTTTCCAGTTTTCTCTATTCTGAATTTAAATCCTGCTGAGGTTAATCCTTTCACCCTTTCAGATTCAAAGGATCACTAAAGTAACTGAAATCAATCTCATTGACTAATCCCTTTCCAGATTTTAGGTGTTGTGGATCTGTTAGACACAATTGTTATTAGTCACCACTAGGACGGTGCAAAAGCCAAACTGCATGTGTAGTTTGGTTCCTCTCGCTTCTCGTTTAGATCTGCTTGTGGGGAGGGTTAAGCTTTCATCCACACTGCATCTCCTTCCTATACATGGGCCAATGTGAATTGTGTTGGTTATAAATACAATGCAATACTGGCAACAGTACCAAAGCTGACCCATGAATCATGTTGTTTTGTACTTTATCAATTCAGCCATTGTGTTACTGTTAGATTCTAGAACAGTGGTTCCCAGACTTTTTTGGGCTGCTGCCCCCTTGACACCCTGACGGATTCTTAGCACCACTAGGACGGTGCAAAACATTTTGTTGTTTTTAGATGAATCACTCCCCCATTATTGCCCCACTTTTCTTCCACTGCACCCAGGGGGTGCAATACCACCCACTTTGGGAACGGCCTTGATGGAAGTATGATGAAAGCTGTTCTAGGATTACATTATCCAGTGTGTCCTGCCTACAAGACAGTAGGGTGCTATTTGAAGGAAGTTTTGGTACTTATGTGAGATCTCACTTCTTAAGTGTCATGTCAGTACAGTCCCATTGTGTTGTTGACATTAAGCCCTTGTGTGGCTATTACTTTACAACCATAAGTATCTCTTCATTTCAGTTTTAATTTGCTTGATTCACTTCTAGCTGTAGATCTGTCACCGAGTCACTTATTTACCCTTTCACAGTTGCTTGTGGTGGTTTGTTGTAATTAGTGATGCTGAGAAGAGAGATGGTGTTGTTGGAGTTTAATTCTGTACTTAGTAGAAGGGGTTCTACGGGTATTTATGAAATTTGTTAGTGTCGTAATGACAGGTAGGTGCTAAGAGGGTGATTAATGGATAGTTTATCATGTGGTTGTCATAGTTATGTGCAGAGTATTTGTTCTACTTAGCTTGGATTGTTTAGGATGTAAAGGAAGCTTATTAACCCTTTAGCATTCAAATTGTTACTCTGTTTTATGTAATGCTTATTAATTCACATTGTTTTGAATTAACCCTGCATTATGTAGCTTTGAGATTTTGGTGATGTGATTGTTTATTTTTACACTAACAGTGTAGGGTAGGTGTGAGAGGCAGGATCTGGCCAGTTTGAATATAAAGCAGGTATAATATTTTGGCTGGTTTAAATACTAAAGGGTTAATTGTGATGTTGTTACACCTGTTCTTGTGTTATCTGCTGTTTCAGTCCGCTCAACTGGCAAAAATGAGTTGTACCTGTATTTCAAAAGGGGCCAGCCTTGTCACATTCTGTGTCACACTGAATCTCCCTGAAAACTCTGTTAAGGGTACACATGTCTGTGTAGTACTCAGCCACATGCGTGTTAATTTCACGAGCTGGCTATTCCGTTGATTGGATCAACTGGAACCCTCGTTGTCATAACTGACGGAGTGCTCCAGTTGTTTTCGTACCTTCTACTCTACAGCAATTCATATATCTGCTCTACAGCAGGGCACCTGCCCCTGTCACCCTGATCTCTCATCAGTTGGTACAAAGCCACGCTCCTCACTAATACTCCCTCCCCCCACCTGAGGGAGTTTTTGAGTTACAACTTACTCAGTGACCCTGTTGGTGCTGGTACCACATAAAAAGCACTCAGTATACTCGGGTAAAGTCGATGATGTTACGAAGGACATCCAGCTGTAGAAACCATGCCAAAACACAATTTGGGTCTGGTGCAGCCAGCTACTGTCCAACCCATGCTGGCATGGAAAACAGACATTTAATAATAATAATAATGATGAATGTATGTAGGACTACATTATACAATGTGTCCTTTTGTTTAAAACAGTGGCTTATAATTTGAGTGAGATTTGGCTGCTATTTCTAGCTGTTTGAACAACCATATAAATGTTCTTTTGCTGTATATGGTGAGGTAAATGTTACATGAAGCTTTCTCAGTTCCATAATGTTTCCTTGGGTCATTAGGGTTGCGTGTGGGTTATTCACTTATTCTTGTTGTTTATTCTTTTACTCGTTTCAGTCATTTGATTGCAGCATTACCTTGGAGTGTTTTAATTGAACGAATCAACTCCAGGACTTATTTTTTATGCCCAGTATTTATTCTGTTGGTCTCTTTTGCCAGACCACTAAGTTATGGGGGCATAAACACCAACACCGGTTGTCAAGCGGTGATGTGGGGACAAACAGATGTTATTAATCATTAAAAAAGTGTATGCTATACATCTGGTGGTTTGCTGGTAAAGCATGTTCACTGGTTTAGTGTTTTTTAGGTATTTAATTAATGAGAGGGAGATGGAAGATATAAGAATCTTTATTGATCATTACAATTGTTTAGACCCATCACCCCAGCTGTTCAGTATCCCACCCACGAGAGATAATGCTAGATGGGTCAAAACAGTTGACGTGATCAATAAAGATTCTCGTATCTTCCATCTTCTGTCTCATTAATCAAATATATATCATTGCTATTCTGTTAAACTGCCATATGTCCAAATTTGACCAAATGCTTGCAATAGCCAGTTCTTTTGGTCAAGCTATCATATCTCCAGCTGTTTCAGATGCCAAGATATGAAAATTATCAAAGTGTAGTACAATGGTTTAGCATTTTTCAAAAGTGTAGTAAGTCCCACATACGACAGTTTTGCAAAAATATTTCCAACTGAAAACATACATGCATGGAGTTGCGATGTTATGCACCCAACAAAGTATTATTCTAACTCTTATATCAGTGTAAATCCTGAATATATCTATGTATAATTCGATTTACATTAATAAAGATAAGTTTAACACATTAAATTAATGCATAACATCTTCATGAACGCCCCACTGAATTTAGAATATTTATATTACTCATGCGGTATTCTGTATTTTTCAGCTAGAGTGTAGTTGGGTCTCAAGGGGGTGGTACAAACCTAGCAATATGTGTTTTATAGAGAAAACAAAATTTCCATTCAAATGGCAATTACCAGATGATTTCTGTTCGAGTCTAACCGTTTTAAGCCATATGAATATTGTTTAAATTTTATAATCGACAAATTTATTATATTTTGTACATACGAGCATACCAGCCTGTGGGTGTAGTAAAATGGGTCTTGTGGGTGCAATTGCTCCCCAGGTGGGGGTTTCCCCACCCAGGAGTTTTAAGTGTTACAAGGGAGATAATGCTAGCACTTGCATCTTCTCATGTTATGAAGCATGGCCATGTAGTTAAGCACATCATTCCAGGTTCAGTCCCACTGCGTGGCACTTTGGGCAAGTGTCTTCTACTATAGCCTCGGAGTGTATTTTGTAGACAGAAACTGAAAGAAGCATATATTATATATATATATATATATATATATATATATATCATGTATGTATGTGTATATGTTTGTGTGTTTGTCCCCTCAACATTGCTTGACAACTGATGCTGGTGTGTTTACGTCCCCATAACTTAGCGGTTCAGCAAAAGAGACCGATTGAATAAGTGCTAGGCTTACAAAGAATAAGTCTTGGGGTCGATTTTCTCGACTAAAGCCAGTGCTCCAGCATGGCTGCAGTCAAATGACTGAAACAAATAAAGGAATTGGTTTCAAATGTTTCCAGCAGATCAGAAACTAGTATTCTGATCTCCCTTAAATCAGGTACCAACAGCTGAGTGCACCCAGTTTTCATGCACTTTCTGGTACCCAAATGTTGTATCATGTTGGAATGAAGTGTGGCCACACTGCATTTGTGCAGCAAGCTCATTGTCAGTTTGTCCTCTTGTCAGTGGTTGCAGTCGATGGTCTCTCATTGCATCGTTTCCCCCTATTTTAAACTTATTAATCCACCTTTGCACATTGTTCTTATCAGTGGTGTTATCTCTTTAAACTGCATGTCGCCTTCTGTAGATGTTGAATAGTCTGCGCCCTGCCTTCCATAAGAAATCAATGATACCATGTTGTTTTTGCTTGGAACCCACAATTTGCCTGCAATTGAAAAGGATAAGTAGCAAGGTTACTCTGCTGACATGTGCAGTTTGAATTATCAATGTTAGTTAATATGAAAACAGTAATGCCTTTCTTTGCATTACTTTCAGTACAGCCCTCAAATGCATGTGTATTAAGTGGGAATGGCAAAAATTGGTTTGTTGAACTCTGACTTATGTCCATTTATACCAATTTGTTTTTTTTGTTTCTTCTTGCCCATCATGGTTGATAAAATAAGAACCCGATAAAGTTAACCAATCAAAGCCCTTGAAAGTGGTTCTCCCATAATAGTGACAGTTGAATGTCTAAAACCTATAAAATGATAAAAGGTTGCTGATTTCAGCTTCTTGTATTTTATACCGACTTAACCCTTTCATTACCAATCCGGCTGAAACCACCTATGGCTCTGTAGTACAAATGTCTTGTTTTCATAAGTTCTGAATTAAAATCTTCCACCAAACCTTAGTCACAATTTATGTTCCTAACACGAGCTGAATGATAACCAAGTTATTTTACTAAATTCTTTGTTATATTTAAAGTAATTGAAAGAAACACAGAGCATCTCAACAGAAATACAGTATTGAAAGGGTTAATATAAGGCTTTTATGAACTTGCCGTCTTCCTCATTTGTCCATTCATGGGTCTTCTCGAAACAGTAAATTTAGTTCTCTTTTCTGTGGTGACTTTCATTACTCTTCTTTATAGATTTATAAAAATACTGCCAGTAAACTAGAATGCCTTTTGGAAATTACTTTAAGTGCAAGTTGTTGCAGTAAACATGAGATTCTGCTCAGTGAAAAGGTTTGCTGTTGAACCGTGGTTCTCAACCAGGGTCCATTTGACCCCTGGGGGTTCATATAAGATTTCTGGGGTCCATGTAAACAAAATAGTAAATTAGGGATCCACAGTAGTATATTAAGGGTCCATGAAAAACTTTGATTTAGATATGTTTATTGCAAGAAACAACTAGGTTTTTTTTTCCTCTGTTTTATTTAGTTCAACCTACATGAGTGAATGTGGGAATTTCGAAAGAGGTATCTAACATTGAATAGCTATAGGGGTTCACTAGAATAAAATAGTAATCAAAGGGGATCATGCATAAGAAAAAAAAAATGTTTGAGAACCATTTTTGTTGTAGAGTCTATACATTGGTGACATGATTGCAGTGACTCAATGTCGTTTAATGTGCAAAAATAGTGGTGCAACTTGAATAGTGATGGTTTGTGTAACTGTGGTTTTATGGTGTGTCTTGAGCTTTGACTGTGTCCACATGGAAAACCGAGGTAAAAATTGGGCTTGGTTATATTGTCAAATAGCTTTATAGGACTGTGTATTTTGTACTAGTTCTAACCAGAAACTTTTTTTTTCTCAGGGTAGATGTGAGAGATATCTTCAGTTATATATTTTAATGATATCGATGAAAATATATTTAAAAGTCCCTGAACATTTGTGAGGAAATGGTGCTCACTTTTTAGTTTTTAAAGTACTAAGTAGATGGAATAGAGCTTTTTCTGGTTAGGTCATCAATCTATTTAGTTTGAAATTTGAAAAATATATGGTATTTATTGCTTGCAGTTAATTCCACAATACATAGGTTTTTTTCACTGCTCATAACATATATACGCAATAGATAGACATTCACAGTGCATGATCTTGTAGTCCAACACCTTATCATCAGATAGGACATTTTACCTTTACTTTGAAGTTTAGTCTGCATCAGGTAAGAAGTATATGAAATAAAGAAAAAATATTTTAGGGAAACTTAAGTACATGTGGTACATTGTCCAGAAGCAGTATTAATAATAATAATAAATATTTTTAACATAAGTTCAAAAAGAAATTTTTTGGTGTTGATTTTGATTATATTGACTCTGGAGGAGCTGGAATTATCATCTTCATCATTTAATGTCCATATTCCATGCTGGCATGGGTTGGACAGTCTCACAGGATCCAATGGGTGCAAGGACTACATTGTGTTCCGCTGTTTACTTTAGCATTTCCCCCACAACTGATTGCGCTTCCTAACACCAACCACTTTGCAACTTTGACTGGGTGTTGTTTTTTCATGCCACCAGTACTTGTGTGGTTGCCATGCAGCTTACAAGACAATGAACACCAAGGGGCTAACTTTATGCAAGGAAAGGGGTCAAGTATGAGAGAAAAGGGCCAAAGCAGAAGAGGAGTTACATGGTTATGATTTAGAAGAGAGGAGAATGAAAGTGATTGGATGGCACTGGAAAATGATGAAAATGGTAATGTTGAGGTGTGAGGGTCGACCTTAATGAGTCATCGTATGAGGTGGGCAGGAGTAAATGTTGATAAGCATTCTGATGCTAATAATTCTGCCAGTGTATTTTGTCACCACATTTATAGATCCTGACAGGTTTCCTCCAGTTTTCACATAAAAGCAACAACACTCAAACCTCTCCTTTCAACTCTTTACCCTTTCCCACATCCCTTTTCTTACTCTTTCCCACATCCCCTTTCTTACCCTTTCCCACATCCCCTTTCTTACCCTTTCCCACACCCCTTTTCTTACCCTTTCCCACCCTTTCCCACATCCCTTTTCTTACTCTTCCCCACATCCCTTTTCTTAATCTTCCCCACATCCCTTTTCTTAATCTTCCCCACATCCCTTTTCTTACTTTTTCCCACATCCCCTTTCTTACCCTTTCCCACATCCCCTTTCTTACCCTTTCCCACATCCCCTTTCTTACCCTTTCCCACATCCCTTTTCTTACCCTTTCCCACATCCCTTTTCTTACCCTTTCCCACATCCCTTTCTTGCCCTTTCCCACATCCCATTTCTTACCCTTTCCCACATCCCTTTTCTTAGCCTTTCCCACATCCCTTTTCTTACTCTTTCCCACATCCCTTTTCTTACCCTTTCCCCACATCCCTTTTCTTACCCTTTCCTCATCTTTTGCTTGGTTTTCTCTGTTTGTGTGTGCCAAATGCTTCCTTGCTTTCATTTCTTTGTAGGCAAATAGTCCAGACAATTTTGTGCTGCTTTTTCCATGATTGACATTTCATTTGCTACACATTGATTGTTTTGCTCATGATTTCCTGTTTAAATTGTTCTTTTTTTTATTTAGTATATTGCATGGTAGATGCCAAGTTTAAAATGGAAGATGCACAAGATGTATTCTGATAGACTGTTTCACAAAAACTGATTATAAAAACGAGCGCATAACATATTTCAATTTTAATTCTATCTTTCCACCATGTGAGAATAGACCTGATAATTTCTTAAGCACTTAGCTGTGAGGTATGTTGTGTGCAGATATTTTGTTAGATGAATCGAGATACAAAGTAAACAGAGTTATGTACCTTTCCTAGGGTATGATTAGTACTTGACCTGCATTAAAGCTTGTGCCTTATATATATATATATATATATATATGTGTGTGAGTGTGTTGAAGGCACATGGCTTAGTGGTTAGGGGATTCGGCTCATGATTGTAAGGTCGTGAGTTCAATTCCTGGTGGTGCATTGAGTCCTTGAGCAAGACACTTTATTTCATGTTGCTCCAGTCCACTCAGCTAGCAAAAATGAGTAGTACCTGTATTTGAAAGGGCCAGCCTTGTCACACTCTGTGTCACACTGAATTTCCCCGAGAACTACATCAAAGGTGCATGTGTCTGTGCAGTGCTCAACCACTTGCACATTAATTTCACGAGCAAGCTGGTCTGTTGATCGTATCAGCTGGGACCCTCGTTGTCGTAACTGACGGAGTGCTCCTTTATGTGTGTGTGTATATAAAATCGTAATCTAATATAATATAAAAAAAAATAAGCGAAACACAGGCACATGAATGAGTTAGAGGCAGATTTATTTCTGCCTTTATAGCATATAAAGAAAATGTTGTAGGAATGTACGCAGCACATGTACTACTTAATACTGAGATTGAAAAGCAGGGGCGAATTTATGCCTACCTAATCTACCAAAATATAAAATATTTTGCATTTTATGCACAATAATCAGAGTAACCTTCATAATTTTATTAAATTAGGTGCATATTTTGCCATAAAACAAAGATGTTACTATCGATCTATTTCATTCAGGGTAGGCACTGTCTACCTTGCCTACCCAGGCGGTACGTCCCTGATACATACATATATGTTTGTGTATGTATACACACACACACAACGGGCCTCTTTTTGTTTCCATCTACCAAATCCACTCTCAAGGTTTTGGTTAGCCGGGTGCTGTAGCAGGTGCCATGCAGTGGGACTGAACTCAAACCCCATCCACCAAAAAGTGAATAACTTTACTACTGTAAGTGGAACAAGTTCAATAAAAAAAATGCTATGAATGAGCAGGAACAGGAGAAAATATGGTTCTGTTTTTCTGTACATTGGAATTCAAATCTTACTGAGATTAACTTTGAATTATCCTTCTTGAAGTCTATTAAATTGATAGCAGGAATATAGTGGGGTCCATCCATTCAACATATCTCTTGATTAGAAAAATTACTATTTTTAAATCTCACAATGAAAGATATTCAGTAACAGTACTTTGTAGTAAAGATTGTTTGCCAACATAACAATGGTAGTTCTAGTTTATGACTAATGTTGCTGTAATTTAGCCTCAGGAGACATTGTCTCCAGCTGGCTATATGACACAATCTGTTAAAAAATAGTAATTTTCTAATCGATAAATCAGTGACTAGTTGTCACTTTGAAAACTATATATTTCAAACGGGAATTTGGCAGCGCCACCTCTAACCGAACTATTGTTCTGTGCTGATGAAGGGAAATAACCCGGAAATCGCGATACACAGATATTGTTTTGAGCTGAGTGGGGGTGCTAGATTCCCTTGTTCAAGCCAGCTGGAGATGATGTCTCCTGGGGCTAAATTACAGCAACATTAGTCCTAAACCAGGACTGCCATGTTATGTTGGCAAACAACCTTTACTACATTATATCTCTTCCCTTACAAATTAGTAACCTCGTGACAAATGTAGACTTAAGTTCATTTTGCATCTACGTGGTTTTGAGTTCTGTTCCACTGCATGGCACCTCAGACAAGTGTCTTCCACTGTAGCCCTTGACCAACCAATTTCCTTGGGAGCAAATTTGTAAGATGGAAACTGTGGAAGTCCACCATGTGTGTATTTGTGTGTGTTTCTTTACATCCCCATAACTTGGTGGTTCGGCAAGGGAGACTGATAGAGTAAGTGCCAGACTTGCTAAGTACTGGGGATGATTTAGTCAATTTGTTCAAAAATCCCTCCAGGTGGTGCCCCAGCATAGCCACACCTTCTATAACTGAAGGTGGTAGAAATAGCAGTGCCATGTTATTTTTCAGTTTTTAGTTTCGTATATCTTTTAGTACTTTCAGGGTTTTTGAAATATGCATAAGTGAGATCCTGGAATCTGCTCAGTGATCTCTGATTCTTCTCTCTGGAACTCTGTAGAGAATCATTATTGTCCTTGAATATATTGTTAGCATAGAATAGAAGCAAACTGCTGGTGAGCCTAGACTGTCTGAGACTCTTTCACTGGAACCATTATAGTTGTTTCTGATGAATACCCAGAAGAAAAGCATGCCTTGCCATGCAGTCTTAATTTCCTTTCTCGGTGATTCTAAACCCACATTCCTCCAATATAATGAATCAATATTATATAGGATCACATTATGCCATAGATTTATTTTAGTTCTGAGTCATAATTGATTTTATTGCTTATCAAAAGTCTATCTAAGGATAATACATCTTTTGTATAGCATCCATTTTATACTAAATATTGATTTGAAGTGGTATTTTTTGCTGTGTATTTTTTCCCTTCATAAATTAAAATTTTCCTTTTTTTAAAAAAAAAAAAAATTTGTGCACAATGTAACATTTTGATTTTTTTTCTATTTTTCTAATTTTTAAAAAATTTAATTTTCAATTTCACAAATCAGATCATTTCAACCACTCATCCGTTCTTCCTTAATGTTTAAGCAGAAAAATAATCTTCGCATTTTAAATAGTTATTTCACACATTAGATAGACTTCAATATCTGGTACTGATATCTGCTAATTCTCCACATGAACATATTAAATGCAAGAAGGCTTCATGGGTATATTTACATGAAAGACAATGTTCTATAATAGTCTAATCTTGACAGCTGTTTTGGGTGAACCATGGCAAATGCCATAATCACATGATAAAGATTCATAATGTTGTAGGTGTATGGAGTAACACGAGCTCTTGTAGATGCACGAAACAATGTCTTGTCACTTGCAGATTTTTGCTAATGTGTGTTTGTGTGTAATATATATCTATATCTATATATCTGTCTCACAAGATACTTGTAAGTGGAATTTGGATGCTTTGGAAAATCATTGTGGAAATGTTTGTGTTTACATTGTTCCATAACCTGTGAGACACAGTGGACGGAAATCGATAAAATAAGTAACCAAATTATAATTAGTATTGGTAGATTTATGGGTGTAATAAAGTAAGTACTTGAAGGCAGTGCTGTAGCATGGCCTCAGCTGAATGTCTGAAATTAGTAAGATAATTGTAAAACTAATAAAGTTTTGCTTTAAAATACTTCTTGGTATTAAAGCTGAAAGAATGTATGTTTTCTTGAACCTGGAAGAAATTTTAATGGAATCTACATAGAAGCCTAAGTTTGTGCTTTGTTCTGGAGAATTTAACAAATAAGACTAGATATACTGTTTAAACTATAAATCTAGTTGTCTGCTATTGAAGCTAGTTGTGTGCCTTTCCTTTGAGAAAGTCTTCTCTCTAGAATACTAGAAAAATCTAGTTTAAATCCAGACTAATTTTCTTTTCTCTAATCCTAAATATTTATTTTAATTACAACTGCAAAGAAGTACCTCATCTCACTTTTTTTTTAACAAACATTCTATCGTTGCCATTGGCATCAGTCTAAATATTCTTTCTCCTTTTTAATTTGTGTGCGTTCATGTGTGTTGATATATATATATATATATATATATATATATATAATGTGCCCACGCACACACAACACTGATACACATCTTTTATCAAATATTCAAATTTGATATTTATCAAATCCACAGCCCCAATTCATTCAAGCTTCGTATCGGGTAGGTAGTTGCTCTCACATTCCTCATCTTCTTTCTCTCTTTTTCACTCTGCCCCCTTCTCTCTCTCTCTCTCTCTTTCTCATTACCTTTCCCCCCCCCCATCTTTTTCT
>NC_043006.1:33393785-33403785 GCF_006345805.1 Octopus sinensis | reverse complement strand
AATAAAGATTATTATTATTAATGAAAATTACACTGAGAATGGTTGCTGAGGGAGGTTTTGGCTTCAGTTTTAATTCATCTGTTGCTGATAAAAAGATAGAAGTACCAGTTGTTATACTGGGGGATGGGAGGTTGCTTCAGTTCATCTTTTATCTCTTCCCCTTCAACACAACTAGTCCCGTGTCCAGTCCAAAGTAATTATTTTAATTATGTACGAATGTTTTAATTTGGCCAAGGGTGTTATTGCAATTTGAAATTCCCTTTTTAAAGTTGACCAAGTTTATTTCTAAAACCAATAAATTAAAATTATGAAAAACTAAAAGAAAAATCAGATAAACTCTTCTTTCTCAGACTCTCTCCATCAATTAATGCCATTTCATCTCATGTTTTGTTTGTACTTTTTTTGTTCTTTTTCGTAAATTTTATTTATTTTCTTCTTTGCTATAATTTCCATTTCAATCACATTATATAACTCTCTGAAATATAAGTTATTATCCAAGAAGAATTGAAGGAAAGAAAAAGATTCCGTCACAATGTAGGCACAGGTTTGGCTGTGTAGAAAGATGTTGCTTCTCAACCACATAGTTCTGGGGTTCAATCCCACTGCATGGCACTTTGGGCAAATGTCTTCTACTATAGCCACAGGCTGACCTTAAGCCTTGTGAGTAGATTTGGTAGATGGAAACTGAAAGAAGCCTATTGTGTGTGTTTGTGTTTGTTTGTCCCCCACCACCTTTTGACAGCTTGTATTGGTGAATTTATGTCATCATAACTTAGTGGTTCGGCAAAAGAGACTGATAGAATAAGTACCAGGTTTACAAAAAAAAAAAAGTACTGGGTGGTGTGATTCATTTGATAAAAAATTCTTCAAGGTGGTGCCCCAGCATGGCCGCAGTCAAGTGACTGAAAGCAATAAAACTGAAGGGACAAAAAAAAAGAAATAGAACAAAAGAAAAAGAATCGTTATCCATCTCTCACCTCTATCTGTTCATGTTTTGGCCCCACCCCCGTTTTGATCTGTAATAGCCAAAGTGCAAGTCAACTCAAAAATCTGAGCTGTGTATGTGTGTGTAAGTGCCTCTGTGTGTGTGTGTATGTGTGTGTATAAGTGCGTGCGTGCATGCGCTTTCTTTAATTTTGGTCGCCTGCCTAACTCTTGCTACTCCGCAGGATTATTCCACTGCCATCTACCCCTGCATCTATCCTAATATTATCCAATGAATCGGCTGCTGCTATTTATTGTCCCTTCTCATAAGAATTATTGATACTACTACTACCACCACCACTATTACTGTTGTTATTATTGACACCCATGCCTTTTGGTCTCTGTTGGCTGTGATAATGACTTAATGGTCCAAGTGTTGTTGAGCAAGAAAAATATTTCCTTTCTAAAAAAGAAAGAACAAAAAATACAAAGAAACAGACTCTGAATCACCGTGAAACAACAACAACAACAGCAACAACACGCTGAAAACAAACGTTTTTCTAGACAACAGGAGAGATTTAAAATTTCTTTTCCTCTGTTTGATCTTACAACACCATCACCAAATGTAAACTCTGGATGTCAACGACAGCCACACCTGTTATTTTTATCACTATCACTGTTTTATTTTTCTTTATTTACCTGTGAATACTTTTTATGCGTAGCCTCAGTCTTCAGTCATCTCACTGCCGTTCCTCCTAACTACCATTATTGTTATTACTGTTATTGATAGTAATAATATTCTGTGAAGAACAAGCTTGTTTCATCCCTGCAATTGCAGCCACATCTACAGCAGTTAACTGTTTCACTAGCCGCCTCCTACAGTGGTGCTGAATGTGTTAGTGTCAGATCGCGGTCGGCTGTCAAAGTGCAAAAACCCTCAGTGTCTAGTTCAATGTCATCTTCCAAGACGCCTTGTTCTTGTGCTGTTGGTATAATTTTCATTTTTTTCCCCTCTCTTCTTTTTCTTCTTCAAACAATTATTCTTCTTAATGTTATTGTTATTTGTTTGCGTTCTCGGTGCTTAACATGCTGAATTCCATTACAACTCTGTTTCTCTCTTTCCATTTTTCTCTTGTTCTTAACTCTTTGATGCTAATCTTGTGTTTTTCTTTCTTTTTTTTTCTACTTTTTGCATTTGGCCATTTTCTTTTCCTGTTGTCACGTTGAGGTCATACTGTTAAATATATTTTTCATATTCTTGTATGATATTTCACATCCTTTTTTTGTATTTCCGACACTTTCCAACATTGTATTTTCATTTTCATTAAACATTTTCTTTCCAAGTAACCAATTTCTTTTCATTTTTTTCACAAGTTTTCTTCATTTCCTTAATGTTTTTGCTTTAAATTTTTCATTCTTTCTTTATTATTATTATTATATTCATGATTCATTTTAATTACAAAGCATAAGAAAATGAAAGATGACTGTAATAAAAATGATAAAAATTTTTAATTTACTCACTGAGCTCTATAATCATAATCAAATTCCTGTGGAGAAAAGAAAATTATTATTATTATTACTTTTATTATCTTCAACTCAGTTTTTTTTCTTTATTTTTGTTTTAGTTCCTTATTTAGCTCAATTCTTTTTTTCTTTGTTTTTTGCTGTTTTAGTATTTCTTATTATCTTTAAAGAAACACCAGAATTCTTATGATATATACATGTAAAGGTTTCCATATTCTTACTGAACTTTGTGTCAAAATACCATGGAACTATTGTTACCTGTGTCTCATAACACCACCACCATCACCACCCATCACCATCACCTACAAATGTTTTTTTCATAACTTCACTTTCTTTGAATATTTGTTTTGAATGTATGTGTGCGCGCAGTGGAATCCACCCGTCCCCAGTTTCTTGAGGGTTGGTTAAAATTATTGCTATTATTATTATTTTTAAGGCAATGAGCTGGCAGAATCGTTAGCACACTGGGTGAACCGCTTAGTGATATTTCACCCGTCTTTATGTTCTGAGTTCAAATTCTGCCAAGGTTGACTTTGTCTTTCATCCCTTTGGGGTCGATAAATTAAGTACCAGTGGAACACTGGAGTCAATGTAATTTACTAGGCCCCTCCCCACAAACTTCAGGCCTTGTGCCTTTTGTAGAAAGGATTATTATTGTGTCAAGACAGTGAGTTGGCAGAATTGTTAATATGCTGGGCAAAATGCTTAGCAGCATCTCATCTGTCCTTACATTCTGGGTTCAAATTCCACCGAGGTCCACTTTTAGGGTTGATAAAATAAGTACCAGCTGAATACTGGGGTCGATGTAATTAACCTATCCATTCCTTGAAATTGCTGGCCTTGTGCCAAAATTTGAAACCAATCTCATAATGTGGTGGAATTTTGTTAGAGGATAGGGCAGTGCCTTGAGGTATGGTGTTTAGTTCTGATTATTCCAAGGTTGACTTTGCCTTTTATTCTTCCAGTGTCGATATAACATATACCAGTTATAAACTGTAAAAAAAATAAATAAATAAAATGACCTTATGTAAACCCTACCCCTAATTATCACTAAAGTGTTGGACCAAGTAGCTTGTGGTCTTTGTTCTGACTATAAGGTCTGAGTTCAAATTCCACTGTAGGTCAGTTTGTCTTTCATCTTCCTGGAGTTGAGACCTGTACCAGAATCTGTACTAGATTCGATTTAATCTAAATATCTGGCCTTGTGCCTATTTAAGAAATTATTTCTAGTTGCGTATCGTATGTAAGCAACAGAACATTGCTAATCCTACCAAAATGCTAGATATTTCCATTTAAAAAAATATTTAATTAATGTAGTTTAAAAATATTGATATTTGAGTTTGCTATAGAATGTGAAGTATATATGTGTGTGGGTGGGTGTTTGTAATTGAGATTATAATTTATAATATACATGTAGATGTGTGTGTATGTAATTACATACACACACACACACACCTACATACATGTATTCTACCAATTAGCTTAAATATGTATATATGTAATATTTATTCCACCTACACTCACATGCAGATGAGACGAGAACATTTTATCATTTATATCTATGTGATATCTTGCTATTAATTTTCGCTTTTATTATCCAATAATTCTAATCAAATTTGTTTATTCACCCTCCCCTAAAAAATTTGTGTATGTGTATATATGTAACTACCTAGTATCTATCTATCTGTATAAACTGCATCTTGTGTTTATATACACACACATATATATAATGTTTGGCATGAAATTCCCCTGTGGTTGCCATCTCAGATCTGTGTGTGTGTGTGTGTTGTGCGGTACCCCATCCACACCCATCCAGTTTTAGTCTTGTTCTCTTTTAAGTGTTAAGAGGTGAATGTTATTGTTGTTGTTGTGGTTGCTGTAAGCTAATGGAGATTTGCTGTAAAAAGCGGTATGGTCCTGTTTTAGCTGCAGCCATTGAGCAACTGCTTTCCTTATCTTTTATTTCCCATGTTTGAGTAGATGCAACATAAATAAATAAATCAATGAAAAGAAAGAAAACTGCTCATCTGATAAAAGATGGTTGCCAACACATTTTTGCCTGTGACACAACAACAACAACTGTAATAACAGCAATAATAATAGTAATAACACCACCGTTGTATTATATATATATATATATATATATATATATATATGTATGTATATATTGGTGCTAGGAAACTGGAATTTCTGCTTGGCTTGTCAGAAGAAATAAATATATAAGATAAATACTTGGAAAACAAAAAGTGGTGAAGGTGGTGGTGGTGGGGGGAATTAAGGGACAACAACAACAAAAGCATCAACAACTACCACCTCCACAGCAATAACAGTAAAATAAACAGAAACACAAATTGTAAAGGTAGGAAGAAGATGGTTGTGGCTGTGGTGGTAGTGGTGGTGGTGGTTGCAGGAGAGAAAGAGAAGAATGAAAAGCAAGGTAAAAATTATTGCAGTTGGCTGTTTAATATAGGCAAAAGAAATTATATGTAAGAATGCATTTGGCAGCTCTGTGGATGCTGCTTGTAGGGTCTATTGAATATATTGGATTTTATGTGCTGCTGTTTTTATGTATTTAGGTGTCTTGTTTCTTTTTCTGCAGTTTTATTTTTACATTTTATCAGACTTTTCTCCTACATTGTATAGTGAGGTATAAATTGCAGATAGGAAAGACATGCATTATACTTATATTATAATATATATATATATATATATATATAATATATATATATATGATATATATTGTTCTCGAACAGATTATTTTAAAAATATAATTAATGCATTTTAATTTATTATTGGGAAATATTGGAGAAATGTAATTTCGAGGAATACTGCGAAGACATTAACCATAGCAGATATGGAATTATTATTATTATTGTTAATAATTTTCTTCAATAAATTTGTGTGAGCTTGATTAATTTTCAATTGCTCTTTCTCTCTGAATGGAAGAGAAACCTTGCTAGAATGACAATGTTTTAAACTCATAACCCTTCTCATTTTCCAAAAAATGTGCATTTCAATTCACTTGGCCATTTTTTGACTTTTTTTTGCTAGTTTTTTTTTTTTGCTCAACTTTCTAGTTTGTGTGTGAGTGGGTGTGTGGGTGGGTGTATATATATAGAGGTAATGTGTGTGTGTTTATATGTATGTATGTGTATGTGTATAGATAGATATATGTATATAAACATATATATATATATATATATGTAGATATAGATTATATATATCTATATATATATAAATGTATGTATGTATACAGATAGAGAGATAGACAGATGTGTGTATACAAATAGATAAATGTATGTATACTGATAGATAGATAGCTCGATGTATGTATATAGATAGATAGATGTGGATAGATAGATGGATGGATGGATGGATAGATAAATGGATGGATAGATAGATGTAGCTAGAGAGATGGATGGATAGATAGTAGATGGATAGATGTGGATGGATGGATGGATAGATGTAGATGGATGGATAGATAGATGTAGATAAATAGATAGATGGATGGATAGATAGATGTAGATAGATAGATAGATGGATGGATAGATAGATGTAGATGAATAGATGTGGATAGATAGATGGATGGATGGATAATGAGAATGGATGGAGCGAGAGAGAATGGATGGTGGATAGATTCGATGTAGATAGATTGATGGATGGATAGATAGATGTAGATGGATAGATGTGGATTGATAGATGGATAATGTAGATGGATGGATGGATAGATAGATGTAGATAGATAGATGGATGGATAGATAGATGTAGATAGATGGATGGATAGATAGATGTAGATAGATGGATGGATAGATAGATGTAGATAGATGGATGGATAGATAGATGTAGATAGATGGATGGATAGATAGATGTGAGGGATGGAGAATAGATGTAGATGGATGGATAGATAGATGTAGATAGATAGATGGATGGATAGATAGATGTAGATAGATAGATGGATGGATGGATAGATGTGGATGGATAGATGTAGATGGATGGATAGATAGATGTAGATGGATGGATAGATAGATGTAGATGGATGGATGGATGGATGGATGGATAGATAGATGGATGGATAGACAGATGTTGATGGATAGATGGATGGATGGATAGATGATTGGATGATAGATAGAGGTAAGTGGATAGATGGATGGAATACGATAGATAGATAGATGGATGATAACAGTTAGATAGATAGAGTGGATAGATGGAGGGTGTGGTGTGTGATAGATGTAATATAGATAGATATATATAGAGAGATCTAATGTGCTATAGATGTGTGTATATAGAATAGCACATATAGATGTGTATATATGTGGGTGTGTGGTGTGTATATATATAATATATATAAAACATTGATTAGAGAACAAACATCGAATTCGAGTCAACGATTCTATATAACACCATGCTTCCATACATTTGATCATATATAAATATTACCATGGCCCTTAACACATAAAGAATACATATATGAAAAACACAGAAGTTAAAATATATATATATATATGCAAATAAAAATACAACTTTATAGAGCGGCCTGTCAAGAAGGTATATACAATCGACTAAAATTCTAAAGTGTGTCATGCGACTAAAAATTTAAATAAAATCTATCAATTGACTAAAAGAATTTTTTTATTCGCCTCAATTAAAAATATGTAAAAAAAAGTTCATTTCATAAAAAGATCTAAGTTACTAATATGAGATAAGTGTAGGACTGGCAGAGAATAGGGCTAATACCATTTCCTAATATAATAGACCCAATGTATTGTATATTATACATTTTCTACCCCCTCATCTCTGGAAGATCTGATGAAAATCGAGATTTGTGGAAATTAATGGAGTAGTTTGAGGCCATTTCCCATTTTTCACTTCATTTCTAATTCATGAAATCATTTGTTCTTGGTATCTTTGCAAACCAAAATACCTATGTATGTAATTTCTCATTAAAATA
Source organism: Octopus sinensis (assembly GCF_006345805.1). Lineage (NCBI taxonomy): Eukaryota > Metazoa > Mollusca > Cephalopoda > Octopoda > Octopodidae > Octopus > Octopus sinensis. The sequence goes on along the minus strand of NC_043006.1, from coordinate 33,396,389 downwards.
ACTCTGAATTCAAAGAGTGCTTCCATTATCATATATGATGGAAAAATAAGTATGTACAATGAGATATCGGTAAATACAATTGAGAATATATTTCCAAAGCTAATTTACTCGCAAGATTATCTACTTTATCTGTTTGAGTCTTACATGGTTGATTATAGTTGTCTCTAGTGAAATTTTTACTAAGATGTATCGATTGAGGAACTACTATTATTATTATTATATTATTATTATTATTATTATTTTTATTTTTAAGATTATATTACTAGGAATTTAAATATAGTCTTGTGATGGTTGCTTAAATATTCTGTCACTGTTCTTTCTTTGATCATACTTGATTCACAGATGCTTGTTCTTCCCTATTTTATTTTATTTCATTTATTTATTTTTTTTCTATTTATGAGCTCCAATCATCTGTTATGTCTCTCGTCAGTTCTGATTGGTCATATTTGTGTCACTTAGGTAGCTGCTTAAATACTCACTCAGTCCATCTCTGGATGCGCAGTTATAAAAGGAAAAAAAGAAAAAAAACAAATCCCAGTTTGTTGGTTTGAAGTTTATTGTATCATCTGGAATCTAGCCCTGATCATTATCATATCTTTATCACCAGGTCACTCTGCCCTGTCAGAAGATTTAGGAAATTAAATAAAGGTGCAGGCGTGTCCGTGTGGTTAAAAGGTTTGCTTTGCAACCACTTGGTTTTGAGTTCTGTCCCCATATATGTAGCACCATGGGCAAATATCTTCTTAGTATATAACCTAATACTTGTGAGTTAATTTGGTTGACAGAAACTCTATGGAAGCCCAAGATATATGTGTGTGCGTGTATTTATGCTTATGTGTGTATGTATATATTCTTGAATTTGATGGACATATAGCATAAGCTGACTCAAATCTCTAGTGAGACTTCTTATTGATGTACCCGAAGAGACCCAGAACATGTGTTGTACTCAATAAAGTCTATTACACATTCCATCTATTTTATTAATACCCCAACCTCCCCTACGAGGTTCCTGTAATAAATCTACGGATATCAGGTGATCAAAACTGCTTTACTCATCATCTATTTATGCATTTTGTATAATTTCTCCATTTTATATATATATATATATATATATATATATATATTATGTGTGTAAAAGCACATGGCCTGATGGTTAGGGTGTTGTGCTCATGGTCACTAGATCATGGGTTTGATTTTTGGACTGGGCGGCATGTTGCGTTCTTGAGCAACACTTAATTTCCTGTTGCTTTGCAGGTGGGACAGTGACAGAATCGTTGGTGTGTTGGCAGAGATGCCTTATGGTAGTTCTTCCTGACAAAAGATTTAATCCCTATTTTAAAAATCTGTAACTATTGAAGTGGTTCTTATCTTTGGTTTGTGCATTGTTAAGCAGTTGAAAAGTAAAGATTTGCCAGACAGGATGCCAAGTAACTTTATATTCTGATAAGAAGTGCAATAACACAAACTAATAAATGCATTAGGTTTACATATGCACTTTTAGTCAGGTCCTGTGCATACCACCAAACGACTTATTTGCAGTTAGGACAACCTGTTTTGACAGTTAAGTGTCAGCACTCCTATTTTGTGGTTTACGCTGACAGAATGCAACATTCATTTTATTGTCTGACAACTTCATCAACTTATGTAGTAGTAGTAGTAGTAGTAGTATCTGAAAGAAATGGATTTATATCAAAGAATGAATCTAGACCGTGAGTGTCTAACTGGAATGTGTGTATATGCATATTTGAATTAGGAGCTATTCGACCTATATATATGTATAGGCACAGGTGTGATTGTGTCTCAAGAAGCTTGCTTCCAAACCACATGGTTCTGGGTTCAGTCCCACTGTATGATACCTTGGGTAAGTGTCTTCTACTATAGCCTTAGGCCAACCAAAGATATGTGTGTGTGTTTGACAACCAGTGTTGTTGTGTTTAAATCCCTGTAACTTAGTGGTTTGGCAAAAGAGACTGATAGAATAATTACCAGGCTTAAACAGAAAAAAAAAAAAAGCTAAGCACTGGGACCAATTTGACTAAACTCTCCAAAGTGGTGCCCGAGCATCACTGCACTCCAAGAACTGAAACAAATTGTGTGCGTGTGTGTGTGTGTGTATATATAATTATGTAGTTCATGTGTATGTATGTATTATATCTGTGTATAATATGCTGTTCTTTCTAGAGTTTTCACTGAAATACAAGGAACAGACATTCTGCATGAGACCTAAGTACTATCCATATTATTCCCAGTGAAGTGTGGCATGGCTTGGTCTTTGATTCTGAACACTTCTTTTGGGGTCTTCTAATTGCAAATGTAATTTCAGTTTAGAGTAAAGTATCACATGGGAGCTGCTACTATGAATTTATTTAGTGCTTATAATCCTAGAAGTTTTTTTCTTCTTTTTGCAAGTTTACCCACCCTAAAAGTTTAACCCTTTCAATACCAACATGGCTGAAACCACCTCTAGCTCCGTAGTACAAATGTTTTGTTTTCATAAGTTTTGAATTAAAATCTTCCACCAAACCTTAGTCACAATTTATGTTCCTAACAGTAGCTGAATGATAACTAAGTTGTTTTACTAAATTCTTCATTATATTCAAAATT
>NC_043006.1:33216285-33391285 GCF_006345805.1 Octopus sinensis | reverse complement strand
GAGACTGAGTAGTCAACACTGCATTGTTGGATAAATATTCTTTATTTGTGGGTTAACAAGCCCAGCAATTACCAAGCCTGCCCCATGGAGATGAGTACCACATTGGTACTCAATCTCCATCTTGGATGAGAATAATAATAATAATAAAAGAATATATATATATTTCTTTTTTTCATGTTCAAATCTCAATCACAGAAAACACATTAAGTGAAAAAAAAAACAGGGATGTGTGTGTGTTTCATTTATGGTGTCTATAAACTGTTGATGTTACTTTGGCTGTTTAGTTCTTTGTAGTTGAGTTTTATCAACCATAGTTGCTATTGTCTTGTATTTTGCTAATATTTAAAATAGTGTTTCTGAAGGTTATATTAAGATATTTTCCATTTGCCTTGTAAATTTAAAATTATTGATTAGAAAGCATGGCTTTATTCTTAATATGCCTGCATTGCTTGCTTATGTTAATGTGTCTGTATCATTTTGTGAAAGAAAATGGTGAAATATCTGTCTTTATTGTTCAGTTTTGTGCCATCTTATCTTCAATATATAAACCACTGTTCATTGAAGCTGGTACTTTTTTCAAACTAAGAAAAGGACAAAAGATTAAAACCAATTTGGGAATATTATACAAAGGCTAATAAGTACCAGGTCCCCAGTCGCCCACAAAACATAATGTCTTCCATTTTCAGCCACCAATCTTAGGTGCCCTGCAAAATGTCATAGCTACTGCCCTACCATTTTTACTACAGTATCTACCATCATAATATCTAAAGAGTTTTTCAATTGTTAACAACTGGAGATTCTTAGTGTATATGCAATGAAGACAGTTTGTTCAGAATGGTTTTGTTGAATTCTATTGTACTATATCAAGAAGGTATGGCTATTGAACTCAAAGAATCAAAAAGAATATGGCTTAGCATTGATATGGTTTCAATCATTCAAGTGTTTTTTTGTTTTTTTTTTCATTTCTCTGCAATTGTCAAAGTATCTGCAAACAGGAGGTGGTGTTATGTTAGTCACATGACTTATGTTACTTGCTAATAATGAAGAGGTTCTGTCACTGTTCTTGAGGCTGTATGTTCACAGATCAAATTCCACCAAGGTCAACTTTGCTTTGCATCCTTTTGGAGTTAATTAAATAAGTACCAGTTGAACACTGGAGTCAGTGTAACTGACTTATGCCCACCCCCAAAATTGCTGGCCTTGTGCCAAAATTTGAAATCAGTAATGAAAAGGTACCATCAAATTAAAATAACTAATTTAGCTGGCTACTGATGGCTGTGTGCAAATTGTTGGAGCAAGTATATTTTTCCTTAATAAACAACCAGTTACCATTTACATTGTCAACTACTCTAGTGAATGTAACTGGTGTTTAGTTTAGTTAATGGTATTAACATGTCAATTGCTTTGATCTAAAACCAACTTTTAATTAGCTATTCAATTTCTCATTCTGTTAAATTATTCCTATGTCAGCTACAGGCTCATGGTAATTCATTTTAACAGCATTTCACACTTAAAACTGAACAATTCCTTTATTGTTATCATGTGCAGTTGCATGGTATCTACACTAGAATTTGACTTGATACTGGGGCACAAATATTAAATACAGAAAATCAAGTAGATAAATTAGTTTTATCTATGAGACAACAAAATTAATTAATAATTTAGTTATAAGAATATAATTGGTCTTAGCCACTTTCCAGTCTTAATGTTTGCATTGAGAAGTGTAACATCCCTAGAGTAAAAGGTTCTATGTCAGCTTAGTCTTGTCTTTACAAACTGATAATTCTCAGTTGTAAATGGGGTAAAGATGAATACTTAGTAGCTAGGTATATGAAAACAGGTGTAGAGTTGAATGTGATAGATACGCTGCAAGTGTCAGCTGTCTGTTATGGAACTCAACTTTCTTGAAGGATTTATACTTTTGAGTTGCTTTAAATCCAAATTAAACAGTTATCGATGTTATGCCAATGCACTCAACCAAACTTTGGTGAAAGTTCCTTGGTGTATCTCTACTCAGTTTAAATATGTTTTGTTGGTTCCCATTTTATTAAAATTCTGAGCTGATTTTATAGAATTTGAACTGAAAGTTTTTAGGTATTGTAACAGGGTACCATAAATGTAATATAATTTACATTTTCCCTATATTCCTACCCTATTTCACAACACCCTTGGTACTTGACCAAGATGGCAGAAGGAAAGGTTTAAAAAAATATAAAAGAAGGAAATGGTTGATTAAAGAGTATAGAAACAAAGTTTGTGATTGACTATAGGATTTGTTTAGAATCAATGGTGGTCTTAAAGAACTGTAAGTTATCCTTGAAGATAGCTAAAATATTTGCTAGAAGCCTTTAAATAACATAGACCCAGCATTTTGGACATGCTCTATTGTACAATCTAGTTTAATAGTATAATATATTTTGGTATCACTTTGGTTTGATCTTCATTATTTTGTTTGGTCACGTGGTCAATGTGATTCTTCAAATGCAATTAATTATCTACTAATGTTCATTTTAAGAATTCTGTCAAGTAATTACGGAGAGACTCAAGCCATGTATTACCTTTCGTTCAATTTTTTTTCTAAAGTATATATTTGACGTTACTGGAAATTTTGCTGTAAGAAATTTTGGTGTAGCAAAATTTGCTATAAAAAAACAAACAAAAAACAAAGGACAAGTATAGTGATATTAATGTAGAACATTCGAGACAAATGCTTCAATACAATCCACAGCAAAAAGTACATTATTTGTGCAGCATTGCTTGGAATTTTCAAGTTTTAGATGACCGTATCATGTTTTTTTAATGTCTGATGTTGAATAAGGACTTGCTTATTTAATGCTTTTATAAAACCTTTTATCATTGTCTTTTTATTTTAAAAGATTCTGATATAATGCACTTTATCATTGTCCATACGGTGAAATTTCTTACAGCAAATTTTCTCATGATACATGGCAAAAATGTTTGCAATGAATTTTCCAGATATGTATATTTGTATTGTATAGCAAGTTTATTTTTTGAATCTTCTTATTATTTTTATTTGTTGTACATAATTTTAAATACCTGTGTAACTTTTGAAACTTTAGAATATAAGCAGTTTGAATATTCCACTGGTACCTAAATGTTTTTATTAGTATAAGAGTACCTTATATTATTGTTGGTACCATTTTGTATTAGTATCTTCAGTGACAGTTCCAAACTGAATTGTTTTCTTCATCAATTTCTTTTTGGGTGAAGTTTCACACTGTGGCAAGCTATTGCAATTAAACGAATGAATTGTGTGTATGTGCATTTAAAAACCAGCTTAACCCCATTTAAACAGGCCACATCTGGCCCAAATCTTTTACTTGTTTCATGTTCAGACCAGCCCAATCTGGCTTCTTACACCTACCTTACATTGTCATTCTAAAATATAAATAATCTCATCATGAAAATTGCAAAGCTGTAAGATAATGCATGATTACTTCAAAACAATGTGAATAAATTAAATATTACAATTGACAGAGGAATCTAAATGCTGAAGAGATAACTGTTTAGCATCCAGATTCCTCTGTCAAATGTAAAACTTATTAATTCACATTGCTTTGAATTAATCATGGATTATCTTACAGCTTCAAGATTTTCATGGTGGAATTGTTTATATTTTAGATTGACATTATAGGGTAGGTGTAAGAAACCAGATCTAGCTGGTCTGAACATGAACCAGAATATTTGTGCTGGATATGGCTGGTTTAAATGCTAAAGGGCTTAGTGAATCTTTTTAGGTGCTGGTCAAACGGCTGAATTACTTGGTCAGTGACAGGAAATAGTAAAGTTGGAATATGGGTTTCTGAAATTCTTTTCTGCAACTTTGGATCTATTCCCATCTGAAATGACTTGTGGTATTTGATATCATAAACACCCATTTGAGACAGAAAAGGAACAACATGCACACTCACTGGACTTGAACTACTTATCTCGTATTTGCCAGGCAACCATCAAACCAAAGAAGGACCCCTTGCTGTGTTGAACATTTAGTAGACTAACCTGACTTGCTAGTGCTAAGTAGCTGACAAATTATTATCTTGTGCAGATAACATATTACAGTTATAGTAATAATATACCAAACCTTCCTGTGGAATCGGTAATTTGATGGTATGGCAAGTAATAAATGCATCGTTTAAGTTCTTTTAGTTATGTCTGTCGGCCTTTTCTATCTCAAATCATTTGCTGTTTATGATATCTAATATCATTTGCATTAAAATTTTAGTAATTAATTTATAATTGGAATTGCATCTTATTGCATTTAATGTTTTTTTTTTTTTTTTTTTTTTGAGAAAAGGCATAACTGTTACACTCTTCATTTTTACCTTTTCTTCTTTTCTGTTTGTTATATTCTAATTAGTAAAGACTTAAATGGATATTTTATTATTGTATTTTATGTATACTCCGAAAATATGCAAGTATTCATGAGTAAATGTGCAGGTGACTGGATTCAATTGAAATTTAATTTCATTAAAATAAAGGACTTTGACAAAATAGGTATTGGAAAGGAGTGAAGGCACATGGCTAAGTGGTTAGGGCATTTGGTTCATGATCGTAAGCTCGTGAGTTCAATACCTGGTGTCACATTGTGTTTTTGGGCAAGACACTTTATTTCTCATTGCTCTAGTCTACTCATCCTGCAAAAATGAGTAGTACCTGTAATTTAAAGGGCCAGCCTTGTCACATTCTGTGCCACACTGAATGTCCCTAAGGACTACGTTAAGGGTACACGTGTCTGTGGAGTGCTCAGCCACTTGCACATTAATTTCATGAGCAGGCTGTTCTGTTGGTCGGATCAGCTGGAACCCTTGTCAATTTTCGATTTGTATTTTACCTTTTTGTTTATCATGATTTTTATTCATTCTGTTAACCTTACCGGTTTCAGTCTGTGCATAATTTTAATTGTATCAGGCCAATATGTGTTTCATTTATCTTATTTAAAAGTTGGCCGTATTGCAGATTGAGGTAAGTATCTATTTATTGGTGTTATTGGTGGAGAGACCAAGAGAGTAGCAACAAACTGTAGCATTCCAAAATCATTACAATTTAATGTTTCCTAGTACGGTTATTAACTGGTATTGACATTGTTATTGCACAATCTTTGATTTCAAATTGTGGCACAAGGCCAGCAATTTCTGGAGAGGGGATAAGTCGATTACGTCAGCCCCAGTGTTTAACTGGTATTTATTTTATTGACCCTGAAAGGATGAACGGCAAAGTGAATCCCAGCAGAATTTTAACTCACAACGTAAAGTGAGAAGAAACTCTGCTAAGCTTTTTCCCTGGTGTGGTAACGATTCTGCCATCTCACCACTCTAACGAAACTAATCATTAGTGTGGTGGACAAAATGCTTTGCAGCGTTTTTTCCAGTCTTTATTAATCCAAGTTCAAATCTCACTGAGGTCAGCTTTGCTTTTCATCCTTTTGGGGTCAACAGAATATGCACCAGTTCAGGTCTTGGGTTGATGTAATCAACTTCTCCCCTCCCCTCAAAATTCCAGGCCTTGTGCCTGTAGTAGAAAGGATTATTGTTATTATTGTTGTTATTATTAATGCTGTTACATATGTTGTGTCTGTGTACATGTTAAGTCTTTCAGTTTCTGTTTCAAAGGTTATTGGAGGTAAGGAAGATTTTTGAAGAATGTAGTTTTTGTTGTGCCTTTCATATTCTTGATGTTGCTTTGTGGAGAGAGAGAGAGAGGGAGAGAAAGAAAGAAAGAAAGAGATTTAATTCAATTTACAAAGAGCAAATGATTATTATGTATAAATATATATTATTCTTTTTAGCTAGATCCCAGTGTTGTGGTTGTTATATTTGTATCTGAAATTATCAACTCAGATTTCTGGCTGGATATTTGACTGGGTGACCATAATTAGGTTTAAATTTTTCAAAATAAGTTTTCCAGAGGTATTCCTTTTACCAAAATGGAAAGAGAAGCATTGATTCATTGATGGTCAAGCATTTTAAGTGTGTGTGTGTGCCACTTACATCTCAAAGATTTTTCTCTTTATGAACACACATTTTCAGTTTTTATTTTGGGGCCAGATGTAAGCACCTGCACGGCTTGTGCTTGCACTGTCAGTATAGTTGGTGTCATTTGTACAATCTAATGATTAATCAATAACTGATTTAGTATATTTTTCAGAAGTTTGGAGAGGGTAATTTAGTTGAGTTTCATTCCTACATTTAGTAATTCCTTCTAGATGGCAGTGAAGAAGATGATAAAAAAGAGGTGGAACCATGACAAATTTTCAACAAGTTAACTAGTGAAATAGGCTGGAATAAGAGGAATTGAGATTCTAATATCAATTCTAAAAGTCAATATTAAGAATCTGTTATAATTGATGCAAAAACACCCTTATGGCTATGATCCGTTTTATGATGGGCTTCAACTATTCTTCAGCTGCCAGATGTATTTTGACACTCAACTGGGTTTCGTTCTTGTACCTCAATGAATATATATGTTGTGTGTATTGGGTCTTAAGTGAATTTACTGTCAGTCCAATATCGCTAGCTTGATGTCAGAAACTTTTGGTTAACAGTCAAGTGGTTCAGCCTGATTAAATTATTGTATTGTATGATACTGGGTATTTTTCTCCAGTTTGTTAACACCCAGCAGATTTCTGGGAGTTATTTTCATCTGTTTTACAATCATCTTTCACCTCAGAAAGTTTTTTTGAGTTGATATTAAGTTTTGGAAGAGAACCCAGTTGTATGCTGAGAGGTGACTTAGACACACCTCTTTCTAACTTCAATCAACCTTACTTGTGGCTGTCTAGTGGGAGAATGTTTTTTAATTTATTTTGAAGGGACCACGAGCCCCATACCCTGGACCGCAGATGGGCAGTGGTGGGCCTCCACCACCACCAATGGGGATGAGAGCCGGTGGACCAGGTGTTCCTCCACATGGTTATCCAGGTAAGTGGTTTCAATATAAAGCTCTATTATTGCCATCACTCAGCAATATTGAGTTTAATTTTTTTACTTTTATTATTATTATTATTATTATTAATGATTTTTTTCCAAATATTATGATCTTTATTGCCAATACGGTGTTGATTCTTTTACTTTCATCTTCACTTTGTCCTCTTTCTTTTATCTTTATCCTTCAGTTTTTTTTTCTTTAATACTTCTGAGTTGAAAATAATTTTTGGTTTATGATGATTCTTAATTGAATATCTTGCATGCAAAAGACATAACTTCAAGTCTCATTTAGTTTTCTTTCTTCACACACACACACACACACACACATACACACACCATATGTATGTAAAATATTCTTTACATTCACATATTTTGTGACTGCATGCTGTATTTTATTTAAATATTTTCTTTTAAATTTAAGTTTACACACACACACACACACACACATATGCTCAAACTCATCTTTAATGTAACAAACGTAAACACGCACATAAATAATAATAATCATTCATACTGTCGTCTGACTGCATGCTCCATTAATAATTTGTCATTTGTTGAATTTTATTGTAAGTAACGGCATCCACTCGGCAGTGTGCTGGTTACAAGTAGTGTAACGACCCCCTGCCCCACCCCAGCCCTTGTGTTATAAACTCGAGTTCCTTTCATTGGTTGGTTGTGTTTGTTTCTTTATATGTTGTGCACATTTGCCAACTCTGAGAAGTAACTATTTCTACTTGCCCCAACACAACATATGTAAACTTTATCATTTAGCATCCTTAGAGAGGCATCTTAGCGTGTGTTATTAATTGACCATATAGGATCAGGGTTTCTCAGCCAGTTTTTGCCTATGGATCCCTTTGATAGCCCTTCTTAGCCATTCGATGTTTAAAAAACAATCATATTTTCAATATTAAATATTATGAAATGTTTTGTGTATTGTAGAAGCATAACCAGTTTATTGCAAATAAATTTTAGCAACAAAATCTTAGATGGGTCCCCAGGGGTCACCTGGACCCTGGTTGAGAATCACTGATTTAGATGATTGGTTAACAAGTACTTATTTCACTGTTGGTTCTTTTGTCTTTAATGCTAGTAACATTAAATAGAAGATAATTTCCATTTGTTTTGTGTACATTACTAGCAAACGTGTCTGTGAAAAATGACTGAAATTCTCTCTGAACGTTATGCCTATTATGTCTATGGGCTTCACCATATTATCTTGTGGAATGGGTTACCAGGGTATCTGGAAATGGTAACTGTGATAGGTTATCATCATTGTTCACTGACATTGACTTCATCTCCTGATCATAGGCTTTGAAGAGAATCTCTGGCTGAATAGGGGTCTCTGATTTAGGAAAGGGTTTAATCCTTTCACATCATTCTAAAGTTGTTTTTATTTCATTCTTGGCTAATAAGTAAATGCTTTGTTGATATTTTTTTTCCTTATGTGTGTGGCATTTTTCTTTCTCTGAGATATTTGAATATTGTGGTGAATGCTGCAGCTAGGGAGTGAATTCCTGGTAGAACTGAATTTATAAACCCAGTTTTCATTATTAACTGTTTGTATGAAGGCAGTGAGTTGGCCAATGCATGCTGAACGAAATGTGTAGTAGCATTTTGTTTGTCTTTACGTTCTGAGTTCAAATTCTGCTGAGGTAGATTTTGTCTTTCATCCTTTTGTGGGCGATAAAATAAGTACCGGCTGAGTAGTGGGGGTTGATGTAATCAACTAACCCTCATCTCCCCCAAATTTCAGGCCTTGTACCTATTTTAGAAAGGTTTGTTAACTGTTTGTGCTCTGTGACCCTTTACCATTCAGATTATTCTCTCCAATGTGATGCTCATTTATTCCCATCCCATCCAGTAGCTTTAAGATTTCACTGACCAAGTGTTTATTTTTAGAACAACATTGTCGGTGAGGTGTGAGAGGCTGGATCTGGCTGCTTTGAACTTAAATCAGATGGAATATTTGGGCCGGACATGGCTGGATCTCAGGATGACTAACTTTATCCTGCCATATAAATGTAGAAATGGTAGAAAGTCTGTTGATTACCACATTTATTGATTTTGTAGAGAATGTAAAAATTGTGCATTCTTTTGTTTCAAATGAAAATATAGGGTGAAAATACATTTGTTGGGTCATTACATTCACTATAGAGTTTAGTAGTTTGGTGAATAAGTAAATGGAATAATAGTTTAACCATTTTAAGACATTTCCAACAAGATTATCTCAGTTGGTTTTAATTAAATAAGAAAATATTTGGAAATATTTTAGTAAAATAAAAGGGTTTTCTTAGCTTAATGGTACAGAGTGGTCGGGGATCTCTTAGCATAATGGTGCAGAGTGGTCAGCCACAATTTCGGAGGTAGAGGGTTCGATTCTTTCTGGTGGTTTGCTGGCCACATTTTCCCTTCTTCTAAGGGTATTTACCTGATCTTTGAAGCTGTTTTCACAGCTATTCTGCATTTCCTTACTTCCCTGGGAAATAATATATTTATGGTGTGAACATAGCAAAAGGCATAATGTCAAGATGTAAAGTTTGGATTGAAATCTGCTGCAAAACGAGAGATTTGTATCATAGAACCAGATATAACCCAAGGGAAGTTGACTTCAAAAGGGTCGATATAAAATTTACTAATTTACTAAAATAATTAATTAATGCTAATAAGATGAGGACAATAACTTATTTTGAGTCATTGTCTCTTTTGTAAATTTCTTAGTTTTCTGGCCACTGATCTATAATTCTCAGGAGATTTCGTTCTGTTGGTTAGTCACTCTTTAGTTTTACTGATTGTTTTCTTTTTTTATCTTATATTCAATGAATTTGTTTGATTTTTACTGATCCCTTACATTGTTCAGGCAAACAATCGCATCTCTTTTATTCTGTTCTGATCCTTTACTGATATATATTTATTTGATGGGTCTGCAAAAAGGTGTCTTTTACATTACGAATTATTTCGAGTTATTGTTGTTATGGAATGAGTTCAAATTCCACTTGGGTTGACTCTGCCTTTCACCCTTTCAGGGTCGATAAAATAACTACCAGTCAAATTCTGGTGTAGACACAGTCGACTTTCCTCAACCCTCAGTAACAATTACCTTGTGCCAAAATTTGAAACCATGATTATAAAGCATTTATATATATATATATATAATACAAATAAGAAAATAGAGAAACAATTTAGTTGGTTCATCAGCTTTCGGATATTAGAACGTTGACTTATTTATTTATTTAACAAAAATGAGAACCTTAATAACATACATATATACATTATAATTCAATACATATAAGATAAGAATACAATTATAAAAATCTTAATATAAATTATTGAAATCATTAAAATCACTCTTACAGCTGTTATAAATGCTCTATAATAATGGTTTATATATATATAAATATACATATATATATAAGAGGGTATTGTAGTTCACTGGGTGCATTGTGTATTGTTTGTGAAATGTAATGTGTTTGGAATGGCACAACATTGCAGAGTGGACCATAATAACTGTTATAAATAATTTAATTATTCATAGTCTAATATAATATTTCGGAATATAAAAATTCCTTCTTCAGAGATTGCTAGGAAGTAATGGAGTCATGTTTAGACTCAAATACTTACTGCTTACTAGCAATGATTTATTGGTCAATGTTCACTACTCTATTAGTCTGTATATCATATTTTACTCGCTGTTTGTCAGATATTTCTTCAATATTTCTTTGGTCTCTATCTGCTGGTATATATTTTGTTTCCATTTTGGCCAATGGAATTATTTCATCTTGTTAGACTTGTTTATTATATTCCATACTTTCCCAGAACTCGTGCTTGAACTGCTTTCCCTCCTCCATCTTCCTCCTCTTCCTCTTTCAACAAACTTGGTAAAATCAGGACCCAGCATCTACTGTAGTCTCTTTGCTTGTCTAAATCTCTCCATACATATTTTCTGTCTTTCCTACAGATTCCTTCTAAGAAACTGTTATTAGTATTTAGCAATAGCACATCTTTGTGTAATGAATATATATATATATAATTCTTTAAGAGATGTGATACATGTATATATATACATATATATATTAGATGAGGGATATATATATATATATATATAAAAATTAGATAATGAGGGTAGAAATTGATATTAATCAATTAAAACCAGTGGTTTAGCATATTTAAAAAATCCGAAGATTAAAAATTATATTACATACAAATTAAGAGGAATAACCCACCAAAGTGGATTCCTAATATGCTAAAGATAGATGTCAAATCACCTTACCACGAAGTGTGTGTTCTCAAGAAAATTTCAGCAAAACACCAGAATGTAAAAATGAGCAAGACAAATGAAAATATATGAAGTAAAAAATGATTACCTACGTATCATGGTTTCATTTGTTAATATTTACGAATGCAAATATCTGCAAACTCATCAGCATAGTCTGTCGCTTACAAAACACAATTTCCAGAACTAGACACAGAATGCTCACCTTGCATTTTGCTGACATATTCTTGAGAACACTCTTCATGGTAAGGCGATTTGACATCTATCTTTAGCATATTAAGAATCCACTTTGGTGGTTATTCCTCTTGTATATATATATATATATATATATATATATATATATAGTATTTAGTAATTTTTTAGTTTATATTTTTAAGTGTTGAGAATCTTATTTTAGTCAGTGAAGTCAGTTTTAATTTCTTGTTCTATTTCTCCTTGTGGTTTTGATTTTTATAGCGCATACAGAATTTAATAGCTATTTATTAATATAATTAATTCTTTTGAAGATGGTCTTAGCAGGAGGTCAGTTCCTGGCCTCGCTTAGCATCTTGCTGGGAACTCAGATATTGTAATGTTTTCCATGCAGCCCATTACTAGTGGTATGCCAGTTGCTTGTGTAAAACTCTAAAATTATTTTGTAAATTATTTTGTTAGCTTATGCACATATCTCTAAAAAACAAAAAAAAAAAAAACCCAAAAAACAAACGAAACCCCTCATCACAGCTGAAGTTTGCTTTATGTATTGTAGCTTCAAGTCCCACCTATATGACATTGGTGATGCGAAAAAGGGGAAAAGGTATAGCACCATAACTATGCTGGCTTGTTCCTGGAGTGTTGTGTCATTCTGGGAGGGGGTTGGGCATGGACAGGGTTCGTATGTATACCAATTAATTCCATCCTTTTGTGCTATATTTGACTGTCATTTGCTATTATTCTTATATCATTGTGATGAGTGCCTTTGAACTGGAGGTAAGCCTCCCTCTGATCCAAGTCTGCAATGTGGTTCGGGTTCTTGGTTCAATCCCAATTCATTCCACTCACATCACTAATACCCCTTGAGAAAGAAATGAACATTGCACACTCATATAAATTTGTGGTTTTGACCATTGAGAAGAAATGATTATCATCATCATCATTATTGACACAATTAGTATAATTAACAGCTTTATTCTTATCTTCAACCCTTTAGCATTCAGATTATTTTGTCAGATATGTAAATCTTATTTATTCATAATGTTTTCAATTGATCGTGCATTATCTCGTAGCTTTGGACTTTCTATGATTTGATAGTTTATTTTCAGAATAGCATTGTAGGATAGGTGTGAGAGGCTGGATCTGACCAGTTTGAACGTAAAGCAAGTAGCATATATTGGCCAGATCTGGCCAGTTACAATGTTAGGGTGTTAAACACAAAGTAAATGTATTGGCTATGAATGTGTGTACAATTTGTGACCCCTTGACCTGTTTTCTTGCTTTTGCTAACATGGAAAATTCTGTGGGTTTTGGAGGTTTTTATATGACAATTTATTGAAAATATACTACCCATTAAGGCAGCAAGCTAGTAGAACCATTATCATGTGTGGCAAAATATTTAGCAACGTTTTGTCTCTCTCCACGTTCTGAGTTCAAATCCCGCTGAGGTTGACTTTGCCTTTTATCCTTCTGGGGTTGATAAAATGAGTACCAGTTGTATACTGAGGTCAATGTAATCAATTTACCCACTTTCCTGAAATTGCTGGCCTTGCACCAAAATCTGAAACCAATATTTAGATTTAGTTTCCCCCTTTCTATACCAAATTAGGAAAAATACCCTCCCTCCCAAATAAATGATAGGGATGGTGGTGACTAGGGTTATATTTCTGGTCAGAATCATAGGAAAACATTTTTTGAGAAATTCTGTAGAAATATGGTTAATATGAAAAGAACCATTGCAACAATTATTTTGTATCGGGTTTAATATTACTCCATATTTTAACCTACATCTTAATAAATTGTAGAGGTAGGTCATGGATGGCTTCCCTAGTAAAGATTGTTTTTGTTTGTCTGGACCGTTTCTCATAAGGTTTTTGTGGCTTGTTTAGTATCAAAATATTACTGGTATTCTTTTTTGTTTTTGTTTTTAATCTTTCACTTGTTTCAGTCATTAAACTGCGGCCATGCTGGGGCACCACCTTGAAGAATTTCAGTCAAATGAGTTTATTTTTTAATCCTAGTACTTATGTATCAGTATCTTTTGCCTAACTGCT
Organism: Octopus sinensis; assembly: GCF_006345805.1. NCBI lineage: Eukaryota > Metazoa > Mollusca > Cephalopoda > Octopoda > Octopodidae > Octopus > Octopus sinensis. Next base: position 33,377,822 of record NC_043006.1, on the reverse strand, counting down.
AAGTCACAGAAACGTAAGCCCATCCACACCAGTTGTCAAGTGGTGGTGGTGAACACACACACATACAATGGGCTTCTTTCATTTTCTGTCTTCTAAATCCACTCACAAAGTTTTGGTCAGCCCAAGGCTGTTGTAGAAGACACTTGCCCAAGGTGAATCTGGAACCATGTGGAAGTGAACCTGGAACCTTGTGGTTGGGAAGCAAACTTCTTACCACACAGCCATGCCTATCTTTTTATTGTTGTTGGTTCTGTGGTTTTTGTTAACAGCTTTTGATGTGGCATTCACATGGGGGAATATCCTCCTTTTCCTGTGCTGTATTAACATCTTCAGTTAGCTTTAATTTCATATGCTTTATAAATAACAATAATAATAATAATTATCTCAAAAGGAATTGATTTTTTTCAAGCTAGTTAACCATTTTTAACTATTTACAAGATAACTTGTGTTTTTTTCATGTGGTTGTGAGTTCTTTTACTCGAAATTAGGGTTCTCTTTGTAATTGTCTCAAAACTGCTTCATTTTATTTAGTTTTGAGGCAGCAGGTTATTATTATAATTCTTGTTTCTGTGTTGGATTTTTTCCATTTAGATGGAACAGGCTGATTGAGTGGGTGTGGACGTTTTGATACAGCTGTTTTGGTGATGGCATTTTTGGTAATGGACGATTCTATGTTTGAAGGCAGATGCAAACACATCATACACATGGGAAGAGAGGGAGAGAAAAACATAATGAAAGAATATGAAAACGAAAATTCAATAATTAAGATATGAAGTTATCTCCTACTACATGACATAAAAATACTCAGTGAAAGATTATTAGTTAATAAAAGAAAAGATTAATTATATTAGTCGATTGAAAAATGTAGCTGTGTTTGGTTTTTTTTAGTTGGTAATTATGATCATCTTTAACCCTTTCGATACCAACCCAGCTAAAACTGCCTCTCGCTCTGTAGTTCTAATGTTCTTGTTTTCAAAAGTTCTAAATCCAAATTTTTCACCAAACCTTAGTCACATTTTATGTTCCTAATACTAGCTTAATGATAACTAAGTTATTTTACTAAATTCTTTGTTAAATTTAAAATTAATTGAAAGAGCATCTCAACAAGAATATGGTCAGAAAAGGGTTAAACTTTTTAAGTTTCTCTGCCTGGCTAGTACAAAAGAAAAAAAAATGGCAGTTTGTAAAGTAGAAAGTAAATTTTCTTGGTGCCATATTGTTAGCACCACATCACCTGTACCAAAACGTCCCTGATCTATTTAGAAACACGTACAGTAATATCTCTGCTTCTGTCATACCATTTTCATTTTGACTTGAAGCATTCCTTGAAAAAGGGAGGTAATTTAATTCTTTGCTCAACTGATTTCAAAACTTCTCTTTAACTGGTGCACCCCCACATTTTTAGTTTAATTCTCTTCATACTTTCATTACCTTATGTCAAAATATTATGGCTGATTTCTTTTTTATGATTAATTCTAAGTTCTTTTACTCGAAATTAGGGTTCTCTTTGTAATTGTCTCAACACTGCTTCATTTTATTTAGTTTTGAGGCAACAGGTCATTATTATAATTCTTATTTCTGTGTTGGATTTTTTCCATGCTGTGATAGATTGGACATGTTCACAATATAACTTTTTTCTGTGCATCTCAATCCTGCAATGTCTCATTTGCAAAGCCACACATTTCCATACATTTTGCTTTTTACTTGTTACTAAGACTTTGATGCTTAGTTACTTCCACTATTAACCCATGTATGTAATCGTCATTGAAAAGCAGTGATACACATCCATTGGTCTATTCACATAGGTAAGAGACTGAAAAATCCCTTAACTGTATGCATTCATACCCATATATGAAACTAAATAATAAGGAATAAACAAATCCTAAAATATAGTGCAGGGTGTTCAAAAAGTCTTTCCGCAGTGGGTATTTTATTGCAAAATAAATATTTCTAAGATGGTATAAGACTACAAAAGAATATATTAGACTTTACAAGACTTTAAAAAAACTTTATATAAGAGCTGTCGAAATTATCGTCCTTCATTTTCAATTTTATAAGTTGACTCTTCTACACATGTTTTGAAATACATCTTGGAGAGTCTGATGCAGTATGGACCGTGTGAAGGTTATGATTGTGTCTGGATGGGGATCACTTGGCTTGTCTGTTGATGAAGAGTGCAGCTATCCGCGTGAACTGATGCAAATTGCAGGACTCAGTGAACATCGACACCTTGAATGCACATTGCGACCCCGGGATTCTATCATCTTGGGGCCCCGTCTGGTCGAGAGTTCATGAGAAAGGCGGCAAGCTGGCAGAAATGTCAGTACGCCAAGCGGAATGCTTAATGGTATTTCATCTGTCTTTATGTTCTGGGTTCAAATTCCACTGAGGTTTCATCCTTTCTGGGTTGATAAATTAAGTACCAGTTGCATACTGGAGTTGATCTAATCGACTGGCCCCCTCCCCAGAAGTTTCGGGCCTTGTGCCTAGAGTAAGAAAGGAATAGATATATAATACATTATAACAGATATGTACAAGGTAGGGTAAAATCCAAGTTGTGTTCCTTTGAAGCATATCTGCTTATTCCAGTTATGTGAGGTAATATTAGTTGAAAAATTGTTTGAAGAGTTACTATATATCTAAACAGGAAGTTGGAAAAAGTTCTTGCTACTATTTATTCACCATTACACATGTTTCATTTGCTAATAGGAATTAAACAGTTGCACATGGATAAAAATGTGAGAAATTTCCTATTAGAAATTCTTCAGACAGAGAATAACATTTCTTACATGTTTATCTGACATGTATGACTTTGTAATTCCTATTAGCAAATGGAACATGTGTAATGGTGAATAATAATACCCACAAAATTTTCCAACTTACAAAAGGAGTAATCTTTAAACATGAGAACTCTGTCTTGTAAATTATCATGGTTTTGCAGTTGTAGTAGCTTTGTAGCACAGCTGTTGGTTGTGATAAGTAGAAGATGCTAGTCCTATTTTGTTTTCTGTTAGATGGTTAATGTTATAGCTTTTATGGCCTTCAAATTGCAATTTGACTCTCATTCTAAAACTGCTAGGGTGCACGATATGACTTGAAAGGTTGTACAATGTTAAGCTAATTGATGGTGAAAACTCATTTCATTACCTAATCGGCTGTTGGAACCATTGAAATGCTTCTAGTCTGTAACTTGGTGTTGTGGTCCTTTACTTAACCATTTTATTATTCCAGTCTCGTTCTAAAGTTGGTAGCATTTGTGGAGCAGCATGGCTGGGACAGTTCTTTTCATAACCACTACAAAACTGGTTCAATTTCATTTGAAAGCTACCACCCCAACGACCGTTAAACTGTCCTGTCTCTCCTCACCCCATTCCCCTTTGATCTGGAAGCTACCACTAAGAGACAAGTTCAAACTTCCTTCGGCTGATTTGAAAGCTGCTTGTCAAGATGAGTGTTTGTTCATGAACCGTTTGTGTTGCTTACAGTAATTGTCATAACATCTTGGATTCAACGCATGATTCTCACTCATGATTCCGATTTTCATTCATTAAATTTTGGCTCGTTACTATCATCAAAACATTTTTCATATTCAATTCAAGTTGATCTGTATTGTCTTGTGAATGCATGGTCTTTGCCTATCAAAATGCGTGCACACACATACTCACACAAACACATACACACACACACACACACACATTAAAACACAATCTTTTTTGGGTTATTTTTGTCTTCTTTGAATCTGTTTTTTTGTTTTTGTTTCTTATTAACAAAAATTTCTCCAGAGTTTTTTTTTTTACTTGATGTATTTTCTTTTATGATGACTAATTTAAAAAAAAACTTTTTGTTGTCTTTCCTTACCACCTTTTCTATAACTGTCTCCTAGTTTTGGTACTGTTTGTCCCAATGACTTTGCTCTTATAATTCTTTAAGTTGCATACAAGTAATTCAAGAGTTGTGGGCTAAAAATATTGCTTGTTTCGGGATTTTCCATTATCTTTTTCTGTTATTTGTTACTTTTTAAATATTGTTCCATTTTGTACAAAGTCACAACTAAATATTGAGAAAGAAAAAAAAAAAAAGCGAAAGGGAGGAAAAATAACTTATTCTTTCAAATTCTTTTATTAATTTATTATTATTATTACTATTAAGGTGGCAATCTGGCAGAATTGTGACCATCCTGGACACAATACTTAGTGGCGTTTTGTCTGTCTCTATGTTCTGAGTTCAAATTTTGTTGAGGTTGACTTTACCTTTCAACCATACATGGTTGATAAAGTACCAGTGAAATACAGGGGGTCAGTTGCCTAGTGAACCTTCCCACTTTCAACATTGTTGGCCTCATACCTAAATCAGAAACCATTATTACTACAAGGCAGGTGGAGTGCCACAGATGGTTGTCTGTTGCACTAAATACCTTGTGGTGTATAAGTATTTCCTTTTATGTTGTAAGTTTGAATCCCACCAGTATCCACCTTGCCTTCCATCCCTCTGCAATTAAGAAAACAAGGACCATGAAGTATTGGGCATAGCCAATTTAGTTGGTTATTATTCCCTAAATTGACATTGGGTCAGTGTTGAAAAGAAATGTCAGAGTGTCAGAAATGTTTAACAGTTTTTTTCACTTTTTGAAGGGATGGGTGTGTGATATAATGGTTAGGGTGTTGCACTCATGACAGTAAGATAGTGGTTTCAATTCCATGCCCGAGCAGTGCATTGTGTTCTTGGGCAAAACAGGTCCTTTTACATTGCTCTGCAAGTATTTTAGCATTTGAAATGTGCCATGCACCTGTTCAGGCAACATTGATTTGTTGGTGGGAGCGAGTTTAATGTACACCACAAGTATTTAATCATTATAAACGAATCGCCTGTGCAGGTTATTCAGAAAAAGTTGTGGAAGCTGCATCTGTCATTTATGACAGGAAAGTTCACAAAAGAAAGGTCAACAATTTCATTTTGTTCTTCTATGGCCCAGATTTAAATCTTGCCAAATCTGAATCAGTTTTTCCCTTTCATGTTGATGAAAGTAAGTGCCAGGCATTTCCTGAAGATCATTCTGTTGACTGTTTCCACCCCAAACTCCCCAACCTATGGTCTTTTGCCAAACTTAGAAATCATCCTTGTCATTACTAAAACATTTTAGATTGTACTAATTAGTTTTTTTTTAAACTTTTTCCTCCTGTCTTTGTATTAGCATTTTCATTTGTCTTTAAATAATTTGAAAATTTGAAGGAAAGCAATATTGGTAAATATTTCATCAAACAGTTCCAAAACTAAGCTGGTAATCCATCAATGTAATGTCATTCTGAATACATCCACATGCACCACACATATGTATATGTTTATACACTTTTACATATATATATATATATATTTATATATATATATAATGTTTATACACATGTACATATGTATATGTCTATATAATTGTATGAAAGGAATGGTTGTTATCATAACACCTTTTTTCAGGTTTCATTTCTTCAAACGAAAAAAACAAAACAAAACAAAAATTAATTTCAACCAATTATTTTGATCAGGCTTGTTTTAAAAACTAAAGTTCGGTCAGATGAATTATTTTTGTTCCATTGCAAAGCAGTGTGTGTCTTTTATTAATAACCTCCTACTAATCTGTGCCTTCCTTATTAAACTGTTCCATGTATGCATACACACTTGCATTCTACTAAGAATATAAACACCTGAAGACCTTATATGTGTATGATATTTATCTCACCTGGCACATTTCTAACAGTTCATGTTTCTATATACTTGTATAGAGGAAACCATGTGTGTATGGATACATCATTGTAGGGCGTGTATCAATATATATATACGCATCACCATTACAGTCTGATTGAAGAATATGGGAAATAACAGGTTATAAGTGTTGGTATTGATTATGGTTATTGGAATGTAAATTAAGATTAAAAATGAAAACCAATATGTAGCTGAGTGGTACCGACTCTCCCAAGTCGTAAGATAGATTTAGTGGGAGTGGGCAGGCAATGTGCTGGGGATATTAATTTTTAGTTTCTAAAGACAGTTATTTTCCTAAAAAATATTTTAGCAATTTTTACAAGGTTATTTTAAAGTCAAACATTTTGATGTATTGCATCAAACATTTTGGTACAAATCAAATACGGTACCATTCCATTGAATCTTTTGAAAAGGATTCCTTAATTGAATATTTAATTTTTGACCACCTACGCCCTAAATATCCTTCTAGTAGAACATTGAATAAATAACTTCAGGAACTTGAATTCATTTCTATTGGTAGTGTTTTGTTCTGCCATTCTGCAAGACTTTTATTCCACATCTCTTAGTTCACTTAATTGTGGTGTGCGTGCATGTCATTATTTTAACAGACACTTTTCCATGCTTGCATGGGTCAGATGGAATTTGTTGAGGGAGACTTTTTTTGTAGTTGGATGCCTTTCTTGACACCAACCCTCAACCGTTCCCAACTAAGCTAATATTTCCCCATAATCAGACATTTTCACATTATTGGAAGTGACTGAATCCTTTTGGGCTTGATAAAATAAGTACCAATTGAGCACTGGGATCGTTGTAATCATTACCCCCACCCCCAGAATTGCTGGTCTTGTGCCAAAATTTGAAATCAGTATTTATTGCCAGAAACCTAGCTGTTTCTTGCAATAAATATATCTAAAGCAAAATTATTTTCAAGGACCCTTAAAACACTGCTGTGAACTCACAAATTTCTGTTTGGCTTTCATGTTTCTTGCAATAAATATATCTAAAGCAAAATTATTTTCAAGGACCCTTAAAACACTGCTGTGAACTCTCAAATTTCTGTTTGGCTTTCATGGATCTCAAATGGTCTTATATGGACTCAGGTTGAGAATCACTAGTTTACTTAATGCTTTTGTTACCATATTTCTGTTAAAATGTTCTGCCTTGGTTTCAGTTAGTTTTGAAAATAATGAATTCAAAGCAACTTTGTCGTCATTAAACTGGTGTTTTGAATATAAATTAACATTGAATTTTTTAAAGTTTTAATTTAGAGCACATTTTTTTTAAAGTTTTAATTTAGAGCACATTAAAACAGGATGTTTGTATTGTAGAACCAGAGATGGCCTCAGGCAGCTAGGAGTAAAAGGGTTAAAAGATCATTTAACACTCAATAAATACAACTAGCATTATTGAAGTCCTAATTAATTATTGATATTAATTGCTAGTTGACATTCATTATGCAATGCTAGTGTATGTAATACACACACACACACTCACATATATATTGTGTAGTGGCAATTGACTAACGGTCTACTCAAGAGGAATGCATTACTACTCACTAATGAGCAATTGGTCAATATAGCAAGCAGTGCTGTATTAATTGTTGCATAATGATATTAAGCATCCTGTAAATACATTATGTAAAAACACAAATCAGCACATACTATGCAGTGTACAATATAATCAAGGAACATGAACAAACAGCTCAATTTATGCTACATATGTTTCCACAGTGTGGCCATTTATTCAATGATGCACACTATTACATAACATTACTTTATTATGTAGCCACACCATTTCATCAGGCCATGGCATGACATGGATATATGATAATGCATTGTCATGCAATATAAGGCATAGCTTGTCTAGCAAAGCAAGTGTTTGCTAGGGTTTTTGCAGTGTTTTACATAAAATATATAAAATATTAGATGAAACCAATTTTAAGATATCTACTTGTGTGTTGCCTGGGCACGATAGCATTAATCTACAATGGTCAGTGAGGAATCATTGATAATCTCTAAGACGAATAAAATGCAGTAGAAAGAATTTAGTTTGTTTAAAAGATAGCTGTCATGCTTGGATATTATTATACACAAGCTAATAAGCATTATTCTCTCTTAAAAATAGGCAATTTTTAAATTTTTGCTTCTTTAGGTGATTTTATTGGTTTTAAGAATCGGTTTGTAAGGTTTAAAGTTCAAATCATTTAAAAATACTTTTTAGAGAAATGTTTTTCTTTCCTTAGTAGTGGTTGTGCTGTTTGTATGTGTGTGTGTGTGTGTGTGTGTGTGTGTGTGTATGCATGTGCCTGTGTGCTCTCCAGATTGTTGGCGATGACTTTATAGTTATCAATATCCATCAATATATAACACTGTCTGTTTTGTTAAAATAATGTAAATAATGAAAATTTATGATAAGACAAAGCTAAGACAAACTATTTTTCTGTGTTCTGAAATGAGAGAGTATTAGAACTTTTTTTTAACTAGGCACAAGGTTTTGTAGAAGTTTTATATATTATTGATAGCAATTGCTTATTTACCTTTGTGAAGAATTACATCAATCTTCCTAAATTATTATTATTGTTAAAGTGAAAGACGAATGGCAGAATCAACAGTACTGAATACAATGTATTTTGGATTCAGATCTCATAGAGATCAAACTTCTGAGATATATGAAAAAAATATGTGCCAGTCAAGAACTGGTGTTGAATATAATCAACTAAATTCTTTCCCTATAATTTCTGGCCTGGTACCTATGTTAGATGTCCTTTCCAAGTGATTGAATTATTAGGGTGTTGGCACACACTGGCTGGGAGATTGAATTTTGCAGCTTGTGACGAGGCTCTAAATCTGCTCAAGACAACTCTTGTTGGCTCACTCTACATAGTTGTTGTATATAGCAAAACTTAGTGAAATACAACACCTTATCCTCTCAGTTACATGCTTGTAGTGATTACAGGAAATTTTGCTGTAAGAAATTTCACTCTCAGAAAATCTGCTGTAAAAAGAAATAAGTTGTAGCTAAAAGTACACTATTTGCACTGCATTGGTTGGAATTTTTATGTTTTAAATAATCTCAGCACAATTTTAATGGTTGACATTGAATAAAGACTTTCATTGGAGTTTTTATCATTCTTTTTATTTAAAAAAATACTCAGTATAATACACCTCATTATTGTCCATTTGCTGAATTTGTCTTACAGCAAATTTTCCTATCTAGTGAAATTTCTGACACCAAAATTTTCATAGAGCAAATTTTTCTTTGGCAAAAATGTTTATGGCGAATGTTCTGGACACAGCTTGTAGTGTGTCTATATTAGAATGTTTTGTGCAAATTGAGGTTATCAGAGATAAGTTAGGCACTCTAGTTGTGCCCATCCTCTCTGGATAATTCAGTTCAATTGTTTTAGAGAACAATAGATTCGTGCCAGTGCTACACTGTATTCATGACCATCATTTTAACACCCACTTTTCCATGTTTGAATGGGTCAGATATTGCATCACTGTGACTGTTCTCCATGCACTATGTGGGGAGATGTTAAACCTGTGAGTCTCCTTGCTCTATTGTCTAAATTTGGATCCCTTCAGAGTCAATACAAATAAATACCAGGTATGCATGAAGATCATTTCAACCAACTAAATCCAGCTAATGCCAGTTCAAATACACCTAGTGTTTTCAGAGGAAAGGCACGAATGGAACCCAATCTCATTCTGCTATTTTATAAATAAATATATCATCTTTATTCCTCTTCTTAAAACCTTCAAGGTAGTCAATATTATTGCCACAATTTCTTCAAGCATTGTTTGAAGTAAGAACAAGAATTTTGTTGGTTTAAAATTTCATCACTGGAAAATTATCAGAGCAATGAAGGGGGATTGATTTCTAAGGTTCTGAGTTCAAATCTTGTTGTTGAGGGTTGATTTTGTCATTCTTTCTTCTGGTTGGGGTCACAGAGCCAGTAATTATTAAACCCTTTAGCATTCAGATTATTATTATTCTGTCTAATACAATGCTTATTTATTCACATTGTTTTGAATTAATCGTGCATCATCTCATAGCTTTGAGATTTTGATGCTGCAGTTCTTTACTCTTAGAATGATATTGCAGGCTAGGTGTGAGATGCCGGATCTGGCCGGTTTAAACATAAAACAAGTAGAATATCTGGTCTGGATATGGCCGGTTTAAATGCTAAAGGGTTAAGGGGCCAGAGTTGATTGGATCAACTCTGGACCAGTTTACCTGAGAATGTAAACTTGTGTTGTGCTTAGTTAAAAGAAATGAAACAAAATCAGTGGAGAAATTAATTTTCTTTAGGTCACATGGAGACACCTGCCTGAACTTTAAACTGCCACACCTACTAACTACTACTACTACTATAACTGCTACTACTACTCCTACTACTACTCACTATAACTGCTAAGCACTATACTGTAATATGCCAGTATCGTATCTAACATACAAATTGTGATTTATTTACTTTAACATACCTATTTTTCTCTTTTTCTACGTTCCCTTCTCTTTATTCTCTCTCTCTTTTCTCTCTCTTGCTCTCTCTCTCTACATCTCTTTTTCCTTCCCACACCTCTTGACCATTCTCTCTTCGTCTCTTCTCCCCCTCTTCTCTTAGCCTCTAGTAGTACTTGCTCCTCTTCCTCCTCCTCTTCTTCCTCTTCTTCCTCCTCTTCTACATCTCACAAGACTTCAAGTAAGTTGTCTTTCCTCTTCTGTTATGCTTGCTTTCATGTGCTGCATTGGTTTCCTATACATACATATATAAATATATATATACATATATATGTATGTATGTAAACAAACACACACACACACACACTTGTATATGGTGTTTCTATTTTGTTTTTATTTTGTTTACACTTTTGTCCTTTGTCACTGTGGCTGGGATGTTTTTGATAACTGCTGTCTTAAGATTTTACTAAAATGAAATAACATAAAATTTAAAATTAAATTCACTCGGTCGAGTGAACTAATAAAAAAATACTTGTAGGTTTAAAATAAACCATAAAATAGTAGAATGTTGTGATGTTGTCTGGACCTTCTTTGGCATTGTTTTTGTGATCTTTTGTGGTTCTTTTTCCATCTTGTATCCGTCTGTGCCTTTTATTTGTGTTTGAAAAAAAAAAAAAAAACTAAAGCCCTCTGACTCTCAGTTTTTTGGAACTTCTGTAATAATTTTTATCCTGTAGTCTGCCAGGGAAAATGAGATGGTAAATTTCATTTAGCCTGTGTCACTCTCCCTTTTTTGGAAAATGGTCAGATTCCTTGAGTTTTTAGAGTAAGTGAAGCTTAATTGTTCCAGTTAAGATTTGAAACTGGGTCATGAGTCACAAACTCTAATTCTTTGGCAAGAACTTTCAAATACTCTTTGATGTGTGTATACATATATAAATGAATGTGTGTTTGTATACATATAAGAAATATGCAATAAATACAGTAATATTCACACACATACAAACACTGACTCTCCCTCACACATCACCATCGTCATCATCGTTTAACGTCCGCTTTTCCATGCTTGCATGCGTCAGATGGAATTTTGTTGAGGTAGATTGTCTATGATAGGATGCCTTTCCTGTTACCAATCCTCACCTGTTTCCAGGTAAGGCAATGGTTCCACATGGCCAGACGTGTTTTTCGTCGAAGATTGGAAACAAACAGTCTCACTTGTATGATGATGATGTTTGAGACTATCACATGGTGTCACCATGAGATTACACACACACACGTGTGTATATATGTATGTACACACACGTACACACAATGAGCTTTGTCTAGTGTCTATGAAATCCATTCAAGCTTTTGGTTGGCCTTAGGCTTTAGTAGAAGATGCTTGCCCAAGTGTATATATAATATTTATGCAGTATATTTGTGTGAATATATCTATATACATGTGTATAATATGTATATATATGATATACATTGTAATATAATAATAAAACACACATATATATATGTATATGCACACACACACAAAATCACATATATAAAATATAAACACATATATATTATTGTTAAGACGATACTGAAAAGTTGTAATTGTGATTAAAATCTGTAATTTAAAATATCTAATGATAGAAGTACTGCTGTTTTATAATCTTGTTTAATCCTCATGACTCTTCTAGTGGCATTTATCTGAAATGATAAGGATTTCTAAAAGGATCTGAGTTTAAGGATTACAGTGTCAAAAAAAAAATGTATTTAGATTATATGTATGTTATCAGGTATTAGATTAGTTTTAGCCTCTTGTTGGTTGGTTGTTCAGTTTAGACTTTCATCTGCCATATATTTCTATGACATTCTGAAATATATTCACATGCTGTTACTTTAGACTGAAGCTTGTAATAGAGATGATTATAATAATGTTAATCAGATTGGAATTTTTATTTGCATATCAGTAAAATAATAATTTATTCTTGTATTTTCACTCTTTAGGTTATTTATTGAGGGTTCTCCCTGTCCAGTATCCATTTATGTTATTGAGGCCTTAACTGAAGACTTGAGGGTATTCTTTCACAGAACAGGCACACACATAGACAAGAACAAGCACATATACACACTGACACAGACAAGAACAAGCAGCACACACACATGTACAACCCATTAGCTTTCTTCTCCTCCTTCTCCGATTTCGTCAACTGACAGTTGATAGGACACAGACACGTGCTTTCACGGAAACAGCCGAATTGAAGTGTTCTAATTTTGTGTAGTCATATCGAAAGAATACCGATTTGAGCCTGTCACAAAGTAAGAGTTGCTGTAATGAAATAGTCCTTCCGTTAATTGCCAAAGGATTTCAGTCCAGCACTACAATGTAACGAGTAGCAAATCATTACAGTGCCATTGCCACTGGTTGGAACTGTAAACTATACAACTTTGTAGGACTTATTAACAGCTACATAGACTGGGCCAGTGAGAATTGTGTCTCTTTCTAAATGACAATATAATGAAGAGATTTCAACCATCAACCATTTAGCTGGTGGTTGGTATTTCGTGGACATGATCTGTTGCAACTGTTAGTTTCTGCCTGAAGAGGCATTGGCATCATCATAATATCTGCTTTCCATACTGGCATGGGCTGGATAGAGTGACAGGAGCTTGCAAGTCGGCAACAGTCACTTTACAGAATGTGCTGGGTGCATTTTATGTGGCACCAGTATGTTGATACCACTTGCAACTAACATTCTCTTTTCATGTTCGTTCTGATTTATTTAACCTTTTTTATATTCCTTGAAATATTTAGTTGTACTGTTTCAGAGAAACTCATTCTGAAGATGGTCTTTGAGTCTTTTACAATTTCCAATATTAGCTGGTAGGAATGAAATTTAAAAAAAAACAACAAAAAAAAGTTTTCTTCAAGTGCATGAGACTTTGGCATCAATCTTTTCCTGGCAGGTTCTACTTTGCTTTTTTTCTGTTGGCTCCCATTGTTCTTCGTTCAACTTGTAGTAATATTCTCTGATATAGTAGCTATTTGCATTTTTATTGGATGAAGTTATGGTTTTTATCCCCCTCCCCCATGTATTTGATTGAATTAGGCAAAACCAGTTGACTAAAAGTTTGATTGAAAAATTATTACATAAACCTGATATCGATCACTGAAAAGTTTAGAGTGTGTGTTCTGAAAGTTTCAATGTACTCTCATAGTCATTTTAGATACTGTTGTCTTATCACAGGAAACCTACTTTCTTTGTTGGTTTTGAGGATTTCAGGCAAACTCTTTTATCTTCAAAATTGATAAGATTTCAGACTGACCAAATTATATATGTATATGTATGTATATATATATATATATATATATATATATGTATATACATTCTTCATTAATTTCTATTAAATAAAAAAAATCTACTAGTTTATACAATTTATCGAAATCATTAAAATATCTTAAAAACTTCCGTTAAAAAATGATAACCCAAACCCTAAAATGTTTCTGTGTGTTTTGGTGTATATTTTTTATCCATTTTCTTTATATATTTAAATGTTGTTTGAGGTAATATTTTAGTTTGATGAAGTTTTGTCTTCAGCTTCAGTTGTCCAGTTATATAGCAGCAGATTGGTTGTTTTTTTGCTTTTGGGTAACTTCATTTTGTTCAATGTGATGAAAAGTTTTTATATAAATATTGCTTGGACTTTGAATTATAAATTATTTTACTAATAAATCTTTTTGAATATTTAGTTTTTTCATATTTACATTTCTGTTTTTTTCTCTTTGGCATGTTCTATGGATTTTGTAGTTGAAGGGAAGGATTTTTGGGTGACAACAGAAAGGGGTTGTTACTGCATGTCTTTGGTGATTCCAGTTTCTTTGTATCTGCTAGAAATAACCTGCACTTTGTTGTTTTATTTTTCCTGTGCAGTTTTCTGTCAGTCGTATTTGTGTACTAATTCAAAGCAAGGCAATAATAACTATTTAAAAAAAAACAAACAAAAGAAAACGGTTTCTTATAAAAATTTTGGGATTTTTATTTGTTGGAAATGGAAAACATTGATGTGAAAAAAACACTGTTGCTGATTTTCAATTCCCATTTCTATTTGTGTAACATTTGCTCATGTGTTTTATTTGTTGGTAAAAACTGAAGACTTGGATTTCATTGTCTCCTATGAACAAGAGAATTATTAGCTGAATGACAAAATAGATCTTTCTTGCTAATACTAACAGGCCATCGTGTCATCACTGTATTATGATATATATATTATGAAAATAATTATAATGTAAATAATAACTTCTATATATATATATATATATACACATCTATAATCATTTATGAAGTTGTATATGGCCGCTTTTTTCTTTCTTTCTTTTTTTTTTTTTTTTACCTTAATGAAACTGCCCCTTTGTTTGTAGCCAATAGCAAGACCCGAGAGTCTGGAACCTCAAGTAAGTATTGTCTTCACCAGTTAAACCAGATGGTTGAAACGGCTTCTTTATTTTCCCACTGCTGCTCTTGTCTCTTGTCTTGCTGGCTGAGTTATATTTGGCTTCTATTTTATTGTATTGCTATTGTTTGGTTGATGTAGTTGATAGCAGTATTTGAATAGTTATTACTATTTATATTGTTGTTGTTCCTGCTGCAGTTATTTTGCTTGTTTACTTAATACATATAACTACTAAATCCATAGTGAGATAAGGAATAAGGTTTGGATGGTGTATGCAAAGAATGGACAACCAGTGTTGTTGTTGTTGTTTACTATCTACTTGTGATATGTGTTGTCAAATGAATGTCGTGCAGGAGTGGGGTTTACTGCAGCAGTTCTTGTCAGTCTGAGATATGGAGGTGGTTGATCAAAACGTTCATAGCAGTTTGTTTATCGTACCCACCCTACCATTATTTCTTCTGATCTGGGACCATACTGTACAGTCTTTCATCTGCTCAAAGACATTTGGTTATGTCTACTATGATTCAGTTTGCTATATGCATGTTTACACACACACACTCACACATAAATATACATTTTGTGTTGACTGTCAGGAAAAAAAAAAAAGGAGTCCTTGATACCATGATAGCATGGTAGAGATTAATAATTTATTTTGGTCGAATCAATCTATTACTTCTGAGTTTTGCCTGTGGGTGCTCAGGGTCTTTGGCAAAGGATTGACTCAATATATATATATCTTTGACTGTTAATTGCTTTCATTTGTATATTCATTACTTCTGGAATATTCTAAGAACCCCATCATAATTATTACCATGATGTGTCAGTGCTTCATGTTTGTTCAGTTGTTTTTCGTTGTGCCTATTTCTTTATGCTGCAAAATTGTTCAGTACAGGGCTTTGAAGTTAGATCAGTGTTATAAAAATTTTCTACTTCCGAATAAAACAGCTGCTACAGTTGTTACTTGTTGAATTGTTGGTGTTCATCAGATAAGCAGTTTAGTTCTTAGTTGGGTTTAAGAATATAGACGATGCTGCGTGTGTATTTGTGTTTCTCTGTCTGAAGTTTGACATGTCTTACTTTGAAATGTCCCATCTCAGGGACATTGCTATATATTTCTTAACAGGGTATCTGATATTAGTACCAGTGTTCCAAATTAGACTTGATACATCAATCTCTCACACTGTAATAAAGTATGCGTTACTGCTTACCTCACTTTGCAATGAAGTATGTGTTACTCCTGAGCAAATCCAACAATCTGCTCCCTTTTACTTGCCGTTTTGAAAGGCATTTCAAAGTTGGTGAATAACTTTTCGTGTAGTTTGTTATCTTTAGTGAAATACCTAAGTACCTAGATAATGGTGGTGGCATATTAGAACATTATTGTCAGCTTGCTCCACGTACAAGTGACTGAGGATCTTGGCTATTGCAAATTAGGGAAATATTGCGAAACTAATAGTGTACCCCCCCCCCCGTCCGATCTGGCAAATTGAAAACCATTAATATTCGTAGAGACAAGTCACATAACTTAGCTTCAGTATGCCTTGCTAACTACATGCTCCACTCTTATTTTGTGATTGAGTAGAAAGTGGCTGAAATGGCATTCTGCTATGGAAACGAGTCCTTCTAGTATTAGAATTCTCAGGTCTCATAAGAGACTGGTTCAAAATTGTAGATTCTGTAGTGGTGATCTTGCTGTCTTTCGAATCCCCATATTTATTGCAAATAGTTCCTAGTTGTCTTATTTGCAGTTGACAGCTGAATAAAACAAAACCTGAGGAATAAGGAACCTCTCAAAGTCAGCCAAAGACACAGTGAAACACATGCAGGCCATTTGTAACTAGGAGCACAATAGCTCATCCTATTAGTCCTTTCATCTCCTTTTCTACCTGCTGTTATGTCACTGTCCCAATTTTAATCATCTTCTTGACAATGTCTGGTGTTGAATAACAAAAATTCCTTTTCTACTGCCTTGGGTTGCTAAATGAGGTTAATTATATCAACAGCCTTTAGATCACATAAACATTTAGGTTTAATATTGAATAGAAAATGGGAAACTACTGAGAATATTTTTATTAGAATAAAACTTAGTAATGATATAAATTCAGTAAAGGTCATCTGAATGAGATACATTTCATGTATATTTTTTTGGAGTAGATTTTGTTATCTTTGGATTTGCTTATTCACGATTCTAGGCATATAGGTACATTCTGTTCATTTTGTTTTGGTTTTCATTAATGTAGCTCAACTACTAGAGGATGCAGAGGGTTTTTTCCTGCGTGTTAAAAACTTAATATTATTTCAAATTGAAAGCTGTAGTGTAAGGGGGAATAACTGGGGGTTATTTGAGAATTTGTGTTATGTTCTTTAAACACATTTTGTTGAGGCATTGTGACCATAACTCAGAAAATAGCTTCATCTCTCTCAAAATTGGAACTTGTCAAAAGACTTTTTATAAGATCCAATAAAGTATGCTTTCCTTTTTGTCTATGAAGCCTTGAAATTAAAAAGGAAGTACAATTGATGTGGTGACATTTATACCTTTCCCCAAAATATTAGTGACATTGAGTGAGAGACTCAAAACTAAGAACTAAACCAGGTCACTGTTTCTAGGAACTTACTGCTGTTTTGATTGTTGCTAAGTTAAAACGTTGATCTTAATTAAATATTTCAAGAAAATATAGAAATAATCTGTTGAGTATATCTTGACTCTTTGGTGTAGGTGACTGTTGTTGGGTTGGTTTTTTTAAAAGCTTACTAATTTTGGGTAATTAGTGTTCTTCATACTGATAGCATGTGATTCTAAAGAGAAATTTATGCAGATAACATGGAAATTAGAGATTCTCAACCATTTTTTGTTTTAAAAAAATCCTATTATATTTTTTTAAACTTAAATATTAGGAATTGTATTAGAAAAATGTTAAAATGTTTTGTGCATTGTAGAAGTATAACTAACTTAATGCTTGTAAGGTTTAACAAAATCTTATGTGGATGTGGACCCTGGTTGAGAACCACCGGTGTGGACAGACACTTCAATCCTTAACTATTTTTTAGATAGTTTGTGGACATTGAAGTTGACAAAAAGAAAAAAAAACCAAAAGAAAAAAATAGCAAAGAAACAAAAACCCTAAATTTGATTTTTACATTCATTTAAAATTAGTCTTGTTACTAATTGAGGATTTGAGTCTTTTTACCTAAATATTAACATCAGATTGTAGGAGAAAGTTCCAGTTTTAACTAGCAGTAAATGTAGTTTATCCCACATTAAGATTCACATCATCAAAACTATGGACAAATTCATTTAAAAAAAAAAACAACTCTGTTGATTTTCAACCAGTTTTGCAAAAACAAATGAAATTTATTTGATAATTCTAAACTTTTCAATTTTTATTTCATTTTTTTTTTTAATGAACTCTTAAGTTTAATTTTGTACTGATGTTTGTTTTTGGACAATTTTAGTTAATTCTGGCATGACAAGTGTTTAAGTGAAGCACTTGGCCGTCTCATCTTTATGGTTGACATGTCCTAAAATTTCATATTTCAAGAGCCTTAATTAGGCATTACACAGTAAGATGGAGTTTGTTAATAAAAATCCAGCTTCATTAGATAGTCTTTATTGAAAAGGGAGCCCAGTCATCATCATCATCATCATATCATTTAGCATCTGTTTTCCATGCTGGCATGGGTCGGATGGTTTGACAGCAGCTGGCTAGCAGGGAGCTGCATCAGGTTCCAGCTGTCTGTTCTGGCCTGGTTTCTAATCGCTGGATGCCCTTCCTAACACCAACCACTTTACGGAGTGTACTGGGTGCTTTTAATGTGGCACCAACATGGTGAAAATGAATTATTTCTTAGATTTGGGAGGCAAGCATGCTGGATTGAAACCCCAGTCTTGTTGTCCACTTTAAATGAAAGACTTACTGTGGAAATGGTTGCTTTTGGATTCTTTATACTGTTTCCATTCAACCTTTTAAAGTCTGCATAACATCTCTCTGTCCATTGTAGACCTGTTGTATATTTAGACTGACCAATTCCATTAACTCAGTGAGTGTCGGTCAGGTTTATGGTTATTGTAAAATAATTTATTCATGTAAAGGTAAATTATTTTGCTGGTATTATTAAAACCACAATATACACTCACTAATGTTAATCCTTTTGTGACCTTATTTCAACTGAAATACAGTTTCATTTTATTTTTGAATAATCAAGCATTTGGAAGGATCTAAAAAATAACTAAATTCTTCATATTAAACTGCTTTTTGGAACATAACAAAAGGATTTTATATAAAATTGTAATAGAAAAGTGACTTTAAAAAAAAAATTAATACTTTAAAATGAGCAGCTTTATAACAGAAGAAGAGGTGGTCACAGATGGGTTGGTATCGAGGATTAATTATATAATTTGGCATTTTGGGAGATATTATAACACTTAAATTTAACCAAGTGGCCCAGTAAATAGTTGTAATGAAAATAGCACAAGGCTTTACTACAGTATTTTAGTTGAACATATTTTACAACAACTGGGTTGGTCTTTTTAGTGCATGAATGTGAATGACTAGGGTACTGGAGAACCAGAGATCAATGTTAATATTTGTAGCACCATAATATTTGTCTCAGCAAATAGTGTTCAACTGATAACTGAATTGCTTTGATTAATAGTGAATGGTTTCTTATTTTAGACAATATAAAACAACCATTTAGTAAGTGATAATGGTTATAAGACCAATGAACTTAGTGTGTACAGTGCTCAGGTACACAACAACTCGTCAGAAAAAGTAGCTAAAAGTACATAGAATAAAGCACAAAAAGTAAAGAGTGAAAGTCTTTGAAAAAGGTTGGGGTGAGGCGCCAGGCGTACTTTTGGCAAATTTCAGGTAGTGTGGAAGTTTTGAAGGCTGTAGTGTCCTGGCAGCTGGCAATTGATGTGGGTAGTTTATTCCATGCTTCTGAGCATGAATACATGTTTCTGAAAGTCATGGGTGTGGTGAGTTTTTTTTAGCTTTTTATGCCTTTTGAGAAGTAGAGATTTATCAGTAACTGATTAAAATGATTAAAGTTTAAAACTTTGTTTAAAGGAATCATCTTCATTTTCTTCAATTAGTTTCTGTGCTGATTTCTATTTAAATGAAAATTTTGGGAATTTTCCCTTTGTGTGTGTGTCTGTGGAAATATTTCTGTACAAACATATTTAACACAATGTTTAACACAACGTAGTTGCAACTCAGCTAAAAGCATGGTTTATTTATTGCCTTTTTTGTCTTCCCTGCCTTTCTAATATTACTGACATTAAAAAAAAAACAACAAATATTGACCCCCCCCACTCCTTGAATGTAATCCTGTTCTGTGTTTCGTTATTCTTCATCTGTTTGTGTTAACTATGTCTCGTATATTATTTCTTTACTCGTGTAGTCCATCTTACTACATCTGTTTCATTTTTTTTCCTAATTATTTTATTGGGCATTGTTTCTTTGAATTTCTTTTCCTAGATATTATTTTAGCCGCCCTGCCCCCCCCCCCTCCATGTTTGATTGGCTTTTTGTTTCGTAACAATAGATTGTTGTCACTCAGTGCATCGTTCGAAAAAAAAATAAAAAAAAGTTTGTTTTGCAATTTGTTGATAGCTTTTATGCGTGTTGCAAGTGTTGCTAAACTTGCTAAACCTAGTCTAATAAAGGGTTTGCATGATTATTCCATAACCATAACCGTTTTTTAAAGTATGGTTCAGATTTGACCCAGCTTCAAAAAGTCTTTCACAAATTCTCATTTCCACATCCCTTAAGTAGTTTTTCTTCGTGATTGTCTTAAGATGTCACCTTAGCAGTGTAATCTTTACAGCACATCTCACTTTCTAGTTTAATTACATTCCCAGCATAACAGCCAGAAATGGAATGCAAGTGCTGTTTGGTCTTTTACAAAATTTTGTATCGTTGACTATCTAGTAGTTGAATGGCTAAGAGATTAGTTTACAATATCCAAAGTCTACCACTGCTCTTGTCATCTGTTATAATCTTGACAAAGCCTATTCTTGTGTTTACCTCATTCAGCCGAGAGGAAATTCTTACCTCTGCTGCAAGGTAGGAGTTAGTGGTTAGTCAAATAATTTTGCAATAAGTCTTGCAATAGTCAAAATTTGCTGAACCATTCAACTGATGATAGTAAAAGGAAAATAAAAATGAGAAAATTCCAAGGAAGATTAGGAAAAAAAAATGTTTCTAATACATTTTAAAATGTTTTCATGTTATGAATAATTGCACTGTTGATTGCAGCTAAATGTCTGGGTCAAATTGAAACCATTTTTATATATAAACACTTTGTATTATAAATATATATTTCTATAAATTCCGAGATTTTTATAAATTCTTTATTCTTTGCATACTTCTTACATATTCACTAGGCATTAAAGTTGAAAACTGACGTTTCTGTTTCTAATGTAATATTAAAAAAAAAAAAAAAAAGGTTTCTTTCTAATGCATCTAATATCCAATTCTTCAAACATTTGAAACTATTTCTCCATTTAATAGCATTTCTTGGATAATTTGATATTTAATAATTTTGCCATAATTCTGCTCTGTCTTCAAGTATTGCTTCTTAATTGTTTCTGTGGATCAACTCTTGAAAAGTTTTTTTTCTACGATAGTTTGTTTGAAAATACTATCACCTCTTTAAATACAGAAAGAGAGCTAAAGAAGAGAGAAAGGAGTAGAGAGAAAACAAAGAGGGTCAGGAAAGAGAAGTTGAAGAGTGAGTGGCAATTTTAAGGTTATTAAAACAAAGATTTTCTTACATTGTATCAAAGATGTCGATGTAGTCCAGTGATATAAGTTGTTGGGTTCCCAGGCACAACAAAGCACATTTCAAATCCTAGATTTTAGCTAAGGTTTAGTTTTGCTTATTTTTCTGCGGAAGTGCCTTTTCAAATATTTACCTAAGTCCTTGACTTAATTTTTTAAAGCCACCACTTTTTGAGGTGTGTTATTGTAAGGCCTCTTGAGAAATTATAAGACATCTGACCTGTCTCTGAAATTTGGTCACTGGTCTGAATTTGACACTTGGTCAATGTGATGAGAAAGGCACTTTTTTGTTTCCTTGTATAAATAACATCAATATGTTAGTGAGATGATTAGGTGATTAGCACGATAATAATTGTCTGTAGATGTGTGATAAAAATTAATCCATAGTTGATAGCCTGTAGACAGAAATAAGGAAACTCCCTACCCGCCTAGTAATGTAAGAATTTTACTTATTAACTGTAAAAAGACATAAATGACTAAGATAAAGATAACACAAAGGAGTTGTGGAACATTCAACTTGGTTCTATTTATATAACCCGTATCTGAAACTGTTACTGTTGGTCTTGCTGTGTGTAAATTGTCTGTTATTCCTGATACTATTTAAAATGTGTTCCAATCAAGAACTTGTCTGAGTTGTACTGAAATATTTGCTATAATATTCAATGGTACAAGTTGTTACAAGTACATGTGTTACTCCTCTGGATTATCATTGTTCTCTCTTTATTTTTAAGGGGAGCATTAGTTAAAGGTTTTGTTCTTAGGTGAGGTCTGCCTGTCCTCTGCACTTGGCAGTATAGCTGTAGTTATGTCCCCATGCCTGTAAAATGGAATGTTTGTTTTAAAAAAAAACTTTTGAACTTTTTAAGTCTATGAAGACTTTCTTCATGTTTTTAAATGGCAACTGGAAAAAATTTTTTAAAAAAGATATTAAAAAAAAGCAGAGAAAATAAATATGTTATACATTAAAAGAAAATACACTAGAATGTTATTTTTCTTAAGTAAATCACTAAACTCTCTCCTTCCCCTCTTCCTTATCTCCATCTTTTCTCTATTCCACTTAGTGAAATTGAAACTTCTACCTAGAGTTTTCACTCTTTAGCTTGTTATTTATCAGTGTTAAACAAACTCAGCTCTACTACCAATTGCAAAATTATATCAGTTCTGGAAAAAAAAAATCAAAAAAAAAAAAATCAAAAGACAAAAAAAAACAAAACAAAAAAAACAACAACAACAACATACAACACAAAACTAGAAATCTTGTCTAGTTATATTATCAGTTAATAAGTGAGCAGTTATTTGTTAACTACACCATTTAAATTGTTCTTCTACGCTTAAAACAACTATTTTCATTATTTGGAGTTATTTGATATAAATTGTTTGTTTGGATTTACTTGCGTTGGTGCAGCTTCTTCAGCCTTCGTTTTTCTTTCCATTCAACTTACTGAATGCCTTCGTCTTTTATATCTACCGGTATTTTTCCAGAAAGTGTCCAATCCCGACAGTCTCACTCCAATGTGAATGGTACGCTTCTCAGTCAGGCGACTGTTTTTTTTTTTCTCATTTTATCTCCTGTGTATGTCTCCTCTATGTCATGTTGATATTTATATATTTCAATATATATATGTATTTGTATATACAACCAAGGGAAAAGTATTTTACCTGTGGGCTCATATGTATATATATATATGTATATATATATATATGCACACACACACACACACACACACATCTGAAGGTGAAATTTCATGTTTATCTTATTCTTTAGGGGTGATATCATCGTCGATTTACTCTGTTCTTTTCCATATTGGTATGGGTAGGACAGGTTATCCCTGTTGGTGCCATCTTGGTCACACAGCAACAGAGAAAACCAATGTTGTGTATGTTTGTCTTACATTGTGGACTGGGTGCAGTTTACTGTATCACCAGCTCCATAAAAGCAGGGATAAACCGTCCCTCCCCCCTACTCTGCAGCGATTGTTATTTGGATTGGAGTTGCTGCTCTCCTCAGAGGTTATTGAGACCATATTAACATGTGGTCTACAGCTGGATGCCCTTCCTAGCACCAGTTCCCATGCTACCAATACTTAAGAAATTGTCTCATTCATGCAAAGAATTCTCTCTTCCTTGTATCAGTTTTTATCCAGCCAATGATTTGGCTTGCAGACTCCATGTCTCTTTTGTACATTCCACTTTTTAATCTAGTTTTGAATGTGTGTGTGTGTTGGTGTTTTATGTAACTGTTTATTTGCCATTTTGGTGCTGTATGTTGAAATATTGAAAGTTATAAGAATGGAAGAGAAGTAATCTTTTATGTTAAAGTATCATCATCAGTCCTTATCTCCCAGGTGGGAGTGGGTTGGATGGTTTGACCAGAGCTCTATGGCTAGATGCCCTTCCTAATGCCAACCACTTTACAGAGTTGACTGGGTGCTTTTTATGTGGCACCAGAACCAGTGCTTTACATGTGGCTCATAAATATCTTCTTTGTTGATTGAATATCTTGCTGTTGTATTGTTTCATAGTTTGGATAAAGGGGGTGGGGGTTGATAAAACTGCTGGCCATTATCAGAGAAGGGTAGAAAGTTTGAGCATTGCTAATCATGTTCTTTACACATCATTAGGTACTCGAATACCAATCACCAAGATATTTGTGTTAGGAAACACTTATTATGTCCAAATTGGAATAACCTTTGATTAAATTATCTTTTAAAATTAATTCTTTCTTCCTCTATTTGCTCTTAATATCATTATATTTACACATTCACCATTATAGAAATGATACAAAAGACATTGGTAAAAAAAATCACTCCACATATACGCAAATATCTACATCATATACATCCTGTTTTTATCTCCTATTTAATCCTTACTGCCCATTCTTATCATCATCATTTAATGTCCGTTTTCCATGCTGACATGGGCTCGATGGGTTGACAGAATACTCCAGAATATTCTTGTTTTCTGCACCATGAGGTATTCGTTCAGAATTAAGTAGTGAGAAAAATACATTTTGTTTTTCACTGTAACAGGTCCATGTTTTGAGATGTAAGAAAAGATTTATACAGGTTCAACTCCTTGATTGTTGTTGTATAATCTCATCAGTTTTATTTGAGCAGCTGCAGCTCTGTCTGTTGTTGTACAGGGGGAGCTGCAGCTAGGCAACTCACACTTTTGGGTCTTTATTTTAAAGACAATAGGGTCTGTCTGAGAGAAATTTGATACCTTTCTATTATTGACAGCCACATATTTAATAAAGGGTTAATAAACGATTGTTTTCTTTTGTGAAAGAATTCTTTGTCCAAAACAAAATATTTTCACATTTTTGCCCTCCATACACTTTTCTGGTAAATTTTTACTGGTACCATTCTCCATGAAGTACTGGCAGCTATTCTGAAAGTTCGCCTATCAATTGTAACACCCATCTCATGAGTGTAATAGTTTATTTACTAATCCTTTAGCAAATAAACAAATTGGCTGTTGCTAATAGGAACCTACCTAGGTTTATTTCTTTGCCAAGATTAAATTGCTAATGAAATGAATTATTTTGAAGTTTATGGGAAGGGACAGGCTCATTAAGGTGTTAACTATATTTAGGTATTATAGAATGAAAATAGACATTTTTTTTTTCTTTTTGCCATAATGATAATTCTACAGGTGAAAAATGTCAACCATCTCAGTCAACTTAATAACCCATTAACTTGCTTAATTCACCATCATCATCATCATTTGATGTCCGTTTTCCATGTTGGCATGGATTGGATGGTTCAACAGGAGCTGGCAAACCAGAGAGAGAGAGCAACACCAGTCTCCAGTTGCCTGTTTTGGCATGGTTTCTATGGCTGGATGCCCTTCCTAACACCAACCACTTTATAGAGTCTCCTGGTGCTTTTTATAAATCTCAAGAAGAATGTGACTCTTACCTTGGCATGAACTGAGGTACTAAACTAGGTTCTGTACAAATGACAAAAAAAGAGTTCCCTGTACCATTTATATCTGGTTCTGTATACCATGGCAGCCAGTGTTATTTGTGAAAGTATTAGTTTAAAAGCTGAGTCAAGAGAGAAGAGTTACAACCAGATGATATCTCTAAGCAATTTAAATGCACAATCTCAGTGGGTAAGGAGGCTACCCAGGAGTCATGACCTGGATGCAGCCTGACCTCTCCCCTTCCCTTAGAGTGTAAGAAGTGAAGGGCTGAAACACTTGTCCGAGGAGCGTTTCTTCTCAGAAGACCTTCCGTTGTTTAGTTCTTTAGAGAGTTGCTTACCACTGTGCCAACTTGGTTCAAATGTTTTCTATAGAAAAATATCAATTAGTTTCCTAGTGTTGTCTTGGTTGATTGCATAGAAATCTGAAGGTTTTATTCTCAGGCAAGGTGATGCTTTAATTCCCCAATTTTTGTCAGAATCATTGGTGCATTGTTCTAGCGTGAATTCTTTTGGGTTCATCATTTCGGGGTTTGGCAAAATAAGGTACCAGTTAAATACTGGGGTTCATCATGTTGATTAATTCCCTCCTTTAAATTTCAGTCATTATTTCTAAATGGCAATGAATGTTAGTATCAATATTATTCCTGTAAATAAGGTGATGAACTAACAGAATCATTAGCACACCAGGTGAAATACTTAGTAGTATCTTGTCTTTATGTTCTGAGTTCAAATTCTGTTGAGGTTGATTTTTGCCTTTCATCCTTTGGGGGTGTCAATAAAATAAGTTCCAGCCATTTACTGGGGTTGATGTAATTGACTTATCCACCCCACAAAATTGCTGAACTTGTGCCAAAATTTGAAACAAGTAATATTCTATAAATAGGTGATTGCTCATTGGAATAGTATCCAATTCCATTAAACCTTAGCATTTCATTATTTAATAGCGGTGCTTCCTAGATGCTCACAGAGATATAAATTAGTGTTGTTATTGAACTTTAAGGTCATCTCTGACTGAGCAGACATTCCAACCTTGACCATCTCATCTTCTAAGGCTCAGTGTAAATGGGGCTCTATATAAATATATCCATTATTTATTCTAAAGGTGATATTGTATAATTTAAGGGAGATTAGGCTGCTATTTCAAGCAGGCTAAGTGACCACGTAGCAGCACCCATGTTTGTTCCATTGTAGAGTGTGCCAATTCTTTATTAAATTATAAAGAAAAATCTCAAAGGAATATTGGAATTTATTCTAATATCTTAAAATATTTCCTTCCTGAACAAATAATAGGATATTTCATAAATTATATTTTGGAATGGTAATTTCTAATTACAAAGAATTGTTCTTCAGATCTATTTTTAATTTTTCAATTTCAATTCTTTACAACAGTGACTACTTTATGCTTAGTTATTGCAATTATGTGTGTGTGTGTGTGTGAATATGGGTGTGCCTGTGTAAATGTATGTGTAAACGCATGTGTATATTTGTGTGTGTGTGTGTGTGCATTTTCAATGCTAACATGTCAAAAGTTCCTTTTTCCGTTTGTTTACCATACATTTTACCGTGTTAGTATGGCTTGACCTGCGACTATTTGAAGCAGCATTATTTTTATGACCAAAAGCCCTTCATGTTGTCAACCCTCATCTGGTTTTTCAAGTAAAGAATTTTTTTTTTGTTCCACTGGTTGCTCTGAAAGTTCAGGATAACCATTTGTAACATCAACCAGAACTGTGACCATCGTATCACTGTATCACACCTGCTCTAACAAATGATTTCATAAATTATTGGTACTTGTGCACATATGAGCAGTCACATTTATGCGTGCGTGTGCACACACAATAGGATTTCATGCAGTTTCCATTTTCAATTGCTCACAAGGCGTTGATTGATTTTGGCTTTAGTAGACATTTGTCCTAGGTGCCACATGGTAGGACTAAACTCGAAACCCTGTGGTTGTGAACCAAACTTCTTAACCACACAAGCATTACTGTGCCTGATGTTTATTGAGAAGTTTTGAAACAAATCTTTCAGTTCTATGTCCTTTAAAATAAAACTGGATCTCTTCCTGTCAAGTGTCCCAGATGAACCAACTTCACAGCAGGAGGTGCAGATGAGGGCAGTTGCATCGAACTCTCTCATGCACCAAATGGCAGTTGCTAAAAAGCATTTGTGGAGTAAAATCATGTAGCAACACCAAATGGCAGTGCCCCAGCATGGCCACAGCTCGTGAGCTGAAACTAGATAAAATAAAATAAAATAAATTTATTCCAATAAACACTCAACCATGGAAGAAAAGAGAAACATTGTCTGTCAAGTTGATTTAAGCAGACAGTTTTGTTTCATTATGTTCCTTGTACATGTGGCAGCATTCTCCTGGGATGGCCTGAGCTGGCTCTGGCCAAATAGGTTCACTATGTCCCTCGCAATTGCTGACTACATCCGACTGTAATGCTTCTGTATGCAGCCCCTAAATCCACTTTAGGATTTAACAGATGCCTCACTGGGAGAGCAAGCATGTCAGATAGTTCAGATGCTGTAGTCATAGGTGTCATTCGGTGTTGATGTGTAGAGTTCATGTTTGGGGTTTCAGTGGGAATACAAGCTCACATGTGGTCCCTGAGATAATGTGGTCTGTAGCAGCTCATTTTGCTGGCTGTCCCAGCGGATTTGCTGACCGAGTCATCGCTGATTATCAGAGCAGACATGGGTTTGAAGCAGGTGGTACACTTACTTATTAATTAACCCATAGCTGGGCCCCTACTACTCCAGGCCAGAGTGAACCTGGAAGCAACAGTAGCTAAGAGGTGGTTCCACACTCCCCCAAAACACTGGAACTCCTGTACCAAAGTTCCATTACCTGATGCAATTTAAAGTGTTATTCTGGAACAGATTGTGTTCCTTGCAGAAGGCTAACTTAAAAATCTCATTTGTATTTCTCTGTCGAAACAGAGAACATATTTTGCTGTACCAATACTGGGCTGTTGTTATATTTCATCAGGCTGACCAAACCAAACAGTTGTGATGTTGGCTCCACAGCCGGGGAATTGGAGAAGTGGTAGAACATAGGATAACAAATTATCCTGTGATATTTCGATCCAGAGTTCAATTCCCATCAAGGTACACATCACACTTCATCCTTCTGAAGTCAATAAAAAAATAATGAGGTTAAAGTAACTGACGAGAGCCTATTAGGTACCCCACCGTGGTTGTGGTCCCTTATCTGAAACCAGTAAAAGAGTAAAAATAACTCAGTTAAATGGTTTCAAGTTGGAATGAAAATCAAATCAAAGATTTAAGTTTCTAAACTGAATCAGCAAAGGAAGATGGTGATTGGTTCTGGTGTTGGAGGGTGGGTGGGTGGGTGTTAGGGGTGGTTGGTGTTGAGGGGGGAAAACATAGGTTTAAGTTGGTTTGTCTAGAATATTCGTTTGATGTAATCACCCACCAAAATCTGTTTTTAACTCTGTTCTCTTCAGGTATGCCTCGAACAGGAATCTCACCTGGAATGCCGCCTCCTGGCATGCAGGGGCCTCTGGATCGGAAGCGGGCAGCGAATGAAGCAAGAGCACCTCAGCAAATCTCTAAACCGTAAGTTTCTGGAGAGTCTCAAAAAGTTTCCATCTTAGTTGTGTAGATTTAGGGACGTTTTATTTGTGAAATTCTTTTTTCATTTGCATTGAATTAATTAATAAAACCAAAAATTAAATGACCATATTTTTTATGAAGGAGGACACAGGCTTCTTAGACTTGTAGGAGTGGGGTGTGTGTGTAATATGGTTGTGGAACCCATCTTCCACTGTTGCTGCAATAAGAACATAATCATCATCATCATCATCGTTTAACATCTGCTTTCCATGCTAGCATGGGTTGGATGGTTTGGCTGGGGACAGGCTCCAATCTGATCTGGCAAAGTTTCTACAGCTGGATGCTCTTCCTAATGCCAACCACTCTGAGAGTGTAGTGGATGCTTTTTATGTGCCACCAGCACAAGGGCCGGTCAGGCAATACTGGCATGGATCACACATGAATGGAGCTTTTTATGTGCCACCGGCCCAGGAAGCAGTCAGGTGGCACTGGCAATGACCACGCTTGAATGGTGCTTTTATGTACCACTGGCACGAAGGCCAGTCAGGCGGTACTGGCATCGACCAGGCTTGAATGGTGCTTTTTACGTGCTACCAGCACAGGAGCAAGTTTAACATCTTGTATTCTATGATTGTTTAACACATTTCTGCTTTTAAGATTATTTGCTGCTTAACCTTATAACTTCTTAAACTCTTGAGAAATCATTGAACATTATTTTTTTCTTTCTCTCTTTTTCCCTTCTCCTCTTGTGATGGCTTTTGAAACCAGTAAAAAGAAAAAGAAGATAGCAGATAAAATTCTACCTCAGAAAGTAAGTTCTGTTTGACATACTCCATCAATATTTTTGTTTATTATGGAAAGTTAGTATCAAAAAAAAAATTTTTTTTGAAGAAATTTCTTCAACCTTCTTCTGATTTATTTTTTTCTTTTTTAAATCTCATAGAAACAAAATAACTGAATTCTTAGGAACTAACGAAGGACGTATTTTCATTAAATGTTTTAGATGTTGAAAGTAAACTTACATCCATTCTGGAGGATTGTGTATGAAAATACAAATGCAATTAGTTTTAAAATAAACCCTACAAAATTACTAAAATTGATTCCACTTGACTTTTTCCTTTCCAACAATTGGCTTTTGTTTCTGCTCAGAAAGAAATTACTTTTGTTACTTTTCAGGTTCGTGATTTGGTCCCTGAATCTCAAGCGTACATGGACTTGTTAGCATTCGAACGGAAATTAGATGCCACTATTATGAGAAAGAGGCTTGATATTCAAGAAGCTCTGAAGAGACCAATGAAGGTAAGACTGGGGTATTGTATCCTTGCACCATCCTCAAATCATCATCATTGTTTACTGTCCACTTTTCCATCCCTGCATTGGTTACATGGAATTTGTGGAGACCGGTTTTCTGTAACTGGCTTCCCTTCCTGTAGCCAAACCTTGTTTCCAAGCAAGGTAATACCTCTCCTTGGCCAGACATGTTTTTCAGAGAAGACGGGAAATGAAAACACTGCATATATGACTGATGCACATTTACAACCATCACATGATGTTAAGACAAGGGGGCGCACATGCACACACACATGCACTTTTTTCAGGCTTCTTTCTGTCTACGTCTACCAAATCAACTCTCAAGACTTTTGGTTAGCCGAGGGCCATAGCAGAAGAGTTATACCTAAAATACTGCTTAAGACAACATGGTTGTAAAGCAAGATTTTCAACCACAAAGCCATGCCCGCGCTTATCAAATGCAGACTTCCTTTTTGCCTATGTTGTCAGTATGAAGACTAAAACAGTGTTTTCTAACAATTCCTTTTAAAACTATGTTTTGTTTTCCAGCAAAAACGAAAGCTACGGATATTTATCTCCAATACTTTTACTCCTGGGAAACCAGAAGGTGAGGTAAGTAAATCTTCATGGTCCTCTTGCATATCATCATCGTTTAATGTCCATTTTCCATACTGGCGTAAGTTGAATGGTTTGACAAGATTCATCAAGCCACAGGGCTGTGTTGATTGCCAGTGCCAGCTGGACACTCACTCTTCCTAATGCCAACCATTTTACAGTGTGTACTGAGTGTTGTTGAGCGTTTTGCTTTGTTTCTTCAACTGGCACTACGGAGCTTCTCAAGTAACTTGCAAAACAGGAAAAGAAAAATGAAAGCATCTTCTTGATTAAGTGTGTGTGTGGGGGGGAGGGGGAGCATTTGTGAGGAGTTGGTGGCTTAATGCCAGGTGTTGAAAAGCTCGAATATAACAGGACAAATACAGGTGTCTTGTTACAGGGAAGATACATGGCTACTTCTACATAAGGGTGGGTGGGAGTAACTAGGAAGAAAATAAAAATGGTAGTGATGGGGTGCCAGAGCCAACTCTCGAGGTACAAGAAGGTGAGACTAAGGGAGGATGTGGGACAGTAGATCAGAATGAGGAAAAGAGCATGGGTGAGTTTCATAAGAGCGTGAGGAGAGAGAAACAGATGGTTAGAGAGAGGGGTTGAGGTGAATGTAGTGAGTGACGAACAAGTGGGGAGGCGAGGGTTTGATGGGAAATATAAGAATGGGACAAAGGGATAAGGTGAGAGAAATAGGAATGGCTCAGGAATGAGGCTAGATCAGAAAGTTGGGGGATAATCATATGGCTTTAACGAATACCCTAGCTAGTTTAGATCGATGAGCTGAAGATCTAAATTCAGGAATTATTAAATTTGAACAGTTCAATATTTTAGTCAGTCTGTTGCCTTGTATACTGATCAGTTCAATATTGAACTTATTTCATTGAATTTTGTTACTTGTTTGGTGTGGAGGAAGGAGCAGTGCTCTCCCCCAAATTCGAGGCTTTATGTTTGTATTAAAAACATCATTTTTATAAAGTAACTAATTTTTATGGAGAATTAACAACTGGTAGATCATTGTTTTGTGATAGTTTGTTTTGTCCACTTTGTTTTGGGTGTAAATCTGTGACATCATCCTGTATTCCTCTTGTGTTGATCAAATTAGTAGCTGTAATATAGTTGTTTGAGGATTCATTTTAAGAGTATCACAGAACATTATTTGTATTATTTGTCTATTTTCATACAAGATAATAATGAAGATTTTCTGCTCTTTTACAGGATGGTGAGGAGTCAGTGTCATCATGGGAATTACGTGTAGAAGGACGCCTTTTAGATGATGTAAGTAATTGTTGTTATGGTGGGCTGGTGGAATCGGTAGAGCACCAGACAAAATAGCTGTAGTATTTAGTTACAGCTCTTTATATCTTGAGTTCAAATCCAATCAAAGTCAACCTTGTCTTTATCCTTCTGGGGCTAATAAAATAAGACACCAGTTAAATACTGTGGTTTACTTAACCAATTAATGGTGCTGGTTGAATTTGTGGCATTGTGTCTGTGTTAGAAATTGTTAGTATACCAAACAGAATACTGCTAAGCATTTTGCCTGTCTTTACATTCTGAGTTTCAAGTTCTGCCTAGGTGGACTTTGTCTTTCATCCTTGTGGGGTCGATAAAATAAGTACCAGTTGAACACTGGGGTCGATGTAATCGACATAACCCCCTACCCTGAAATGGCTGGTCTTGTGCCTGAGCTGGCGGAATTGTTAGCACACCAGATGAAATGCTTAGTGACATTTCATCTGTGCTTGTGTTCTGAGTTCAAATCCCATTGAGGTTGGCCTTACCTTGCATCCTTTCGGAATCAATGAAATAAGTTCCAGGTTACGCACTGGGGTTCATATAATCAACTAGCCCCTCCCCCTAAATTTTAGGCCTCATGCCTTTAGTAGAAAGGACTTTTATTATTGTTGTTGTTATTATTATTATTATTAAGGCAGTGAGCTGGGAGAGTTGTTAGCATGTCTGGCAATATGCTTAGCAGTATTTTGTCTGTTGCTACATTCTGAGTTCAAATTCTGCCAAGGTCAGCTCTACCTTTCATCCTTTTGGGGTCGGTAAATTAAGTACCAATTGCATACTGAGGTCGAGCTAACCGACTGCCCCCCCCCATTTCTTTATTATTATTATTGGCAGAATCATTAACATGATTGGCAAAATGCTTCATGGCTTTTGTCCATCTCTATGTTCTAAGTTGAAATCCTGCCAAAGTGAACTTTGGTACTTTATTGTATTGACCCCAAAAGGATGGGAGACAGTCAAGTATTAAGTACAGTGTAATTGATTAATCCCTCCCACAAAATTTCGGGCTTTGTGCCTATAATAGAAAGGATTATTATTATTATTAATCTGATGTTAATGGAGCACCTGACTGAATGTTGTTCAGTATTTGTGACACAACTTGAAAGTTTGATTATAAATGTTGATGGAGAACTTTCACCACTGCAATGTATCTAGTTTACTTCTCCATCAACTGCTGTACAATCATCCTTATTGAGATATTTTTGAAGTTGAGATGTTAAGTATAAATTTTCCGTCTGTTGTTTCCCCTGTGCAAAGCAACCAAAAGCCGACCAAAAAGGGCCATTAAGAACTTGTGTGCTTGTTTCTCATATTGTGAAGAAAATCATTTTATTTTTACTTTCTATTTGTAGGATATAAAATTGTAATATTTGAGTAAATGTTTTTAATGTTTCTCTTTTAGGCTGCAAGTTCCAAGCTTAGCGATGCTAACAAAGTGAAACGAAAATTCTCGTCTTTTTTCAAAAGTCTTGTAATTGAACTTGACAAAGATCTGTATGGACCTGACAACCATCTGGTTGAGGTAAGGAGCATTTTGTTGACTGTGTAAACCCTATCACATTACCATCATATTGACAATCAGTTTTGATTCAGGCATTCATAATCCCTGCTCAGTATCTTCTTTACAATCCTCGTTTTTACACATCTATTTTCTTTTGCAACTGGAGTAACCATAGTAACCATATGTCTCTCTACAGTAAGACATGTGTTCCTGTCCCTCTGTCATACTTTAATCTCATCAGCTGACATAAAACAACCACCCTCTACTATCCTCCTCTCTCTCCTTATTTTAGAGATTTTGTCTTGTGAGTTACTTGGTGACCTCACAAGTGCCAGGGTCCACATAAAAAGCACCCAAGAATACTCTGTAAAGTGGTTGGCATTGGAAAGCGCATCCACCTATAGAAACCATGCTAAAGCAGACATAAGAGTTTGGTGTAGTCTTCTGGCTTTACCAGTTTGGTCAAACTGTCCAATCCATGTTGATATGGAAATTAAACGATGACTATCTATTTTCCAGTTGCTAACGAGGTCTGCAGGCTTTTCAATTTAGTTCTGTCTTCTAACATGTCCTTTCTTAAAGATAGTAGTGTTATTTGAGGAAGAGTAATTGTTATTTCTAGCTGATATTAGACAACTGTGTTGTTGTTCTTCTTCCCTATGTTATTAGTTGTTGTATCAGGTGTGGAACACCTGATGCATGATTGACTCTCATTTGTCTCATGGAAAAATTGTTGTAAAAATCTAACAACAATGATTTTCTTGTTTTTTTTCTTGTAGTGGCATCGTACGCCCAACACTCAAGAGACGGATGGATTTCAAGTGAAGAGGCCAGGTGATAACAACGTTAAGTGTACTGTTCTTCTAATGCTTGATTATCAGGTAAAGCAATGCTAATGGATTGCATCTTCTTACTTTCATTTTTGTTTCTGTTGATGATTCTTAATATTGTCTTCTTGTTATGAATATTGTTGTTCTTTTGAATTTGTTTGAATAACAAAGCTGGCTGTAATGTCAGCCAGGATTAAATGCCCTCCTTATCTTTTTTTTCCTTTCTTTTTTATCATTTTCTCCCAAACCAGGCTTCAGGCCTCTGTGGTGTAAGGGACTACAAAAAAAAAAAATGCTAAAAAGGGGGTCTATAAAGATTTCCATTGACAGGAGCTTGGATTTGGATTGCCCATGTTCAGTTTGCTGCAGGAGAAGGGCCTCAGCATCTTCTCTCCACCAATCACTTTCTGATGTGGAAGCTGTGAACTTAAGCTTGGAGATCATACTCGTTTGCTACACTGCAGTTTTTACATTTGTATCCAGGAGTTGTTAAGTTGATTACATTGACCCCAGTACTCAACTGGTACTTTATTTTATCGGCCTTGAAAGGATGAAAGGCAAAGTCGACCTTGGTGGGATTTGAACTCGGGATGAATTACTGCCAAGCATTTTTCCCAGTGTGCTAATGATTCTGGCAGCTCAGCACTGTAACGGAAGTATATATCTCAGTTTTGCCTGCTGAGTGAACTGGAGCAACATGAAATAAAGTGTCTTGCTCAAGGTCGCAACCTTACAATAATGGGCCTAACCACTGAGCCACTGCTGGGGACATTGTATGACATGCAATCTTCAAAAGTTGTAGGCTGTTCTCAGCTTTTCCATGTTATCCCAATGTACACATTCACACACTTGAGTCTGGTGTCAGTTGCTTCTGCTGCTGTTGTTGTTAATCTTCAATCTTGATGAAGCAGACTTACAGTCAAAGACAATCCAATCATAACTCCCACCCCCTTGCAAATTTCTTCTCTGGATAGTGAACCCTAAACTACATTAATGGATACCTTTTCTTAAGACTGCAGAGTGTTCTTAGGGAAATTTGGTTGCTATTTCTAGTGTAGTATGCTGCTGCATTCACCACTGTTTGTCAGTATATTCTGGAGGTGACCTGTCAAGGAGAGTCCCAGCGAATCTCCATCTCTGCCATGACCATGTGGTCAACCAAAACAAGTCGTCAACCCATCTGGATCCTCAGTCAAGAGAACACGATAAGCAGGTTCTCACTCAGAAGCTTGAGAAACCTGGCCAAGCAGTCTGAGCGGGGGCACCCAAACCATACAAGTAACAGGAAGGATTCCAGTTTCTGAGCAGAGTCGTTGGTTGGATACAAAATCTGACCAATGGTACCAGGACACTATTTCTAATGGAGCACTTAAACAATCTGAGACACTCACTGGCTTGGCTGAACAGTTGATGGGTTACTTGGTGGAAACATCTTGTCTGGGAGTATTTGTTGCTTCAGAAGTAGTGTAATGACGAAATGGTAAAGTGCAGTATTTAATTCTGTCTCTTTTTACGTTGAGACGAACTTTGCTTTCTGTTTTCAATAAAGACTTTAAAAGTATTTTTTTATTCTTATGAGGCGGCGATCAATTCAGTTGATTGTCTAAATTTGTGGCCTTGCACCAGGGTTAGGAATAATTAACCCAATTCTTCATCTCTCTCTTTTCTAATTTAGCCAATGCAATTCAAACTTGATCAAAGACTGGCTCGTCTCCTTGGAATGCACACACAGACTCGCCCTGTCATCATCAATGCTCTCTGGCAGTACATCAAGACACACAAGTTACAAGACCCACATGAAAGAGAGTACATTAACTGTGACCGATATCTCGAGCAGGTGAGGCATTTTGTCTTTTGTCTTCTTTTCTCTTTTTGGATTTATTTGTAGCATTTTTAAACCCTCTTCTTGGAAATCCAAGATTTATTTCTTCTGATTCATCAGCAGATGGTTGTGGGTGTGTGTTGTTGCCTCGTTGGGTTGACTTCAAGTGAGAGTTGTAATGGAATATCACTGTCATGCAAGCTGGGTTCTTCATTTCCAATCTTCTGTAAAAGCATGTCTGGTTGTGAGCAAATATTAACCTTGCTTGGAAATAAGGTGAGTGTTAGCGACAGGAGGGGCTTCTTCTGGCCATAGAAATTCAGCCTCAGCAAATTCTGTCTGATCCCTGTGAGCTTGGGAAAGTGGATGTTAAAATGATGCTGATGTATTCTGAAGTAGCATTTTATGTTCCTTTTGGTTGTGTCCCATTCTTCCCAGTTGTCCTTGGATTCCAAGATTGATAAGTACTAGACAAAGTATGGGGGTTGATATAATCAACCCTTGGGTGTGTGTTGACTGAGTAAAGCCCACAATCCATTGGCTGAAACCCATGAAACAATGTGTGTGTGTGTGTGTGTGTGTAAGTGCAAGCAAATCTTGTTTTACACTTTATTTGTTTGTCATTTAACTGCGGCCATGCTGGAGCACTGGCTTTAGTCAAACAAATCGACTCCAGAACTTATTCTCTGTAAGCCTGGTACTTATTCTGTCGGTCTCTTTTGCCGAACCGCTAAGTTATGGGGACATAAACACACCAGTATTGGTTGTCAAGCGATGGTGGTGGTGGGGCAAACACAGACACAAACATATACATACATATATATATTATATGTATATATATGCCAAATCCACTCTCAAAGCTTTGGTCAGCCCAAGGCTATAGCAGATGGTACTTGCCCAAGGTGCCACACCATGGGACTGAACCTAGAACCATGTGGTTGGGAAGCAAGCTATTTACCACAAAGCCACTCCTGTGCCTATTTTTTTTTCTTTTAAATTATCTCTTAAACTCTTTTGTCTAGATATTTGAATGCAAGAGAATGAAGTTTGCTGAGATTCCTTCCAAACTACACCCTCTTCTTATGGCACCGG
Source organism: Octopus sinensis (assembly GCF_006345805.1). Classification (NCBI taxonomy): domain Eukaryota; kingdom Metazoa; phylum Mollusca; class Cephalopoda; order Octopoda; family Octopodidae; genus Octopus; species Octopus sinensis. Next base: position 33,340,443 of record NC_043006.1, on the reverse strand, counting down.
ACCCTATTGTGATAAACCACATTATTGTGTAAGTAAAGTTTAATGCTTTTTCCTGCTTTTCTTATTTCTCTTGTAACATTATTTGCAAGCATATTAAATTCACTGCAACTCCTTTAGCATTTAAACTGGCTGTATCTGGCGCCAATATTCTATTTGTTTTTTAATGCTCACTCCAGCCAGATCCAGCATCTCACACTTACCTGACAATGTCATTTCATAACTAAACACCCACTTTATCGAAATCTTGAAGTTACAAGATAATACATGGTTAATTCAAAATAATGTGAATAAATAATCATCACAATTGTTTGAATATTTTAAAAAGTTAAACCTGAAAAAAACCCCTCATTATTTAGCACTTGCCAGTGGGCTCTTTTCTAATAACAGGTCATTTTTCTTAGGTCCTGTCATTTTCCAGTATCAGCTACCTACTCATTTCATTTAACCTATTTCACATTGTCTAATTCAGGAATTGGCAACCTTTTTCTAGAAATAAGCCACACCAGAAATTCATAATCATGCGGGCTGCTCTACTAAAAAAAACAAAACAATTCAAGGCAATTTCCCATTTAGAAAGTCCCATGGGCTGCAAGTTTACTCAGGACTGCGCTCATTTATTCGCCCGGCCATCTTCAGTTGTCTCCCTTGCACCCCGACTTTTTTTTTTTTTATAAAGAACCAGCCCACCCAAGTCTTATTTGTAACTTCCGTATTTTACAATCCAGTACATCCTGTCATCGCGTTCTTCTCGATTCTCTTATTTTGCTTTGTGTTTCACTACCACCTACACCTTAACTCCCACCCACCCTCATATATATCTTTCTTTTTTCGATTGTCATAGCTCAATTGCTGTTTTAACAATTTCTCTTTCATATTTTCTAGCGGACCTTCAGTGTATAACCGTGACCGGAAAAGTGTTGACAGGTGAGCATTATTTCACACCTGATCTGTCTTCTCTTTTGCTATTTCATTGGTGTTTGATGTGTTTGAAGGTTTTGTGGTAGAAATGGTCAGATGTAGTACTGTTCCTCTTTATTCCAAGGTTGACTTAGCTTCTCATCATCATCATCGTCGTTTAACGTCCGTTCTCCATGCTAGCATGGGTTGGACTCATTAGTGCAAAGTTGGTAAAACAAGTCATTATCTTCCTCTTAAAATGCGTGTAGTCTGCTGCCAGCAAAGGAAATTATTTTATTCTAATAATAAGAATAATAACAACTGACATTATGTTGTGCTTGAGAAGTGGACCCATCAAGCCAAGTAAAATCGTAGTTGCGGCAGATACCAGTGTCACACAAATGGCACCCGTGTCAGTGGCACAAGGCCCGAAATCTTTGGAGTGGGGGCCCAGTCGATTAGATAGACCCCAGTATGCAACTGGTACTTAATTTATTGACCCTGAAAGGATGAAAAGTAAAGTTGACCTTGGTGGAATTTGAACATAATGGCAAACGAAATACTGCTAAGCATTTCGCTTGGTGTGCTAACATTTCCGCCAGCTCACCGCCTTTGGGTCATTTATAACTCCATGGAAACCAGGTGACTGGTCCTGTGTGTCCTAGGACTTGAGATAGAAATGTCCAGGGGTTGATGATGTGTAACAGTTTGGTTTTAGAAGAACCTGGAGTGGTCATTGCATTGTCTCACCGTCTGACTAATCAAATCCCTACCATCTTAAAAGGAAAAGCACACATTGGAAATGTGGTCCTAGATGTATACTGCCTGAAGAAAAGAAGGAATGGTCATCACTTGAACATTTTTTATTGTAAGGTCTTTGCAGTGAAGCATGACTTGCATCATAAGATTTTCCTCCATCTGTTAATCTCTGAAACATCCTTTCGTTTGGTTTGTCATAAACCAGACATTTTGGTTGATAATAAAACTTCATCTATCATCTGGGTATGAAATATTTCATCTCTTTTTATTTTCCAGGATGGATGGACCTGATGCCAAAAAAACTGCTTGTTATGATATAGATGTGGAAGTGGTAAGTTTATACATTTCGTTATTGTTGTTGATATTTTTTATATCACACACACACACACACACACATGCATTTTTTATCTGTAATCAGCAGAAATTACTGATTATTAATAACAAAATGTATACATGTTTTATTTTCCTGTTTACATCACCAAACACATACAAATATGTATGTATAAATTTATGTATATACATTTTCTGTTTCTATTTCCCTTTCCAGGACGACACATTAAAACAACAGATGAATTCTTTCTTGTTATCTACGCAAAGTCAACAAGAAATTGCTACCCTGGATAATAAGGTGATTTTTCTCTCCTTCAGCCTCTTTATCCATCCTTGATCATTCCATTTAAAAATATTTCTCCACATTTTATTTGCCGTGCTCTTCTCTTTCCGTCTCTGACTCCATCTGCTTTTTCGTTTCTCTTTTTCTCCCTTTCTCTGTCTCTGCATGCCTCTTTGGGTGTCCCTCTCTCTCTTTAACTATTTTCTGTGGAACTGTCCAGCCCATGCTAGCATGGAAAGCAGATGTTAAAAAAAAAAGAGAAAAAGATGTCATAAAAAAATGTGCCTACAAGAATACACACATCCACACACATTGAAGCTTACTGATAAATTGGACCCCTGCTCTCTCTAAATTCAAACATGTTTTTAAGTAATAAGTAGGTAATTATAAATCCCCCATGCTATATCATGTATGCAGGTTCAAGTCTTACAATATCCATACAATACATGTGTGCACTGCCATATATTATGGTGCATGTTCAGTTTACCATTTTTTTTTTAAAGTGGTTTTCTGTTCTTCAGTTCCATACTAAATTCCATCTAGAATAATAATAAAAAAACAGTAATTGAAGATTGTCCATTGTCTTCACACCCTGTTAGAAATGAATCAGATCTGTGTAATTACACTTTACAATCTTAAAAGGAAAATAACTCATTTCTTTAAAAAGAAATTGCCTGCTAAGACTTTCTCTCCACAACTTGGATTTATTAGATTTCTTTCATTTCTTAATCCTTTAGCATTCAGATTACTCTGAATGCAATGCGTATTTATTCGCATTGTTTTGAATTAATCATGCATTATCTCATAGCTTTGAGATTTTGATGATGTAATTGTTTATTTTTAGGACCGTGTAGGGTAGATCTCGATTGTTTGAATGTAAAATGGGGAATATTTGGGCAAGATATAGCTGGTTTAAGTGTTAAAGGGTTAAAACACTTGACTGTCATTCAGTCATCCATATTGTGGCTGTCAAACCTGATATTCACAGGCTTAATTGACCCCCCCCCGTACTGATTGAATTTTTATTGATGTAACATGCTAATCATATGCAGATCAGTTCTCCTAATCTCTTTCTCTATTGGCCAGTAAATATAAAACGTATACAACTACACTGTATGAAATGTGGAGAATTCAGGAAAATAGCCCACTATCAAAGACAGGTTAATTCTGCTCCCATGTCTTAATTGCAGAAAACTAATTACACTCGGTTCTTGTGCTGTAATTGGTTCAGTTACTGTAACGAGTCCAGCAAACAGACAAACCGCACAGGTCAATGTTATCTGTTGTTGCTATAACTTAAAAATTATCAAAATTATCCAAACCTTTTTTTGATTTGTTTGTGTTGATTTTATTTTCAGATTCATGAAACAGTTGAAACTATAAACCAACTGAAGATAAATAGAGAATTCTTCCTCAGTTTTGCTAAAGATCCATTAGAGTTTATCAACAATTGGTTAATATCTCAAACCAGAGATCTAAAGGTAAGACCCTCCTATAATTTGTATCATTAGCACTGAATAAATAAGATGAAATTGCTGCTGGTTAGTTTGTCAATAGTTTACAAATATATTTAGGCAATAGTGTAGACCCAAAAAGCTGATTTGCTTTGGCACCAAATTTTTTGTTACCCAAAACAGCCACATTTTATTTTCTTTATGTTACTAAAGTGTCCAAAACCGCATGGGATTACCTAAACTATTTGATTTTGTGATCTCACATTTTATAGCCTGACTTTTGGGTACTTGGAATTTTGGGGGTAAATTTTCCACTTGTGTTTTTGTCTTATTTTACATAATTTTCATATTTAGTAATAGTTTCTTAAACTAGCCTCCTAACCTAAAGTTTCAAGCCTTGTGTCCATAGAAGAATTATCATCATCATCATTATAATTATTATAATTATTTTCTTTAACAACAGACTATGACAGATATTGTTGGCAACCCTGAAGAAGAGAGACGAGCTGATTATTACTATCAGCCTTGGGTACAGGAAGCAGTATGTCGCTACTTCTATGGAAAGGTAAATTTGGCTCTATTCGCCCTTCTTTTTCACCCTTTCTTCATCATTCTCTTTGCTTCCTTATCTATTCTACAAACCGACCAACTGCAGCCATCCACTAACATTGCTTATTTCTCTTCTCCTTACTGTTTCTCATCTCTTCTTTAATTCTTACACAAAATTGTCATGTTAATGAACTTAAATTATTTTACCTCACACACACACACACACTTCACTTCTTCAAATAGTAGGAACTCTATAAGTAAAGTGTATTTCCTTGTTCAGATCTTATAAAATTGTATCAAAGAAGATAGAACTTAGTTTCATTTGTATACACTTTCTTTCATCTTCCTCCCCCCCAAAATGAATATACTCACGCACGTGTCTTTGGAGGGTCAGTATGCCCAATACAAAACACACAGGTACTATTTCACTTTTGTTAATAGCATTGGTCAATTAGTTAACAGTTAACTGATTAGTTAATCAATCTCTTGAGTTGTTCAGTCATTCAATCGGCTAGTTTTGTCCGAGTCCTTTTTCTGCCATTCGCAACCTCATCAATGATATTGCCCTGCTTGCAAATGTCAGTGAAAGGACTTTGACGAACCTACCTGATTGATTGATTAAATGAGCAATTAGTTAGTTAATTGGTTAAAAAGTCAGTTGACTAATAACAAAGGAAGTCAAATAGAATCAGTGTGTGTCTCTTATTGGTATAATGACCTACCCAAGTTCTATATTTAAGAGATGAGGAATTATTTCTATTATTGACATTTAATGGATATTTGTCCTCATCTTGTTTGTTGTTAACACAATGTTTCGGCTCATCCAGCCTTCATTAGGTGTTTTGGGGAAATTTCGAACCTGGGTTTTCATACCTAAAGTATTATTATTCAGATCACTGCTTAGAATTGAACTCGGAATCTTAGGGTTAGTAGCCCGTGCTCTTAACCACTATACCATATGCCTGTGGTTAAGAGCATGGGCTACTAACCCTAAGATTCCAAGTTCGATTCCAAGCAGTGACCTGAATAATAATGATGATAATATCGAAAAATACCTTAGGAATGAGAACCCAGGTTCAAAATTTCCCCAAGACACTTGATGAAGGCTGGAGAGTATATCAGCCGAAACTTTGTGTTAATAACAAACAAGATGAGGACAAATATCCCAAGATACAAAAAAATCTGTTTCAACTCATGATTTCTTGCAAAACTTAACTCTTATGTATTATACACACATATAAATGGAGGTCTTAAATCAAACTCCATTTTTTTAATTCCATAAACATAGAGTTAGTACCACTTGATAATTTAGTCAATTAGTTAATATTTAAGCAATTAACTAATTGATCTCTTGATTAAATTGTTCAGTTAATCAATTGATTAGGTTTGTCAAAGTATTTTTGTTGCCATTCATGACCTCATCAACAATATTCTTTTATTCCCCTCATCCTCATTGCTGACCAACCTCTTCTCACTCCATATCACATCTGACTCTGTTCTGTTTCCTTTCAACACTTGCTCCCTGTTATTTATTATGAATGGCTTTTCACAAACATTCGTATAACGTGCGCTGTTTATTACATCCACCGCAGCTAAAACTTCTACTGGCAATTGTTTCAGTGAGACATTAGGAGTTGTCTCCCTTAAATTTTCTTCGTTATCACTGAATTTCATATTTCATTCCATTTAGTTATTTCTGATTTTGAATACACACGGAATAATGGGAGCCACCTTTTCATCACACACACACACACGGACTCTCTCATTAATTTTGACTTATGATCAGCAAGTTGTTCGAAGTGAGTGACTTGCTCATTGAATTAGTATTTCAAGTGGTTGAGTATTCCATAGACATGTGTACCATTAATGTAATTCTCAGGCAGAATTAGTGACAATGCGATGAGGTTGGACCCTTGAATTACAGGTACAATACATTCTACACACTTTCTGCCTGTCCTGAAATTCACTCACAAGCCTCGAGTCTATTCTCATCATCATCATCATTTAACGTCCGTTGTCCATGCTGCCATGGGTTGGACGGTTTGACCAGGCTGGCACACTGGAAGGCTGCACCAAACTCCAGATTGATTTGGCATGGTTTTCTATGGCTGGATGCCTGCTGGAAGCTTTAATAAAAGCATTTGTCCTGGAGATTGAAACCAGGATCTCTTGGCTGTAAAACAAACTTCTTAACCATTCAACCATGTCTACTTCCAACCACTGATCTTTAGAAGATTCCTCTCTTATTTTTGTTTATTTAAGAAAACATTAGGATACTTACAGAGTTATTTCACAGCTAAAAACATTTCCAAATAACTCTGGTATTTCTTTATTCTTGCTGCATAACCGGCACAAATGATTTTAAAATAGGGATCGAATGGCTGTGCTGCACATGAGCTCACTCTGTCCATCCAATTCACTCTGCATGTACACGTGGACCGTGTACCAAACGTCAGGTGTCGAAGTGATCGCAGATCAACTTAAAATGAACATATTGCATCAGCTGGTTCAGGAATTGAAACAAGACCATGTGCCCTCATAGATATTTCATGCATATACAGATTAGCACTGATTCTCTTATGCCTCCCCCAGCAAATCGTTGCTGACTGACCTGTTCACTTCATGTCATGTTTGACTCCTCTCTGCTCTCTCCTTTCAACACTTGGTCCCTCCCAATCCGCACTCCCAAACGCTTGATTCACTCAACTCATTACATGTAATATTCATCTACCCCTGCCATATTCACCTCTCTCATCTATCACCATCAGTCATTACACTCTCTCTCTCTGCTCTCTCCACAGGTCCAACAAAGGAGACTAGAACTTGAACAGGCACTTGGTATCAGGAACGCATAACAAATGTCATCTCCATAGCAACTGTATTGAGCCTGTCACCATTGGCAGCTCTCCTCTTCAACTGATGTCCAGACCAATGCAGTTGATCACATGACCATTTTTATACTGTAGAAAATCATTCCACATTTTTCAGAGAATAAACTGTCATTATTATATCACATTTTCAATGGCGTCTTGATGGTTTCTTTTTGTTTTGTTTGTTCTTGCATTTGTCTGGCTGTCTATGAATTCCACTCACTGATCGTTCACTTTAATTATTTGCTCATTAATTTATTTATTCAGTGATGTCTGTGTCACGGTCGGTCGAGTGTGATTGCCATTACCAAAGACACAAAATGTTTATAACATTATATTACAAGCAGTTGTCACATGGGATAGAATATTGTCATCAGTTTGAATGACAATCATCTACTTGAGTGATGACGGCTTGAATCAGTGATGAGTTTATTGCATAGACACTTACTCTCATTATGTAGTCCTCAACCAAAAGCCAATGATGCTTTGTGTGACCAGATTGGCTTTTTGAATTGCACTTGCAGTCCATCAAGTAGACTTCCATACAGTTTCTGCTTCCCCAATTTCACTCTCAAACTGTGGGTTGAATTGAGGTTATGGTAGGACACATTTGACCAATTTTGTGCGCAATAGAACCACAGCTATGACGTCATGGATTGCAAGTTAATTTCTTTTAACCATTGGCCCTGTGCTGTTGCTCAACAAAAAGCATCTGGTACATTCTATAAAGTGGTTGGCATTAAGAAATATATCCAGCTGTAGAAACCATGCCAAAACAGACAACTCGAGCTTGGTTCAGCTCTTGTCAAACCCATGCCAGCATGGAAAAAGCGGACGTTAAATGATCTGCATGCACACACCCACACACATGGTCCCTATCGTATGGTTTGATAGTGGCAAGGTGAGATACAGGGGGAAAAAAAAGGATAAAAAAAAATAAGGGAAGAAAAGATGGGTTTTGATAAGACAAGTGGACAGGTGTTGGAAGGGTTTAAGAATTCAATGGAAGAAAAAATGGCAGGTGAATAAGTAAAAATTGAATGGGAAGGGGTCAGTGAGGAAGAAAGTTGGTAGTGGTGGTGGGGGAAATAAAGAAATAAATGTTGCAGTCATTAGACTACGGTCATACTGGAGCACTGCCTTGAATAGCTTTTAGTTGAATGAATTGACCCCCGTATACTTATTTTAAAACCTGGTACTTATTCTGTCCGTCTCTTTTGCCAAACTGTTAAGTTACTGGTGGGGGGGGGGGTAAGACACCAACACCGGTTGCCAAGCAGTGGTGGGACAGACAAACACAGATATAACGAGCTTTTTTCATTTTCCGTCTAGTAAATCCATCCACCAGGCTTTGGTTGGCCTAAGGCTATAGTAAAAGACACTTACCCAAGGTGCCATGCAGTGGGGTTGAACCTGGAACCATGTGGTTTGGAAGTCAGCTTCTTACCACACGCCTGCGCCTGTAATAAATGACAACTGAAAATGAGTAGAAGGAACAAGGAAAAGTGACGAAGTAAGAGATTGGGGTGGATAAGTAGAATAAAGGTGGGTGGGTTGGTTATTTAGCGGTGATGGCCAGTAAGTGAAAGGTTAAAGATAAAATTGGTTGGTAATGATGAAGATAATGAGGGCAGCACTGATGAACTTAGAAGATAGAATACTCTTGGGAATGCTGGTGAGAATATTTAATATTGAAGAAATATTGATAAAAATTATAAGAAATGTGAAAGCAAAGCACAAAAAAAATAAGCAAAAACTAAAAATAACTGACATGGGTGAATAAATGATTGAATAAGTGTAAATAGTGAGAAGAGAATGAAGATGATGAGAATGATCAAGATTAGATTTGCAGATAGGAATAGAATGAAAGCAAGAAAAAGATAAATAAAGAAGATTAAGATTATTTTGAAGGAAAGTAATAATGGCAGAAATAGTGATAATAGGTATGTGTGTGGGGTCGTGGTGGTAAGTCGAGTAAATCATCCCCCAGTGTTTCACTGGTACTTAATTTATCGACTCCGAAATTATGAAAGGCAAAGTCGACCTCGGTGGAATTTGAACTCAGAACGAAATACCGCTAAACATCTTGCCCGGCGCGCTAACGATTCTGCCAGCTCTCCGCCTTAAATAATAATAATCCTTTCTACTAAAGACACAAGGTTTGAAATTTTGGGGAGGGGACTCAGTCGACTACAATGACCTCAGTACTCAACTGGTACTTTATTTTATTGACTTCAAAAGAATGAACAGTTAAGCTGACCTCGGTGGGGATGGTGAAAGTGTAAAGATTAAAAGAACGGATACCGATGATGGTAATCAATGGATATAATAGAATATATAAGGAAAAAAACAAAAAACAGACAAAACTGAGAACGATCTACATAAAAGATGGCAATGATAGTAAAAGAGGTGCGAGTATAATTAATGCTATCATGTCCAACCCATGCTAGCATGGAGAACGGACGTTAAACGACGATGATGATGTGTAGGATGCTGTCGATAGATATATGGAAAGAAAAATAGGCCATGGTAATGTCGAGTGTGTATACAACGTACGACGGTTCCAGAAGTGATACTTAGGATGATAACCACATTGCCACTGCTGATGATAGTGACAGTGGTGAGTAAGTATTGCTGCCGATTATAATGGGTTGGTGGGTTCAGGCACTCCTCTGACCACAAGTCCAGATTCTCAGCTATCCTGGTGGCGGGTAAAATGCTCGAATACTTGCACGTTGAACTTTCTCACGCAAATGCAAACGCAAAGTGTTTCCTTCTCTTGAATTCAGGACGACAGTTGCAGTCACAATATTCAATTTTATGGTGACGCTCGTATTGCGTTTTGTACTCCGTCCGTTAGCTTTTGCTACAATATTCCACTTAACAGTTGAGTTATTGATACTGTTTTCCTTCAGTTACCAGACAGACATCTTTAGCGACGTAGAATTATTCATACTACTGTTTCGTATTGTGTAAAGATGTTACGCGAGGCGTGCCTCAAGAGTTTTCTGCGAGTTTGACATATGGTTTAGTGGCATACCCACTGTGATAAACTTCAATTTTATAATTACTATTTAAAAAAAATCTCACAACGAGAGATATCCAGCAACATTGGAGTAAAGATTGTTTGCCAACATAACATGGCAGTCCTGGTTTATGACGAATGTTGCTGTAATTTAGCCCCAGGGGATATCGTCTCCAGCTGGCTATACGACACGATCTGTGTCCTTAATAACCCTGAAATCGCGATACACAGATATTGTTTTGAGCTGAGTGGGGGTGCTAGATTCCCTTGTTCGAAAACATAAGGACACAGATCGTGTCGTATAGCCACCTGGAGACGATGTCTCCTGGGGCTAAATTACAGCAACATTTGTCCTAAACCAGGACTGCCATGTTATGTTGGCAAACAATCTTTACTTCAATTTTATATCACGCAGACACACATGTGCGCTTGTACATATAGAATGGTAACGGTCGGCAGCGTAAGAGGAAGAGATATTGTGGTATAATCCTCCTTATACAGTAAACTTGATAACACAAATTGTAAAAAAAATTTTGAAACCTTTCGAGAATAATTTCTGTCCCTCTTGCAAATACAGGAAGATTTCCAATAAACACACCATCAAACTTTTGTATTCAATCACGCCGAACTTGGTTGATAACATTTGTGCTATTCACCACAATGAATCGAAACACTTTTTCTAGAATAAGAATAATGTAAGAGTAATGCGCCAACCGGCATGTATTGATTGTCAATAGAGAAGAGGATATGTTGGAACATATCAGTACTCCAGGTATTGAATTTAAATGTGAATTCTCCAATTGTTAATTCTTCAATTGTTGATTCTGACAAAGATTGTGCAATAGTTAGGATATCGGTGACTCCGTAAACTGAAAAGTCATTGATTAATATGCAACATCCGAATGTGTGTGTGAGTCTTAGTCCGCCGCTTGACGGCTGGTGGTGTTTTTTTCTTACGTTCCCGTAACTTTGTAGTTCAGCGAAAACAACAGATACAATAAATACTGGGTCCGCGGTCGATAGACTGAAACAAATAGAAGTTAAAAGATATCGATTACGATCTATTTGACTCTGTCGCTGGTTGTTTGATACATCTGTTCTGCAAAGATGGTGAGCGTGTTGAAAGAAGGAATTAATGGTGGTGATATATCAAAATCGGTGATAATGCTTGGCTTCGAACGTGTCTGTGAAGGAGAAACCGTTTTTATTAAATGTAGAACGAGATTAATTAAACGAATCGATGAAGACTGACACATTTTATGTAACCTGCTTACGTTGGCAAATCCAGAGACGAATAAGATTACTTGATTTCTTTGTGATCGTTAATGCCACACAGATTAAAACACAAAAGTCTTTTTTAATGGTTTCCGAACTTATTGTTTAACAGATTGGCAAAAAACCTCATAAAGACTGCATGCTTGTCTACGCAAAATTGCAGGAAAAGAAGCTATTAAACGAAGACAAAACGAAATATCTGAATACTTATTTGAGCAACCAATTGAAGTTTTATAAAGAACTTTTCGTTGTAAATTGACTGAACTACAATTTGTATCCAGGCACTTTTGTTAACGAGAACATTCGATTTGTATACACGAGCAATCTCCAAGAAATGTTAATCCTGTAAAGGTTGCATTACCAGACTAATCATCACGAAAAATGAGAAGTGAACCATAAGCACGGAAATCTCTTCCGACAGCACTGCTAAGGAAAAAGGATTTATAACGAGAATGGAAGAAAGTCTACAACATATGCAGTGGAACCGTGTAAGTGAACTGGTTGCGGTTGGTGCGACGAAAATTTTGACTCCAAATGATAAATATTAAGGTGAAGTCAATAGTCTTTGTTTGAAGGGCTAACACGTGTCTTTTATGCTGGAATTGTTTCAGTTTCATCACTTTGTCTCTGATCAAATTACATACAAGGCAACTACGGCCCCGGAAATATTTTAAATGTTCATTTCATTATTATTCAGAGACGGCTACAGGAAGCAAAGCACTTCGATGGTAACGTGGAGAAGGTTGCTTCTCAGCGATTTCTTTTTAATGATGAAATTTTCAGGCAAGTTTGTTGCTGTACATTGAAAGATGGAAGCTACCCAAGATTATTGACTGGAAGTCATTAATAAATATTTTACCGTTCATCATTGAATGGAATTGTGTTGGTTGTCACTCGGGATGACTTGCGACCCCCACTCCCACCCTTTGAATCCATATCTTGAAAAAAAAAAGCAAAAAAAAAAAAACCCAGAAAAAAAAACATTCTCGGCGATTACAGACTTTTGACCAGTAGATCATCTCCAGTTGTGATTCCTAGATATCCGTTTATGATCCGATTCGATGTACTGATTCCTGTTTTCACTCCCCAACTTTCCGTTTACACCGTCCCGAGAGGGGCTCAGAATCTGACGACATTGCCCACGAGTTCGATCCATTGGACAACGAAGTGCGTAACGAAAGTAGAGGAGATACGTTTTGAGACAAAGTGGTCGAAGGGAATCGATCTGGCAACGATGACAAACGCGGAGGATTTGGTGAAGACGAAAGTAGTCAACACTTCCAGTTTCTATAAGTCCACCGTTCTTATTGACCATGTGTCACCGCTAGCACAAAACAAATTTGGGGGTGGGGTGGGGTTACACGAATTTCAAACCTAGTTCTGAAGATGAAAGAATGTGCCGCGCACATTGTTGATGCGGATGTCCAATTTGTCTTCACCTTGACCTGTGGCAGCAAAGGTAGCACAGAAGTGTGTGAATCGAGTCGATTTCTTCCTAAATCTCAGTGAATATGACAAATTTACTTTCATCAACACCTACAACCTTTATCTCAGTCACCAACATGCGTCGCGAATTGAAATGTTCAACAGCTGAGGGGAAAATCTGCGAAGTTGTTATCAATTATTACTTGATCGTCATCTTATTCGAGATGAGTGACAGTGAAATTTCGAAACTGATTTAACGATGCGACTTGATCGCACTTGTTCTTAAATATACACAGTTGAAGGACAGGGAATATTTTGGCCGCAATATCTATCAAACTAATGCCTCAGGGTTACTCCAAAAGCACACTTTTCCTCCCTCATGAATAAAAGGCGAACTGCATCGGTCTGGTCTTGTAAGAGAACTTACGAATCCTAGAATCCAGTGTTTACATGGTGCAACCAAGGAGACCAAACGTTGGAATAGCTTTCGAAGATCTCGGCTGGTGGACCATCTTCACTTGGAACCTTGTCTTGTTGCATGGGAAGAAAATAGCATGCGTTTAGTCTATTCGCGATTGGTAGCGCAATTCATGATTGAGCAAGTCCCGTGAAATGGTCACACCGTCACCTAGGTTGATCTTTGTTCGAAATAACAACAGGTCGAGCAACGGGGGTCACTTCACCTGTTGACTGATAGATGGTACAGTTTTCGTGAGAAGCTGTATGTCCCATGTTATCTGATGGTACACTAGCACCTTAACTACAAATATATACCTTGTGGTTGTTGTTTAACTTCAAGTTGGTTCTGATCGAGTACACCTATAATTATAAAGCAGGGTTATTCTAAAAGAATGAACCGATTTCATTACGTAATATTTTGATAAGGAAAAGCAATAGAAAACTCCAGCTGTGTCACAAGTATTTACTCACAATCAACTTTTATTTCTTGTCTTACAAGTGTTCAATGTGGCCACCACCTGCAGCACGGGCAACATCAATGTGATAAGAGAATTCTTCCCAGACACGTATCAACATATCAAAAGCAAGTTCATTATGGAACTAAAAAATAAATTTGCTTTGGTTGAGGCGATTCCAGAAGATATTGACATAGAGAGGAAATGGAGAAACTTCGATAAAGCATTCAACCAGACAGCCAAAGAAGTACTCAGTGGATCGTGATATGCTGATACGCATCAGGGAGGAATTCCCTTATCGCATTGATGTTGCCCGTGCTGCAAACGGTGGCCACATTGAACACTTGTAAGACAGAAAATAAAAGTTGATTGTGAGTAAATACTTGTGACTTAGCTGGAGTTTTCTATTGCTTTTTCTAATCAAAATATTGCGTAATGAAATCAGTTCATTCTTTTTGAATAACCCTGTATTTTCAACTATAGCTAAGCTATTTTCTTTAGGCATATTGTATTTCAGACGACATTATACAATATATACAATTTTTTAAAAGACTGGTGGCTCTGGTTTGAGGAAAATTTTGCTGCTACTTCTTGCAGGTCCAGTGACCACTTGAGCAGCATCTCCACTTGTTATTTCGTGTAACATCTGATAGCTACGAGACCCTTGACTTCATGCATTTAACCGGAAGAAGGCATCACATTACAGCAGAGTACAAAACTATTGCATGTGGTGACATCACTGTGGAATTAACGAGTGTTTCTTTAGCCTACAGTATTGAGTTCAAGTACACCTGTCTGTCTTCAGTGAGAACTTTTCTCCATGATAAAATACAGCGAATGGTTTCCGTATGAGCTCGAATAAGCATCAAGCATATTCGAACTGGTAACAAGTTTGAGTTCAAGTCCTCCTAGACCCTTGGTCGTGCCATGACAAAAACAGTTCCAGCGAAAACAAGAATGATTTTCTCCTTAGGTAGGTATGAAACCAAATTTCTTTTAGTCTTCGGTCAGCAATGATGGCCTTTTCGACATTGCGTTCATTTTGTTGTTAAAACTGCTAATAGTCGAACAGACATCTGATGAGAGGCTTTTTGACCGTGGCCATCTCATCTTTTACCTAGAATTACTCTATACAATGCATACCTTCTGTTTTAAGACAGTATAGAAAGATTTGACTGTCATTTCAAGCAAGTCGAGTGACCATATAGAAGCTTCTTTGCTGGCTTGTGTGTAACGGGTTTAGTCAAGTGCGTTGGCATTCACTCCTCTCTGGGTTACTAAGCTCAACTGTATCCCGTTAGTACAAGGTATATAAAGAAATGAAGTGATCAATTTGTATTGATAATTCAGTTGGATCAGAGTTGGCTGCCTTTAAACAGCGTTCAGATCAAGCATTGAAATTGATCAAGGCGATTCTCCAAATTTGTAGCTTTGTGCCAAAGTCAGAAATCAATTTTATTATAAAATCGACGAAACACTCTGAACGTACTCATTTGGTGGAGTCTGAACATTCCTAAATTGAGGAATCGTCTCCGAGGTCTATGACTACGAGCAGAAGGGATCCGGATGTTTTGTTCGAGTCTAACGTGGAGATAATCTTGTCTTTCTTTGGTGGAGAAAGGCAGGCAGCTACCGTCTGTCTGGTAAGCGAAAGGAATTATATGCCGGACAAGATACATTCCTATCTTGCTTAACCCTCAGCAAATACTCTAAACACCACTTGAGAAGGATGTTGAGTATGGCCTGAGTGAATGGTCTTACAAGATGGCTAAAAAGTGGAACAGGATGAATAGCTATTGTTTACGAACCATCAGATGTTTATTGTTAAACGATTGTTTTAGATACAGCGGTCCTAAGAGGAACGATAGAGTAATGATAGACAATTCTGTTCATCGTGATTACGAGTGTGTATTCACAAGAACATTCCTGTGAAAGTGGTGAACATGCCAGTGTTAATGAAGACAGTTCCTCTCACAGTTAACCATTTTAACAGTATTAACCGTAGAGACTTTGTCGGAAGCAAAATTTTGCCTTGCTTCGCTGTTCACATTGCATAGCTTGTGATTTTTATACTGTTTCAGTTCTTAGAATGCTCTCGTTTTGTACGCTTCATAACAAATCTGATTTAGCGGATCTGTAGAGACTTCACCGCTCGAAAACCCAGGTGTTTAAATATTATTTTATAAATTACAATTTTGCAGACGTTGTTACTCCATTTACCAAAATTACTGCTGTTGTTTATAAATAATTTTCTGATCGGAAACAAGTTCTGGGAACAAAATACGGATCTGCATCCATTAGCTGAGTAAACAAAAACAGAAAGTTTACATAAGGGAGAGGTGTTTGCTTACACACACGCACATATACGGAGATATAGATAAATAGAGAGAGAGAGAGAGAGAGTGAGGGAGTGAGAGAGAGAGCCTTCTCAGTTGTGCTTGCAGAGAGATGCTGAAGGTCAACATCTTGAGAAAATTAGACATAAAAATAAAGGAAAAAACAAAACAAATCAACCAAACTTATATGTTATAAGTGTCAAATGAGTTGAGAAGAGAGAGAGACGCAATATGAAGGGTGCTGTTATTGCTGTTGTTGTTGGGTGTGGGTGGTGGATCGACAGAATCGTTCGAGAGTCGGAAAATGCAGTGATGTTTCTTCTGACTCTTCAAATCCTTCTGGGGTCAAATATGTTACAGCACCAGTAACTCCCGTCTTTTTCATTGTGGGTTGAAATCTAGTCCCTTATACACCCGCCGTCGATAAAATAAAGCACCAGTCAATTACTAGGATCGATTTAATCAAATAACTCCTCCCAAAATTTTCGGTCTTAGGTCTTAATTAGAAATTATTATTAATCAATTAATAAAATATAACACAGAAGGACAAGGAAACAGGGAGAGGAAAAACATACAATGGACCTTGACACGCTCAGTCCCTCGTCAGTTACTGACCAAAAATCCTCACAATTTCGATACCTTCAATCAGTTGTCTTATTTGGATTAAATACTTCCACTGCACTACTTTGGTGCCTTGAGTATATCCAGAAATCTTGTTTTAGTTTTGTATTTTCAAGTGTATTGAAAATGCTTCACGTTACGAGGTCTGATCAATAAGTATCCGTACTGTTGCCATAGTAACAAAGCTAAAGCACAGAGTAAAACTGCTTGGCAAAGAAAATTTTGCGTAGGCTTCTGAGCAGGTATCACCAAGCTTTTGGCAAAATTTGATGCAAATTCTCTGCTCAACTTTCTCTTTCATGGTCAATACAACGATCACACGCTACACACCTTCCTTCCAAGCACTGCTGTGAACAGCTGAAGTAAGCTAGAACGTTAGAACTTAGTGCACATACATAACAGAGTTGAAGGTCAATCTGTGCCAAGCGGTTTTACTCTCCGTACTTCGTTACTATGGCAACAGTCCGGATACTTATTGATCAGACCACGTACGTGTGTAGTGTCTTACAGTATTATTTTTTTCATATGTTATTCATATTCACAAGTTGTGAGGTCTGAGTAACATATTTATCTGTATGTCCTATAATTATTCCTAAGACTCCTATTATTATAGTTTAAGGATTGCTTCAGTTTGCAGTACTTTTATTCTGTTTGTCCCTAAAAACCCCACGTTTATATTTTGCAAATATTTTATTTTAGCTTTCCATGTGAATATTTACGAATACTTTTCAAGTTACAAAAGACTCACATGTCCCTATATTCGTCATAAACATAGTTTTTTCTACATCACGTGTTGAGTGGTGTGTTCTAAATCTAACCATTGCTATTGTTTCTCTTCGTTGCCAATTTATATAGCGTCCATTGATAGCTAAAACTTATTACTAAGTCGACTAAATCATTGAGGCCTGTTTCTTCTTTTCGCTTTTTGCATTTAACTGTTTTAGGTATTAAACTAATGCGTTTATAATATTATATTTCTTCTTAAGATTTATTTGCTTCTCACTCTGTTCTACTTTGTCTAGCTTATTGGATCCTAAGTATTTTTAAGTATGTGTTTAGTATAATTCTCCTGTTTCTCTTTCTCTATTTATCAAGATATTTGCGTTCTTAATTATTCTTCTCTCTCTCATGAAGGTTTCCTTAGTGCACTTTGTTAATCCAAATTTCATATCAATTTCTTTGATAAACCCGTTCAGTGTCTGCTGCAACGTTTCTAATTCTTCATTGTCATCAGCACTTAACTCGAGGTCACCTTTTACCGTCTGCATCCGAGTATATGTTTATCGAAGTTGTTAGCGCCAATTGGAGGAGCGAAGAGAGGGTCTCCCTTTCGAATAACCTACTCATGATTTTAGGGTTAATTTTTACAAATGCCCACAATTTTGGGCATTTGAATAATTGCCATTAATATATGATATGTTTAATGCATTTACTTATCATCGGCGTTGTCCTACACATGGTTAATGCTTATATGGTCCACATAAAGGGAACACTGTCAAATGCCTTCAGGTGGTTTATCTCAACCCTTCTCTCACCGTTTTTTTTTTCAGTCTTTGGTTATGGCTTCATTGATCTTTGCATTCATGTGACCCTTTGCAACATATCCGCTACTCTTCTGCTAGTGACAGGAACGAGGGAGTATTGAAAGCAGAGAAAAATAATAATAATGATAACGCTAAGCATTATTATTATTATTATTATTATTATTGAATGGGAGAGCAGTGCATGCAATCAAAGTGACACTGGGGTAAAATATACGAAGCCCAGCATACCCAACATGACTACCCGTCTGATAAGGGTACACCAAGCACATGCATCACAGCCATATGTGCGCGATATGGTGATCTCATATCAAGATAAACAGCGCATGACCTTGCAGGTGGGGCCCAGTTAGAATTTTCTTCTGGTTGAGTAGCCCATCCCGCTCAAACGGTCCCTGAATAAGGATTGTTTAAGGATGTTGAACGAACCACCCATGTTTCCAAAGGTGAATTATCCAAACTTCTAAGAATTCCTTTAAACACACGGCTATGATGCTTCCCCACTACTTCTGCTCGTGATCAGAGATGCACATATCGTTTGCCACTAAGGGACATGGTCAACTGGTTAAAGTCAAACAACTGACAAGCAAATCTGTGGTATTGAGCAGAATATTTGCTGTAGCCCATCTTTTATACCAAGACAAAACAATGTACATGATAACACTTCCAATCGGTTAAGATCAGCAGCCATGAGAGCCACTGCCTGGTACTGCATCAGGGCATTATTATTATTTTGAAGGTGGCGAGCTGGCAGAATCGTTAGCACGCTGGACGAAATGCTTATCGGTATTTTGCCCGTCGCTACGTTCTGAGTTCAAATTCCGCCGAGGTCGACTTTGACTTTCAACCTTTCAAGGTTGATAAATTAAGTACCAGTGAAACACTTGAGTCGATGTAATCGACTTTTACCTCCCCCAAATTTTATGCATTGGGCCTATAGTAGAAGAGATTATTATTATTTCACACACACACACACACACACACACACACACACACACTATATATATATATATATATATATATATATATATATATAGAGAGAGAGAGAGAGAGAGAGAGAGAGAAAGAGAGAGAAGCTGCTTATATGTCTGCTTTCGTTGATGGATTTAATTTCATTACAATATCATTATGTATGTGTGAGTGTGTGTATAAATGTTTTTTTCAGTAGAGGAAATCCAAGAATCGAAACGCTGCTCCTTAATGTTACATGGCACCAGATACTATAATTTTCTCAAACGATATTTTAATGTTAAATTGTTCAAATTTCAAATCCGAAACGATCCGTTCTGGATCCAAATTTAAGGTTTCGTATTTGCCGTTGGAAAACAATTTTTGCCGAACGAATACAAAGCATTCCATATTTTATGTGCAAATGTATAAACTATTGTAATTTTTATTGCGAACGAGATGGGATTCTGCCATTTCAAGAAAGCAATATCAAGCTGAACTTTGATAAATTGAAGTGGTTTCAATTTATGAAAACAAAACAAAAACTACTGAAAATGTTCTAGATATTATTCTGTTATCTCCATTGAATTATGTGTGCATCCTACGAACCGTTTGAATTAATTGACTGAAAATGATAGAAAACAAAGAAAGCACGAATAAAAGAGGATTTTAAAGAAATGTCTCTTATTTACACCTCAAATCTTGCTACAGCAAAATTCAATAATTTCTTGAAACGAGAGAAACAAGCAATTCACAAAAGTCATTATTAAAATGACAGTTTCTTACGTTCGAGAGATTCTATAGAGATTTGGTGTCTCTCTATTCTAGAATATATTTTGGGATCCACAGAAATTCAACAATGAAAAACAGAAAAGAATCCAGCGAAAGCTTTAGAATCTGGAATATTAATTTTTCTTGATTATTTAAGTTAATCCTTTCCTGGTTCTCTGTAGTCGTTTGATATTCTAGGACATCGCTCTGGGTTTTTTTTTTGGAAGCAGGTTCCGTTTTTGTGATTTTAGGATTCTGAATGTCAATTTGATTACTCAAGCTAATCCTTTCAAAGCCCTCCGTTTTCCTTTGATCTATTCGGATATTATTTTGGGAATTTTTGAAAGAAAGTAGGTAGTTCCATCTTCGTGATGTGGAGTGAGCGGTGAGATATTTTCTTGGGTAAAAACACTGGCTAAATACCGGTAACAGTTCCATATAATGATTCATTTTTCAGGTAGATTGAAATAAAGTATTCTTTCAAAATAACCCCTTTATGTCAGTTTGCGTGCGTGCGTGCGTGCGTGCGCGTGTGTGTGTGTAGGCTTTCTATTCGCTTTCAGTAAACTCAAGGCAAATCAATGCAAATTTCCTCTGAAATCTCCAAATATTCACAAGCATTGTTTCATGTGGAGATTTCTGCAATTGTTCCAGCGAACCATTGGACACGTTGATAATCGTCTCCATATGCATACATAGACACCCACACATACATACATACATACACCCACACACATACATACACCCACACACACATACATACATACATACATCCACATACATACATACATACACCCACACATACATACATACACCCACACACATACATACATACATACATACACCCACTCATACACACACACACACATACATACATACACACACACACACATACATACATACATACACACACACACACACACATACATACATACTATGAATTCAATATAAAATCATCGTCTGACAAATATTTCAGGTAAAACTGACGCTCACACAAGGTTCTTCGTTACAGAAATCAATGGTTACTTCCGTGGATAACATCCATTTAACTGATTTGGTTCCATAGCCCTGTATCTTTGTGGTTAAACCTTTATCGCACCCCTGAAATGCCTTCTCGCATCCCTGGCTGGGAACCCCTGACATTGAAGCCTCCTCGTTCGTTTGAAAACCCTTCGTTTTCATGGCCGAAGGAAATGGTAGGATCCGATGTTTATTTTTTATCTCTTATTTATTTCAGTTATTAGACTGCGGTCATACTGGGGCACCACCTTGAATGATTTTAGTCGAACGTATCGAACCCCAGGACTTTTTTCTTTAAAGCCTGGTACTTATTCCATTGGTCTTCTTTTGCACAACCACTAAATTATGGGGACATAAACACACCAACACCGGTTGTCAAGCCTCTTCAGTTTCCGTCTACTAAATCCACTGTCAAGGTCTTGGCGGTCCAAGGTTATAGTAGAAGACACTTGTCAAAAGTACAACGAGTGGAACTGAACCCGGAACCATGTGGTTGAGAAGCAAGCTTCTTACCGCACAGCCACTTCTGCGCCTGTTCTTTCTCTAAGAGTATTATCGGTGGAAGAGAAATCAATAAAACTCGAAACCGTGTCTTAGAATTGGCATGCCGAGAGTTAACACAGGTATGATATTCCCGACAGGGTGAAAGAAGCATTTTTGCCATCTAAAAACGAGCAACAACTTTTCTGTTGTTTACGTCATAAAAACTGAGAAACTCGAAGGAAGTAAAAGTATAAATAATCACAGGTAAATATTAGGATCAGAGGCAATAATTACAGGTAAATATTGGAATCAGAGGCCAATAATCACAGGTAAATATTGGGATCAGAGACCAATAATCACAGGTAAATATTAGAATCAGAGACCAATAATCACAGGTAAATATTAGAATCAGAGGCAAATAATCACAGGTAAATATTGGAATCAGAGGCAAATAATCACAGGTAAATATTGGGATCAGAGACCAATAATCACAGGTAAATATTAGAATCAGAGGCAAATAATCACAGGTAAATATTGGGATCAGAGGCCAATAATCACAGGTAAATATTGGGATCAGAGGCCAATAATCACAGGTAAATATTGGGATCACAGGTAAATATTGAGATCAGCGGTAAATAATCACAAGTAAATATTGAAATCAGAGGTAAATAATCACAGGTAAATATTGGTATAAAAACCCTTGGGTGGAACAAGGTGAAAGCTTACCCGAAGGGTCTCGAACCCAGATCTCCCGTAAACATGACCGATGTACTACCAGCGATCCTTCGAATCCCTCTTTCCATTTTAGAGGCTTTGTCCTTACCAGTGAGAACTGAATCTTGTGTACACAAACAACCCACATCTTTTTCCATCCAATGTTTTTTTTAGCCCATGTTGAAAGCTTCATTTACTTATAGTTCCGTGAAGGCGCATGGCTTAGTGGTTAGGGTATTTTGGTTCGCGATCGTAAGGCCATAAGTTCGATTCCCGGTAGTGCGACATGTCCTTGAGTAAGACATTTTATTTCACGTTGTTGTAGTTCACGCAGCTGGCAAAAAAAAAAATGAGTTGTTCCTATAATTCAAAGGTCCAGCCTTGTTACGTCGAATTTCCCTGGGAACTCTGTTTGGGGTATGCGTGTCTGAAGAGTACTCAGCCACCTACATGTTAATTTCACGTGCAAGCTGTTCTGGTGATCGGATCCACTGGAATCTAAGTTTAGTTTAGTTAAATTTACTTCTAGTTCCACAGTCAAAACAATTTATTTCTCGTTCTTTCGAGGTTTATAAATTCTCACGACGTAAACAACGCACAATTTTCGCTGGTAAGAACAAGACTTCTGAAATGGATGGGAAATCTCGAAGGATTTCTTTGGTACAATGGCAGAACGTCTGTCATGTTCTATTCATTTTCATTTATTTTGCGAGGTGTCTAACATTTTATGGCGTCACCACGACCTGACACAATTCCTTTGCCACCTGTTTGGCACTTAACCAACGGTGAGTTTTAGAGGCCTTGAGTGAATACCTCGTCTTCGCTTGTTCTTTTTTTTTTACTCTTTTACTTGTTTCAGTCATTTGACTGTGGCCATGCTGGATCACCGCCTTTAGTCGAGCAAATCGACTCCAGGACTTATTCTTTGTAAGCCTAGTACTTATTCTATCGGTCTCTTTTGCCGAACCGCTAATTTACGAATACGTAAACACACCAACACCGGTTGTCAAGCGGTGTTGGTGGGAAAAACACGAACATAAAGACGCGTGCACACACACACACACACACACACACATATACATACGATGGACTTTTTTACAGTCTCCGTATTCCAAATTTGCTCCCAAGGCTTTGGTGGGTTCGAGGCTAGAGTAGAAGACACTTGCCCATGGCGCGATGCAGTGGGACTGAACCCGGAACCATATGGTTGGGAAGCAAGCTTCTTACCACACAGTCACACCTACGCCTACGATCACGTTTTGGACGCATTTGACAACAGGTATGCTCAGTTGGTACTAAACCGGTGTTCAACAGCAACAACAACAACAACAATTGCCATGGTTCCTAGGCATGGAAATTCCCCCGTTGCCTCGTATTTCCTTGTTCCAAGCGTTGTACTAGTAACGACAATTTTGGCTCAATTTTAAAGCTCTGCGTCATGTACTCACAATATAACAAAGCTAATTTACAGTTACTTGCTGCGTAAGAGAAATGTAATTGTTTAAAAGACCACAAGCTTTGACAAACGATCAATTAATTTCGATAGTGAGAAGGAAAGCTACAAGACTTAAGCACAATCATCTTGTGATGCTGAAGGGCATTGACCGAATATATATTACACATACAGAACGTAAGAACACTTTTGCGTAATGTCTTTACAGCGATTAAACTCTGTGCATCTATAAAAGTGTTTTTACCCCTTACCCCTCTCTCTTCCTATATAAATGCAGACACAATTACACTCACACACTCACATGTATACAAATGCCTCTTCCAATCTAAAATCCACATTGTGATTCAGGATATACGTTGCTTACTACTAATATGATGCAGTGAAAGACCACTGTCGCAAGAATGTTTCTAGATACGCACAATAAATTTATTCCCCTGTGATTATCATATACGCTCTTCTTTCCCTTTGTATCTTTGGACTGTTGGGAACAGATCCAATTTCCCAAAGCAAACAATAATTTGCGCAGATTTCTTACATGCTGTTTACCACCGTGCTTGTACATTTCTATGGGAATACCGTTTTGTTTAAGAGCTTTACAATTGGAAAGTTTTTAATAGCAGTGTTTATCTCTTCCAAGGCAGGATCTTCTGCAAGTTCCTCAAGTATAGGCTTCTGAAGGATTTCATTGATTACTTCAGGATCGGTAGTGGATTCTTGATTGAATACGGATGTAAAATGATCAGCGCATCTTTTGAGAATTTGATCTTTGCAACTTAAATGTTTTGACCCATCATTAAAAAGAATAAGTTCCGCATTGACCTTTTTTGAACCAAATACGCCTTTCAAATTGTCATACAATGCTCTAAAGTTGTGGCACTTAGCAACCAGTTCCAATTCTTGTTTTTTTTTTTATTTTGTCCACCAACAATTTTTCATCTCACGAATTTTTTCTGATCTGAGTGATTGCGAGTTTTTGTTTGAGATCCATGCCCTGCGTTTTTCCTGCATAGTTTGCAGGAGAGATTTGATTTGAGAATCATTCTCATCGAATCAATCTTGATGCTTGCATTTGACGACTCCTAGAACTTCTTCAACAGATGATTCGTTTTCTATATCCTCAGAGTTTGAATTTAGATGTGTTTCAAAATTTTTTAATCGTTTCAGGATTTTT
Organism: Octopus sinensis; assembly: GCF_006345805.1. Lineage (NCBI taxonomy): Eukaryota > Metazoa > Mollusca > Cephalopoda > Octopoda > Octopodidae > Octopus > Octopus sinensis. The sequence goes on along the minus strand of NC_043006.1, from coordinate 33,315,604 downwards.
TAACGAAGATATTTATTCCAGGAGGAATATTGGATATTAATGTCTTCTCTGTACCTTGTTTAACAAAAACCTTACTGCGAACCATTCTGTGATTCGAGTAACACTCGGTAGTTTTGTGAGCTCTGGTTAATCTTACACCAATGCAATCTTTTCCCTCAGTCATGACATAGCCAAGCATCTACTAGTTACCAGATCGGGGATGTTTCCATGTGTTTTTATATTCATCTGCCTGATGAAACACTGTCTTTATAATTGTTAAACCAAACTGTCAACAGCAGTCGTAAATTACTTGCATTCATCTTTTCTGTTCCTTGTTTTCCGATTACTTATGACTACACTGTGTATTTGTTAAGTACTCTGGCATTAAAACCACCCATTAATACGACTTTGTCATGATACAGAATTTTATTGATAACTTTGCAATTTAGAGTAGAAAATGTCATGTTCTTGTTCAGATGCTGACAAAGTAGGTGCACAAACACGGAAAATGTGCATAAATGAGAAATTACTTACATACGAAGGGTCATGAGACGCACATCAACAGCTTGTGGGGTGGATGGCAACTTACGAAGTAGAGTCATTTAATGGTTAATCCAGCATCATCACTTCTTGGCTCATCTGCTGGCATTTCACACCCAAATACCAATATCATACGAGTCGACGACCTTTGCAATTAATGCGGTTTTTCGTTCTGTTTTTGCTGTCTTGTAAAGTTCTTACATTCCAACAACTAAAGATTAACATGCTTCGCTTATTTTTCTTATTTTTATCTCAACTGCAATAAACTGGCTGGCTCTCGTTATCAATTCAGTGAAGTATAACATCTTTAAAACTTCTGACATCCAGAAACATAGACTGTGGAAAGAGTTTGAAAAATGAGACCCACTTGGTAAGTGGATGTGAGAGCCTTGCACAAAAAGAATATAAGCGCCACAATAAAATGTGTATCTTAATTGGTTCTTATGCCGTAAATACCAATATGAAGTAACAGAGAACTGGTATAAGCATGTACCAAGTAAAGTTATGTAGGAGGATGGAAAAGTAACGATACTCTGGGACTATGATTTTCAGACGGACCGTAAACTGCAGGTAGCAACCCAGCTACGCATGCAAGACTCCAGGAGTTCCAACAAAACTTGTGACAAAAAGAAAATCCTTTCTACTATAGGCACAGGGCCTGAAATTTGGGGGAAGAGGACAGTCAATTACATCGATCTCAGTACTCAACTGGTACTTATTCATCAACCCCGAAAGGATGAAAAGCTGAGTTGACCTCTGCGGAGTTTGAATTGAGAACGTAGCGTCAGACGAAATACCTATTTCTTTACTACCCACAAGGGGCCAAACACAGAGAGGACAAACAAGGACAGACAAACGGATTAAGTCGATTAAATCGACCCCAGTGCGTAAATTTAATCGACCCCAAAAGGATGAAAGGAAATGTCGACCTTGGTGAAATTTGAACTCAGGACGTAGCGTCAGATGAAATATTGCTAAGCATTTCGCCCGACGTGTTAACGATTCTGCCAGCTCACATAATGCACTGTTTATCTTGATACGAAATCACCATGTCATGCACATATGATTGTGATGCAACCCTTATTCAGGGACCTTTTGAGCAGGATGGGCTATTCGACCTGAGGAAAATTTCAACTGGGCCCCACCTGCAAGGTCATGCGTTGTTTATCTTGATAAACACATCACCATGTCGCGCACATATTGTTGTGATGCATGTGTCTGGTGTACCCTTATCAGACAAGTAGTCATGCTGGGTATATTGGGCTTCGTATATTTCTACTCCAGTGTCACTTTGATGGCATGCATTGCTCTCTCACTCAATAATGATGTTTTCTTTATTAACCACAAAAGGATTTACAAAACCATTGGGAAAGATACAGGACAATACAATGTAAGGTTACACAAAAGAGCATGTAAAAAAGCATGACAGTAAAATATATTAAAAGAACAATTCCCCAAAAGAGGGGGAACCATACAAAATCACGGTCTCCCTGACTACTGGAGCAAGTGCCCTCTCCTCATCGTCTTCCTTCAGTATAGAAGCGCATGCTTAAAATAGGTCCATTCACTCAGACCACATTCACCTTCAACAAATTTCCAAGAAGACAGCACTTCCTTCTTCACCAATATTTTCATTTTCGAGTGGAACTTGAAAAAGCTGACGCGAGCTCGGCCAAAGAGGACTGTGTCCGTTTTCAGCACCTATCAGGTCCATCACACAACCTCTTTCGCTAAGGCCACAAGACATACAAATACCGCCTGTCTTTCCCGGTCAAAGGGAGGCGGCGTTATAATCTTCAGAATGGAAACCACCACCACTGGTATTTCTGTTATTAACCAGCCTTCATTATTATACAACAAAACTATTACAGTACAAACTTTGTAAAGTAGCATTTAAAATTCTTTCATCGAGTTAAAATTTCCAAATAAAGCAAACTTTACTCATTGTTACACAGAGTAATTGAAATCTATCTAAAAACACTTCTGTTATCAGCGACGTCACATTGAAGATAACAACACCCAGCGACAATACGAAGCTAAGATCCTGAGACGATAAATATGATTGAGAAGTTCAGTTCACTAACAAATATTGGTTTGGTTAGAAATTTATTGATTTTCCAGTCACACTTTCTCAGATTTAGTCTCAAAATTTGTCAGTTGTCTTTGAGCTGTCAAAAGGTCATCACTTAAAATTCTACACCAATCAACAAAGGCATTACAGGAAGGTTTTACGGAAGGAAATCTAAATAACATTCTTCTGACATTGGTTCCATAATGTTACACAGATAAAGACAATTACGCGCACATATACACATGTATATATATATATATATATATGGACACACACATATGCACTCAGAGACCCATGCATGCAATAATATATATGTGTATATATGCAGCTACATATGTATGAATGTACTCAAGCATATATGTATGTATGTATGTATGTATGTATGTATGTATGTATGTATGTATGTATGTATGTATGCATGCATGCATGCATGCATGCATGCATGCATGAGTGTGTATGTGTGCCTATGTACACAGGCATTATATACTAACAAAACACGTGGTGTCATCTCTCAGCCAAACGATTTCGCTCGTGCGGCATTAGTTTTGGCGGGAAAAAAATAAAGCCGGATACGTTTTGAACGCACTAAATATTCTTTCATTTCCTTTACTCTTATACTTGTTTCAGTCATTTGACTGCGGCCATGCTGGAGCATCACCTTTATGTCAGCAAGTCGACCCAGGACTTATTCTTTGAAAGCCTAGTACTTATTCTATCGGTCCTTTTTTGCCGAACCGCTAAGTTACGGGGACGTAAACACACCAGCATCGGTTGTCAAGCGATGTTGGGGGTGGGGACAAACACAGACACACACTCACATACACGACGGGCTTCTTTCAGTTTCCGTCTACCAAATCCACTCACAAGGCTTTGGTCGGCCTGAGGCTATAGTAAATGACACCTGCCCAAGGTGCCACGCAGTGGGACTGAACCCGAAACCATGTGGTTGGTAAGCAAGCTTCTTTATTTCATTACAATTGCCACAAAGGCATATTACAGATGGAAGCTTGCGGGCTGGACACAGACACAATGATGATGATGAAATTAAAAAGGAGATGGTTGGTGGGAGAAGCAGACAACGTCCGTCGATTGTTGCTTACCAATAACATTGTTCTTTAAAAAAAAAAAAAAACTCAAATGAGGTATTAACCTCTTATAACAGTTACAAATTGAAACGCTGAGCCTCTTACCAATTAAATCTCTCAAACTTTCAGCAAATATATTCAATCGTTCTTTCAACTTGAAGTGCTAAGACTCTTACCAAAATCACAAAGTTCCAGTCGAGGCACTAAGACCTCTTACTCTACCTCCCCGACTAAGTCTCTTGCCACATGCAGTCGCAAGTCGGGGCCCCATAAGAGATAATTGTATTCATCCTTGGTAAAGGAATCCATCACTCTGTAGAAATCATTTTCTGCCATGGCCCCCGCAGCCACCTGCGGAGGCCAATCCGGGCTTTCAATGCAGGACAGGACTTCCTCTTCTCGACCTTCCTCACGAAGTTCTCTACGGCCCCATCCCTTGAGAAAGAAGATACAATTCCTCATTTATTATACTGGCAGGGGCCACAGTTCCCTCCGTCGGTGGCACAATTTCCACCGACGTGGTTTTCAGGACATGTCGGCAGTATACTGCTAACCGCCGGCACTGCCCCATTCTTTTTCTTCTTTTTTCTTCTCGTCTTTGATACGGGAGGGTGTGGTTCCTCTGCTTTAAGCGGAGGACCTTCCAGTTTAACGTTACTGCCTGGCCTTTGGGTGCTTCTGGTGGAGTACACGCCGTAGCAAGTATTCGCGCCAGGAATTCGCACTCTTGACAGTTTTCGTAGAAATTGGCAGGTAACCAGAAATGAAATGGGCTTCCGGAAACCATTTAGCATGCTGGAAATTAGAAACGAAAGGAAAGAAAGAAGAATCAAATAAAAAATCTGTTCTAAGAATCTTGAAACGATAAATGAAAGATTTAAAAGAATGAAGATAACATCTATCTGGGAAAGAAAAAAACAGGACAATAAACATGTGCTCCAGAGTAACAGCTTTTCATTTAGCAGTGTTGAGGGTTCTTGAAAAATCATTGGCGCTGCCCTTCCGCTTCTCAGCAAAGCACGTGAAAGGAAAAGAGTAAAATAAAGAGCGAGGTACTTACAGAAAGAATTTGGAAAAAAAACATGAGGGAGAGAGACGTAAAAAGGCGAACAAAGGAAAAGATATATATATATATATATATATATATATATATATATATATATATAGAGAGAGAGAGAGAGAGAGAGAGAGGGAGAGAGGGAGTAAGACTATGAGAACTATGATGGTCATGATGATGGTAAGGGATGATGATGATGACGGCGACGACACTGATTTATTCTCTAATCTCTGCATCCGCTCTTTCTGTTCCTTCCATTTCAGTCCCCCCCTTTCTCTTTCCCTCTTTCTTCCCCTCATTCTCCGAAACAATTTATAAGAACAGTTATAAATGAACGCTAAACATATTTTATTAGCAGTCATAAAACAAATGATATATTGACCCTTTCCAATTCTGTTCACTACTTAACTGGCAGATTGTATTTGAATGTCACTTTTTTTCTCTCTCTCTCATCTTCTTTGTCTCTTATACTCATTCTTCTTTAATACCCATGTTTCTTTCCGTTCTAAATATCAAAATACAAGGTTCTTTTATTAAACATTCTTATTCTACAATAAACTAGAAAAGCACTCGGATCTTTTCACTTTGACCGGCAGATTTTTAAAATAATTTCTATGTAACTAAAAAAATTTTAAACTTCGTATACTGGTAGAATGTGTTTATAAAACATCTTTTTCTCTTGGCTTTCTTGAGAAAATTCTGTAGTTTGTAACATATTTGTTGTTTAATTTCTTGCATTTCGGTAATTTCAACCAATCAATGACGTCTATTGAGGTGAAAACAATTTCTGCCGTAACATTTTCTGGCGGCGTCATATGAAAATGTCCCTGTTACATATTAATTATATATTCGTTTAAGAAACAGATTGGGTTTATTTACATTTCTGAAGAAAAAAAGATACCCTTCTCCCCACCCCTAACCCTAACTCTAACCCTAAAACAGATTGAAATGCAATAGATCGATACTAGGGTCATAATTATGGGTGGACACTAAAGAGGGAACGGTTTTGTTATCCAGCGCTGTTGACGAGTGACTCTTCAGTTTATGGCCACAGGGTATCTTTTTTCTCATAAAAAAACGGACATTTTCATGTGACGCCGCCAGAAAATGTTACGGCAGAAATCGTTTTCACCTCAATAGACGTCATTGATTGGTTGAAATTGCCGAAATGCAAGATGTTAAACAACAAATATGTTACAAATTACAGAATTTTCTCAAGAAAGCCAAGAAAAAAAGATGTTCTATAAACACATTCTACCAGTATACGAAATTTAAAAATTTTTTAGTTACATAGAAATTATTTTAAAAATCTGCCAGTCAAAGTGAAAAGATCCAAGCACTCGGAAAGCGCAGACCTCCGCCAAGCAGCTCATTTCCACCCATATACACGCATGCTGAAAATCGCCCAATTTCCCAAACCAACGCCAGCAAAAACATAACCTCCTTGGCGAGGTTAAAAAAAATCCTTTAAAAACAGGAATCAGCTGAAGCAGTTATAATACATCAATGACAACAGCAAGCTAGTTTCACAGCGGTGGTGGAGGGAGCAAAGCCTGAGCTTTTTGAGTCGATCCCAATAATCAAGGCTTGTCATGTCATCCTCCGCAGACCCCTGCCAAGCAGCTCCTTTTAAGATAGATACGCGAGTAAAATTACTAATAGAGAAACGAAAATAAACTTTGGAAACAGCAACGCCACCATAGGTTACGTGCAAACGATGAACGTGTTTTCAAGGGAGATAACCAAAGGCGTAACATTGTAATACTTCATGTAGAAGAAATATAACAAATGAAAAATCCGTCAAGAATCTATAAAAATTCCCGGATCGCTATCAAAATTTCATCATCTGTTCTTTGTGTCATTACTAACTTTTCCTGCAAGTTTCATCAAATACTGTTCACAACCTTTTGAGTTATTTTGCACACAGACAGACAAACCAACGCCGATGAAAACATAACATCTTTCTTTGACGGAGGTAATAATTTAAAAGCAACCAAATGATTAAAATTCAATATTCTAGTTGAATTATTATCAAGTAGAATAAAGCGGTAAATAGATGTAAAGAATATATATATATATATATATTTTGGATTTGATTTGCAAGATTCTTTATGTGAGTACGTGTATTGAAGCATATTTTGTTGTGTCTAGGGAGAGTCATTCTCTATTTGTGCCTTATTATTTAACACACTCACTGGTTCAGTTTTCACTCATTTACTTATTTTACTTTTCAATAGTCGTTGACTGTCCGTTATCTGAGCTGCGCTCTTTTTGTTTGTTTGTGCACTTGTGTGGCTCAGTGTGCGTGCGCATACACATATGTATGTATGCATGTGTATGCATATATGTACGTGTGCTTGTCTGTTCATATTACCTATCTACCTATCTGTCTGTAAGTCTGTCAGTTTACATTCATATCCATATACATACGTACATCTACACAACAGCCCACTAACTCTTCTACCTGTATGTGTGTGTGTGTATATATATATATATATATATATATATATATATATATATATATATATATATAAACTGTGGGTATAGGACTGTGACTACCAACTACGTATATTTCCTATTTACTACTGGGGATGTTTCATTTATTTGTCTGAGTGTTGGGTCCTTTGTTTGCTTGGATAAAATGCGGATGTCAAGTTGACCTGGTTGCTCCATGTTGGTCTTTTGCACGTTGGTAGAGTACGGGGGACTGTTCTTTGTCGTCATATTGTCTCAAATTTTCATTTAGTCTTTCCGCAATGCTCCTAGATGTCTCACCTGTGTATATCATGTTCTTGTCTTTACAAGTACCTTCTATGCGCCTTATGCTGTAGAGTACATTTCTAGTTCTACAGTTAACGCCAGGGTTAATCCTACATACCATGCAGTTATCATTGGTGCATATGTTATTCTCAAAGAGGTAGGTCCCACATAGTTGTGATCTGATGGAGCTCCCTGGCTTTTCAACGATCTTAATGTTGAGTTTGGGCTTCTTCAGAGCTTTCCTAAATCTACGGGCTAGTTCTCCATGGGCTGCGTCTTCTACAAACATCACTCCTTGATATTTGTCGGTCTTGTACCACGTGTTCACCCTGTTTGCTTTATCACAAACTCTTTGTATTTTATTCTGTTTACGTGAGTGCGATATGGGAGTTGTCTTAAGGCAACGACACCGCCAAAATCCCGTTACAGACGGCTGATATGCCTAAACTTTTATCCTTTGCTCTGTCTGTTATACTGCTTTCATCATTTCTACCCAGTTTATTTTTGATACTGACAGACACACAGTTTTGTTTCATCACACATCGCCATGCTGTTTAAATTGTTGTTACATCTCTCTTTTCTCTGCTCTGTCGCCTTCCTCTCTTCAGGTTTGTTGCTCATCTTTTGCTCGGTGAACAGATTTATTTTTCATCTGTCAATTAGCTCCCCGATTTTATCAAGGACTGAGTTTAAGTATCTAGTTTTATACCCGTTTCTTCATGCATGCAACATTGCTTTCCCTTCCAGTTGTACGATTGCTTCTTTTCCAGGCGCCTTTCCATTATATATATATTACATACACACACACAAGTATATTTACATATACACACATATATTCATCTAATCTCTTACAAAATATAAGAACATATTTTCCAGTGTACCTTTCCCTAGTTTAAGACGAGAGTGCAATCTGTGGGAAATTGGCTGTCGTATCTCGCAGGTCTAAACGTCCACGCAGAGGCCTTCCCTTCTAGACTCCAGACAGTCATTGCCGTGGTGGTGAATCTCAGCTCAGTTATAGTCGAACCAAACTAGAATGTAAAAGGTTTCTTTCTCGTGACAACCCCGTCGTTTGTACACTGTTTAATATAACTTTTATTTAAGATAGTTGGATGTGATCAGATAGAATGTTTGTCTTATATAGTCTCATAGTAAATAGTGAAAGAAGTTTGTTTCTTTACATCATAGGAGACGTCTACCTTCGTGTAGGGGTTGAGTTTTATATAACTTCATTGAGGTGATTTTATCACACGCATATGTACATATAGATGCATCGTCATAATTGTTGCAGACAATTTGTAGATGTGTATATGTATGTGCGTGTCGTTCTAAGAATACTCAGACGAGAGAGGGAGAGGAAGAGAGAGAAAGAGTGAGTGAGAGGTGGTATAAATGATCATACGTGTATATGTGTGAGCATGTACGAGTTTATAAACAATACGCTAGTCAGCGTAAAAAGCGTAATTTACCATAAGATACAAATTTAAACTTTCACAACAGAAGTGAATCCCTCTGTGGGAGATGAGCAGTTTTCTCGCCGAATAATATAATTGCGTTAAAGATTCTGCAACGATATCCTGAGGATATGATAGCTGAAATCACGCAAGGCTAAACTGAACAATAGCCATTCGGGAAATATATATACATATACACACACACACACACACACACATATATACACACACACACACACACATATATACACACACACACACATATATACACACACACACACATATATATATACATATACACACACACGCACATGCATACACCCACCACATATATGTATGTGTGTATATATATATGTGTGTGTATAAATATATATCAAAAGGATGTGTTATAATACTATTCCACATATACAAAAACAGTCATACAAACTATCCAACATACCCCATCATCAACTGCTCCACGAATATGATTATGGCTTCGACACCTGGGCGGTATATATATATATATATATATATATATATATATATGTGTGTGTGTGTGTGTGTGTGTGTGTGTGTGTGTACAGTGGAACCTTATTGCAATGACGTAAAACATTATCAAACAGTTATTATCAAAATTAGTTGGATCCCAGCATATCAACATTTTGTTATAATCCCTACATCAGCTTATTGCTTGTTAATACAATCTAAATGAAACCATAAAAATGTTATCCAAATATGCGTGTGTGTGTGTATGTATATATATAAACATAATTAAAGGATAGAATCATCAAAATTAATGAGTTTTATCAGTGGTCAGCATATACAAAAAACCTTTAGGTAAAATATATGGTACAATTATACATAAGGGTACAGAAAATTTTAATGTTTAAATATGTTTTTTATGTTTAAATATAACACATTCACTTCGGGTTAGTTTATTTACTTCCGTACTATTCTGGCAAAATACACGTGTGTTGAGGTGGGTTGCGAAATTCGATGCGTATATATTGGTGAATATTTGAATGTACTCGCATTTTGCATGTGCTTTTCTGTGAGTATGTATAAGTATTTTCATTTCACTCAGTATGTTTTGCTGATGAAGGAAAAGTTATCAAACTAAACCAGAAATTGATCAATCCAAAACTATCTGAAATATTTTAGGAATTTTTAGCCAGTCTGCTTTCTCGCTTTCACCCTGTGTGTGTATATATATATATATATATATATATATATATATATATATATATAAACTTCTTCACTGTTCTCGTTCTGTTAACGTTTTGGCGTTCAGACGAGTGTACTGGCATAGATGTGGCAACATTTGAAATGTTGTCGAGGTATATGCAGCTGATGAAGACAAATCAAATATACGTTGGCAAACGTATTTTGAAGAGTCTGAAACCGGTACTGCATTATCCGTTTCTAGGTTTTTCATTTTTCAGATGTTCTTCCTAGAGGTAAGACAATTTTTTTCATGTTTGTTGCACACACGCATCTTTACTAGTACATACGCAGTGAAGCTATACATTAGCGTCGTATTTATTACGTTCGCTATTTTCCAGTAAATATCGGTGCTTCGTTGTGCCATTTATTTACTTTTACATATATATATATATATATATATATATATATATATATATATATATATATATATATATAAGTAAATAAATGGCACAACGAAGCACCGATATTTACTGGAAAATAGCGAACGTAATAAATACGACGCTAATGTATAGCTTCACTGCTTATGTACTAGTAAAGATGCGTGTGTGCAACAAACATGAAAAAAAAAAAAATATATATATATATATGGAGTGAATGTATGCAGTGGTTAGACGTATTTGGCATCTACTTTCAGAATATAGGCATGGTAGCTACTGTACCCTTAAGTATAACTGTACCATATACAATCATCCCCGCTCTCTCTCTCATATATATATATATAAATTTGTAGTGTAATATATGGATTCATAAAATCATAAGGCTATCAAGGAAAGTACCTCTAGCGGATCCGGCTACCAGACCACATACTAATCCAAAACATGAAGGAGTATAATGCAGAGTTCCATACAGCTAAAATCCAGGAGATCTATCGATGTAGTTATTTCATGATGAATATATAAACCACAAACAGTTAGAAGGCAAGAGAGGTGAATATATTTATATTTAACCACTTCTTATCCTTAGGGTTACGACCGTTTCGCAGCCTTCGTCATGTAATAATAATTTCAGTGTGTAATAAATTATTTTACATGTCTACACTAATATGCATGCTGATTTGGAATTATACGCTTGAATTGTATAATGTGTGGCATGCACATTAGGGCAGACATGTAAACATAATATATTATACACTGAAATTATAATCACATGATGAAGGCTGCGAAACGGCTGTAACCGTAGGGATGGCAAGTGGTTAAATATAAATATATTCACTTCGCATTCATACCTTCTTACTTTTTATGCTTTATATATATATATATATATATATATATATATATATGTATTACACACACAAAGTTGTTTGAGATAATATGGGAAGTACTCGGGTTTCCGCTGCATTGACACAAGAAAATTGATAGGTGAATAGCACAAATGGAGCAACAGGAACAAGACACGAACAAATGGCCAACATGAGTGATTAGGAAAGGTAGACAAAAATTCAAAAATTGATGGAAAAAAATGTAAATATGCAAAAAAAAAAAGAAAAAAAGTTGTTTACAGTGAATGGCACGCCGAAAATAGAAAAAAGCAAAAAAAAAAGCAGACTGACATTTCGAGTGAACTCTTTATCAAAGTAGAGTAAGAGAGAAATAAACAAGAAAAGAAATGATACCTGTTTAAACCATGTGTGTATACACATGTGTTTCAGAAGGGTATCCTTCCTTTTCTTGTTTCTTTTATCTTACTTCTTACTCTAATTTGATAAGGAGTTTACCTGGCACATTGATCGTCTACTTTTTTCCTTTTCGCTGTAACATTTTTGCGAATAACTTTTAATGATTTTCTTTTTGTTTATTCACATTCTGCTCATCACTTTTCTGACTTACTTTGTTGTAACTTCTCTCGTTTTCTATCTATTCCCCTGGCTCCATTTATGCTTCATGCTATATCACCTATATATATATATATATATAAATAAATACAGGCATATATTTACATATATACAAGTGTGTGCTTACTGATGAGAGAATTGATGACTTGACAATCATGACTATTGATATAAAATAACCGAATTCCTTTATCTATGGAGATAATGGGATTCAGAATGGTTCGTAGGTGGAGGAAATGTTTGAGAGCTTGGAGGCGGGCGGTGTGAGAGATGACAGTATAAACGTACACACATACATATACAGACACATATAGTAATATATGTATATATATATACGTACATATATACATATCTATATGTAATATATATATATACAAATATGTAGTAAGTGTTCATTATTATGCCTAAAATGTCGCTAAAATAATCTAAATGAAGTTCTGTCTGTTACACATCCGCATACACGCACGCATTAAATTTAACGTAAGTGATGTCTGTAGTTTAAACCTGGCAGCTGAATGTAAACAAAGGTTTCTATCTCTCCCTGGAATCAAAATAAATAAATAAATAAAAAAGCTAAAAGTTTGGGATTATCCTGTCAAGTTTCATGTCTGGTAATTCCTTAAGACTTACGGAGATATCGTAAACTTATGGGTATTTAGTATCAAACAGAAGCCATTAATACACACACTCTTATTTATCTATCTATCTATCTTACCTTGTAATTTGTTCTGTCTGTGTGCAGCCCTGTGTGGCTAATAAAGAAACATATCTATCTATCTATCTATCTATCTATCTATCTATCTGTCTGTCTGTCTGTCTGTCTATCTATCTAGACAAACAGACAGACATATACATAAATGTAGGGATACATGTGCGTGTTTATGAATTGGCAGGTGCCAAGTTTGATTCTAAGAATTCTTACGTTGACGTGTTGTATTTCCGTCAGAAAGAAGCGACGTGCTATTCAGTGAAGTTTCAGTGTTAGTCTTCAGAAGAGATTCCTCATTTTTTTTTTCTTTCTGAACACGCAAGTTGCCATTTTGTTTTGTTTTGTTTTAGTAGGAAGTTAAAATAAACATTACTCATACAATATTTTTTCAAAAGTAAATATTTACGCACTCAGATGGAGCCCTCACACGCCACCCCACTAAGCTAGCTGACATAAGACAGTTAGAGCGTCGAGGCAAATTAAGAGGAAACATACATATAGTACATGCATATTATATATATATATATACGCACTCGACACATACATAAACACACACTATTTTATTGTGCATTTTAACATCTGTATAATTAGGCGTGTGTGTGTGTGTGTGTGTGTGTGTATTTATATACGTGTGCGTAAGAATTTATTTGATTTGATTTTTGCTTTGTGCCGCATGCTGAAGATAATTTCGAAATTTATTTACCATCCTTTGTGACTTTCTAAGATTTGAAATTGAAATCTAAATGAAAAAAATAATTCAAGATTTAAAATTTGCTTTCATAATATTTGTGAGTGCAGAATGAATAAAAAAAAGATATTTTTATTGAAGGAAAATCACACCTCTGAAGATATAAAATGTATACATGTATTTTGTTATAGAATAGACGTTAAGTGTGCTGCAGTAAACATAAGCAATGTATAGGATGTACAAACATGAAGAGAATAGTTTTGGTCTTATCTTTAGATCTTAGCAACTTCAATCGTTGCTAAACTAAATTTTGTAAAGAAGAATTCTAATATGTAATTTTGGTGGTGAACAATGTTCTTTTTTTCATTTACGGCGGCGAGCTGGCAGAATCGTTAGCATGCTTAGCAGCATTTCGTCCGTTTTTACGTTCTGAGATCAAATTCCACCGAGGTGCACTGTGCTTTTCATCCTTTCAGGGTCGATAAGCACTAATTGAACACTGGGCTCGATGTAAGCGACTTACACCCTCTTCCTTGAAATTACTGGCAAGAATGGACTTTAAAACTAAGTGCTATATTTACATAAATGCTTTGATAAGGAATTGAGAGAAAAGGCAATGTGTGTAGTAGTGAATCAGATGCATGGAAATATTTATCTCTTTAAATACAAAGCTATGTGTCATGTATGGAAACTAATATTTCGGCTATTTAAGACATACGTAAATCGGCTAAATTTTTGTATTATAGTGAAATCGCTGGGCAAGAAAATAAAAGGTAAACATATTCTGAAGGGAACAAAAAGTAAATTAAGGGGAGCTGCAGCACCATGAATATGTCGTGTGCCAGTAAAAACGAACCACAATGCATGAATATTGCAAAAAAACCAAGAGCGAAGGGGGTCGGCATGTAATTTCCGAAATATAGAGTTTTATCCCTAAAGTGCAAATGCTTAGGAGAGAGCATTGCCTACCACTCAGATAAGTTCATCATCAACAAGATGCGTGCATGCGAGTATATGCGTATATAGACGTGCTTTACTCATTGTTTTTTTTAATACATTTTCCTGTATTTTTGCCTTTAGCCCAGTTTTTTCTTGCGTATGTGAGCATATAGACGTGTGTAGGAACTTTTTGTGCGCGCGTATGTAGACGTGTGCGGGTATGTGCGTAAATGTGTGTGTGTGTGCGTGCATACGGGTATTTGCGTATATAGACGTGGTCTACTCTTTGTATACTCCCTTACACCTTTTTTCTGTATTGTTATCCTTAGCCCTGTTGTTTTCTTGCGCTTGTGCGTATATAGACGTGTGTATGAACCTTTATGGTACGTGTGTGTGTGTGTGGGTTTGTTTATATATATATTTGGCGAATGGTGCGAGTGAGGATGTGTACGTTTCGAGTGAGGATGTGTACGTTTCAAGTGATGGTGTATACTTTTAGGCGCATGCACGTGGGTGTGCGGGCGCGCATGTGTAGGTATGAACATGTGCACTTACGCGAATACTATGAACCTTTTTACACCCTTACTTTTATTCCCTCTCTTCACTTAGTGGTCATTCAAATAGCTCTTTTGTCTTAATAACGGTCAATCACACAGTAATTTCCCTTTGTATAACGGTCATTTTCATAGTATTCTTCCGATGGCCGGATAACTGAAGAGATGGTGGCGTGGATTTCCACCCTGGCATCCGAGTTTTATCATGGCTAGCGAATAATTGTCACATATTATATTTACAGATAAATTCCTCTATTTACGTAATATCGAGGTCTCTTTCATTCTTTTGTTGTCTTACTATTTTTATGAATATATATATTATATATATATGTGTGTGTGTGTGTTTGTGTGCGTGTATGTGTATCTGAATGCGTATCTGTCTATCTGTTTGTCCCTCACCACCGCTTGTCAACCGGTGTCGGTTTGTCTACGTTCCCGTAAATCAGCGGTTCGACAAAAGAGTCCGATACAGTAAGTACCAAGCTTAACCCCCCGAGAAAAAACTAGGGGCGATTTGTTTGACTAAACCTTTCAAAGGGGGTACGCCAGTATGGCCGCAGTCCAGTGACTAAAAGAAGCAATTCTCTTGGATAAAAGATAGATATATGTATGTGAATGCTTGTGTGTGTGTGTGTGTGTGTGTGTGCTTGTGTGTGTGTGTGTGTGCTTGTGTGTGTGTGTGTGCTTGTGTGTGTGTGTGTGCTTGTGTGTGTGTTGTTGTGTGTGTGTGTGCTTGTGTGTGTGTGTGCTTGTGTGTGTGTGTGTGTGTGTTGTGTGTGTGTGTGTGCTTGTGTGTGTGTGCTTGTGTGTGTGTGCTTGTGTGTGTGTGCTTGTGTGTGTGTGTGTTTGTGTGCGTGTGTTTGTGTGCGTGTGTTTGTGTGCGTGTGTTTGTGTGCGTGTGTTTGTGTGTGTGTGCTTGTGTGTGTGTGCTTGTGTGTGTGTGTGCTTGTGTGTGTGTGCTTGTGTGTGTGTGTGTGCTTGTGTGTGTGTGTGTGTGGTTGTGTGTGTGTGGTTGTGTGTGTGTGAGCGTGTGTGTGTGAGCGTGTGTGTGTGTGTGAGCGTGTGTGTGTGTGTGAGCTTGTGTGTGTGTGAGCTTGTGTGTGTGTGAGCTTGTGTGTATGTGTGAGCTTGTGTGTATGTGTGAGCTTGTGTGTATGTGTGTGCTTGTGTGTGTGTGATTGTGTGTGTGTGTGTGCTTATGTGTGTCTTACAGCTGTTTCTGGGATATTAGGGATATCCCTGCATCAGAGAAATGTGAGATGGTTAAATGGGGGGAAATATTAAGAGTTTAATATAAGGAGTTATTTTGGAAAAGGAAGGAAATAAGGAGTATATAGGGAAATAGGAGAATGACTGTAGAAATAAAAATATATAAAGATACTATAGTTGCAGTTCCATTATCAAAGGGAAATGGTGTGTAGAAGTGGTAGAAATGCTTCTTGCGTGGAAGAAGGCTTTTCACCCCATTCTTCGGATGAAGTCCTTAGTTTTGTTGAGTAGGAGTAAGAGGAAAGGTTTTTTTGTGAAGGAATGGATATGTCCTTAAGAGAGATTCCAAGGAATTATTTATGCATTATATTAGCGTTACCTGTGTTAGCAAGGAAGCAAAGGTATGACAGGTATTAGTACCCAGAAGAGCCAAGGTGGCAGCTAACGCTATGCAAGTGCTATGGAAGGACGTAGTTAGACTCTCGGTTCGAAACTAATACTAGTGAGGAATCTAATGCAGGTCTTGTATGAGCATGTATATGTTAAATAAAATGAGACAACAAAGCCAAGACTGTGGGGAATTTTCAAGACCCCTGCTCGCAGGTTTATCGGATTCAGCTGTGCATCAAGATGTCCTCTTGGGGTTAAAAAAAATCGCAGTAGAGTCCGCTCGAACGGACAGCCATGTTAAAGTTTCTACGAGTATTATTTGTTAGTACAACTACTGCGTTGATCTTAGTGAGATTTCAGAACTAGCAATTTTGCTTTATATATATATATATATATATATATATATATATATACATACACACATATATATATGCATAAACATAAACACACCTATATACGCATACATATATACATACACATACATACACACAGACATATATACGCACACACATACACACACACATATATATATGTGACAAGAAGAAAATGGAAGGAATCCAGAAGTAGTATCACCAGCTGTTAGACATTATGTCTATTTTTTTAAACAGTTCAGATTAAAATAAATACATGTGTAAAGTATTAGTAATTCCTAGAATAGAAAAAGAAGAGAAGTTTCTTACAGCTGTTTCTGTAAGAGGTCACAATACCCGAAAAGTTATTTACAACTTTTCTGTGTACTGTAGTAATCTGTAGATAGAATTAGAGTAATTGGGCATGCATCTAGGCTTCGTCAGAGAGTTTTATGAAATAGTCCAAGAAGTTCACAGGGCTAAATTATGCATATATATATATATATATATATATATATATATATATATATGCGGGGGGGGTGTGATTGTGTATAGAAGAATATATTAATAAAAGGAATTCCAACCTTGTCTGATTTTCACGTTTTATTTACAATCTTATAATGATATAATATAAGATAATATATTATAATAAAATAAAATAAAATAATAGAATGTTAAATGTTCATTCTGATTGAACTAGTACTTTCATGCATTAAATTCTGCAATCTTCAGGTTCAATGACCTGTTTGTCTTTTTGTTCGTCCCTTCATGTATTTCACGTTATTTATTTATGTAAAGGTTTATTATATATTTCGCAGCGTACGTGCATAACTTCTTTATGTTTATCATATCAAAACCCCTGCACGATGTCTTTAAACTATTTTCTTTCCTTCGCCATTGCTTTGTTGCCAAATTGTTTTGGCGCCTTTTTCTCCCAGCCTCTCTGATTCCTTCTCTCCCTCTCTCTCTTGGTCACTGCTTTTTCTCTGATTCCTTCTCTCCCTCTCTCTCTCGGTCACTGCTTCTGTCCTCGCCTTCCACCCTCCTTGGTCCCCTCTTTCTCTTACCCCCTTCTCTCTCTTACCCTCTTGTGACTTGCTGCCTCAGCCATTCTGTTTCCATCGGCCGCTTGTTCAACATGTGTCTTATCACCGAAAAGGTAATTATTTTTCCACGCTTGCTGATATTGTTTTTGTGTCTCTCTTTTTGTCTCAAAGCCGTAGGGCGCCTGTATCATCCATGTTTTTAACCGTTACTGTCTCCAAAAAAGATTTTTCGTTTCATGTTCGTCTCTGTTGCGTTGCATTCTTTCCTTCTGTGGCTGGCTGATTCAGAGCGGATCTCAGAATTAAACAGCCGAAATCTGCGATGAGGGATCAGTTTCTGACTGAAGAATGAAGGCTTTGAATGACCCGTTTGTCTTTTTGTTC
Source organism: Octopus sinensis (assembly GCF_006345805.1). Classification (NCBI taxonomy): domain Eukaryota; kingdom Metazoa; phylum Mollusca; class Cephalopoda; order Octopoda; family Octopodidae; genus Octopus; species Octopus sinensis. The sequence goes on along the minus strand of NC_043006.1, from coordinate 33,297,358 downwards.
GTCCCTTCGTGTATTTCACGTTATTTATTTATGTAAAGGTTTATTATATATATATATATATATATATATATATATACACATACACACATACACATTTATATATGAGGTTGTGAGTTCGAATCCCGGACCGGGCTGCGTGTTGTGTTCTTGAGCAAGACACTTTATTTTACGTTGCGCCAGTTCACTCAGCTGTAGAAATGAGTTGCAACATCACTGATGCCAAACTGTATCGGCCCCTTTGCCTTTCCCTTGGATAACATCAGTAGTGTGGAGAGGGGAGGCTGGTATGCATGGCCGACTGCTGGCCTTCCATAAAAAACCTTGCCCGGACTTGTGCCTCGGAGGGTAACTTTCTAGGTGCAATCCCATGGTCATTCAGGACCGAAGGGCGTAAGGTAGGGTGTATTCCTGCAGTGGTTCGTATTGTCCTTGCATATAAATAAATGTACACACATACTTATGCATAAATATATTATGTGTTTATAGTTGAGGGCCTGACTACCTCTGGATTCTCTCCATTTTCTTCTTGTTATATAAATTAAGGGTAAAACCACTTATTAGCCTCATTATACTCAGAAGGGTAATTGCCACGTAATAACCAACACTTGTTTATTAATAATTGGGTATTCTACCAATAGTATATTGGGTAGATATTATCCTGTAGTTGGTTGGATTCATAACCTCTAACTCACTTTGAATTATACACACACATATGTGTGTATATATATATATATATATATATATATATATATATATACATACATACATACACACATATATGTATATATACATACGCACATATGTATATATTTACATACACACAAACATATATGTAAATATATATATATATATATATACATATATGTATGTGCGCATGTATATATATACATATGTATGTGCGTATGTATATATACATATATATATATATATATATATATATACATACATGTGTGTGTAATATATATACATATGTGTGTGTATATATATATGTGTGTGTATATATATATACATATGTGTATGTATATATATATACATATGTGTATGTATATATATACATACGCACATATATGTATATATATATATATATACATATGTGTATGTATATATATACATACGCACATATATGTATATATATATATATACACACACATATATATGCACACACACATATGCATACACACACACATATGCATACACACATGCATACATACATATATATACATACATACATACATATATATATATATATATACATACATATATGCACACATACACATATATATATATATACACACACATATATACATATATATATACACGCACACACATATATACATACACACACATACATGCACACACATACATGCACACACACACATATACATACATATACATATACATACATATATACACATGCATGTATGTGTCAGTGTGTCTCCCCACCATTGCTTGACAACCGAGGTTGGAGTGTTTACGCCCCTGTAACATAGCGGTTCGGCAAAGATGACTGATAAAATATGTTCTCGGCTTACAAAGAATAAACCCTGGAGTCTATTTGTTCGACTAAAAGCAGAGCCCCAGCATGTCCGCAGTCAAATGCCCGAAACAAGTAAAAGCATGAAAGAAATATATATACACTCATATACAGATATACATACATGTATACACACACACATACATACAGACACAGACATACACACACACACACACAGACACAGCACACACATCGACACACACACAGACAGGTACACACACACATATATATATGCATACAGATGTATATACACATTCAGATGCATATATACATACATATATACATACGTACATACATACATGCATACACATCCATTCCACCATCATCCATTCATATATGCGCGTGTGTATGATTGTGTGTTTGTGTATACATAACCACGTAAACACACACACACGGACGCATGCAAAGAAACACATGCATTTACGTATACTTATCCGATTATGGAGACATATGCACACATACACACACATATACATAAACGGATATACACATATGCACATACATCTGCTCATATACATACACATGCAAGGAGAAATGCGCAGGTTAGCACACGAATGTTTGGAAATGAATATTGTATGAAAGCCAGGTTGATGGCCGAAGTTTGTAAATAAACGTAAGATAGATTAAAATAAATATAAAATAATAAACTGAATAATACAAGACTGAATTGAATTACGGAAAAACAAAATTGATTAAAATGTATTTTCCTCTATAATTTTTTTTTCCTTCTCCATTAATATTTTCGAGATATTTCCGTTTTTCTTTTTATCATCATCATCTCACCGCTACCACCGTTTTTTTACACGAGGTTTATCTTTTATCTATGAGAATGTATATGTGTATGTATATATGCATGTGAATGTGTATATACATCTGTATGCATATATATATATATGTATGTGTACGTGTGTACCTGTCTGTGTGTGTGTCGGTGTGTGTGCCTGTGTTTGTGTATGTGTGTGTGTCTGTATGTGTGTGTGTATACATGTATGTATATCTGTATATGAGTGTATATATATTTCTTTCATGCTTTTACTTGTTTCGGGCATTTGACTGCGAACCCTCAGCTTGGACCCTAACTGCTGCTGCTGCTGCTGCTGCTACTACTACGGGTGAAAGTAACCTGGGAATAATAGCCCTGATACACCCAAACCAGACCCCACCATTATCGGATGCAGTTTAAAGAATAAACCCATGGCAGAATTATTATAAAATGCTTAGCGGCATTTCGTTCGTCTTTACCTTCTGAAGTTCAAATTCCGCCGAGGTCGACTTTGCATTTCGCCCTTCCGGGTCGATATATGTATCAGTCGAACAGTGGGGCCAATGTAATCGACTTACTCCCCCATCCGTGAAATTGCTGGCCTTGTGCCGAAATTTGAAACCAATATTACGTCATTTAATCTCCCTTCTTCTATATTATTATTATTATTATTATTATTATTAGGCGGTGAGCTTGTAGAAACGTTAGCAGGCCGGGCGGAATGCTTAGAGGTATTTCGTCTGCCGCTACGTTCTGAGTTCAAATTCCGCCGAGGTCGACTTTGCCTTTCATCCTTTCGGGGTCGATAAATTAAGTATCAGTTGCGTACTGGGTCAATCTAATCGATTGGGCCCCTTTCCCAAAATTTCGGGCCTTGTACCTAGAGTAGAAAAGATTATTAATAAGGCAGTGAAAGGCGGCGAGCTGGAAGAATCGTTTGTACGCTGGACGAAGTACTTGCGCCCGTCGCTACGTTCTGAGTTCAAATTTCGCCGAGGTCGACTTTGCTTTTCATCCTTTCGGGGTCGATAAATTAAGTACCAGTTGCGTACTAGAGTCGATCTAATCGACTGGCACCTTCCCCCTAAATTTCAGAATTTGTGCCTAGTGTAGAAAGGATTTTTTATCATTATTAAGACGGCGAGCTGGCAGAAACATTAGCACGCCGGGCGAAATGCTTAGCGGTATTTCGTCTGCCGCTACGTTCTGAGTTCAAATTCCGCCGAGGTCGACTTTGCCTTTCATCCTTTCGGGGTCGATTAAATAAGTACCAGTTACGCACTGGGGTTGATATAATCGACATAATCCGTTTGTCTATCCTTGTTTGTCCTCTCTGTGTTTAGCCCCTTGTGGGTAGTAAAGAAATAGATATTTATGTTCTGGGTTCAAGTTCCACCGAGATCGACATTACCTTTCATCCTTTCGGGGTCGATAGAACAAGAATCACTGAGGTTGATGTAATCGACTCATCCCCCTCCCTTCAAAATCGCTGCCCTTGTGACAAAATTTGAAACCACTATTATTATTATTATTATTATTATTATTATTATCATCTTTACATCCGAAAAGTAAAATATGCGAATGTAGTAATATATAAGAAAATCGCACGATGTTGTTAATATTGTTGTTGTTGGTTGCTTAGAATTGCTTGTTGAAGATACTTGTGAAGACAGAACAAAGATGGTAAAAAACGGAGTAGGATGGAATGCAAAAGGAGAGATTGGTATGGAAGATTAAAGCGTACAGCATTCGTTGTTCAAAGATGGCGTAGGAAATTGAAATACACGTTTGATGTAAGACAGGAAAAGGATGATGTGCAGCAGTATCTGTGGAACGATGTTGAAAATGGCATCAAATTCTTTATTTCGCCCATTAATTTCATGTTCAAAATCATGTCGGCATTGAGTTTTATTTTTGATCATCATAGTTTTAACGTCCACTATTCGATGCTGGCATGGGTCGAACAAGGTTTCTTGAGATGGATTTTCTACGGCCTGATGTCCTTCCTATCGCTGATCTTTGTTTCTTTTCAAGTAAGGTAAAATTTCCTTATGACCAGACATGTTTTCATGGAAGATTGGAAGCAAAAGAGACTTACATGACGGTGACATTCGTTTACAACTATCACGCGATGTCAATGTAAGGAGAGAGTATAACACACACACACACACACACACACACACAGGGTTTCCGTCTACCAAATCCGCCGACGAGGCTTTGGTCAGCTCGGGGCTGTTGGAAAAGGCACTTTCCCAAAAAGTCACGCGGTGGCACTTAACTTTTCTCCTTCCCAAATCGATGGAGTAAATACCAGTTACAAACGGAAGCCATTCTCGCATCCTCCTCCTCGTTATTATTTTATTCTTTTACTTGTTTCAGTCACTTGACTGCGGCTATGCTGGAGCACCGCCTTTAGTCGAGCAAATCGATCCCAGTACTTATTCTTTGTAAGACTAGTACTTACTCTATCGGTCTCTTTTGCCGGACCGCTAAGTTACAGGGGCGTAAACACACCAACATCGGTTGCCAAGCCATGTTGGGGGGACAAACACAGACACACAAACACATATGCACGCACATATAAGACGGGCTACTTTCAGTTTCCGTCTACCAAATCCACTCACAAGGCTTTGGTTGGCCCGAGGCTATAATAGAAGACACTTGCCCAAAGTGCCACGCAGTGGGACTGAACCCGGACCCATGCGGTTCGTTAGCACACTACTTACCACACAGCCACTCCTACGCCAGTTGATGAATCTGAAGTTAAAATCTCATCACTATCAACTGTGCTTTTCGTCTTTCAGAATCAATAAAATAGGTACCAGGAATATACTGGTGTCAATCCGGTCGAATATTTCTCTTCTACATTGTTCTACTAAATGCATGGCATTGTGCCAATAATATAAATCATTATTCCATGCTAGAGAATCTGGCGTGCACCTGAAACGAAGTGGGTAAATTTGTGTTGGAGAGTAGTTGAGTGATAGTAAGAATAGTAAAATAGTCGTAAGCTGCTACTAAATCGAGTCTGTGATTAAAATTTCAATTCACACCCGAGGCGTCTGAATTCAATTATTTCCTTGTACTTTTCAGTTCGTGTCAGTAATCCAAAGCAAGATGGTCTCTGATTTACTATCGGAAAAAATTTCGATTTACTATTAGCAAAATTCAATAGCCAATGAGAGTCACAAACATCAAAAGAAGCCCACAGAAAATCGAACACATGTCGTGAGTTTCGGCCCCCTGGTGAAATGAGTTTACAAGATTTAATCTGTAATGAAAGTCTTTTTTGTAAAAGGTGTTTCAAAAAGATCTCAATTACTTGAAAGACAGGGTATTTGCATCGAGAAAAACATCACAGAAATTATATTTACGTGGAGGAAAGTGGCGAGTGCTATTGGGAGCGCATTAAGATCTAGGATTGTCTTAGAGTGTGAAACGGTTTCAAATCACAGGAAACATTGTGCTTCCCATATGTGATTCATATCTTTGGGAAAGGTATGAATGCTCAAATCTCAACAAAGATATAAAGCTTGGCCAAAAGAAAGCCGCGTGTAAGTGGAAGTCACTGTTGCCGTAAAGTATATCGAGTGGAAAATAATTATGGTAATTAAAGTGAAAACTGATTAGCGCAGTACACAAGAGATAACCTCGCTGTGACTTCCGTCTTCAAGGCGGTTTCGTTTCATGTTTCACGTCATCTTTGCCTTAAAAGGAAGTGTCAATGCCTTAAACAGTCTTACAGGTATGCGATGTGCGCCAATCTTAAACCATGATGGTAATTGATTGAAAATGATAATACATCAGCTCAACGAAGATACCCTTATCGCTGCCTAAATTCACTAATGCCACACCAAGAGACGCGTCAAGTAGGGGAGGCTCTTATTATTCCTGTATTGAGTTCTTTTATCCTTTTATTTGTTTCGGTCATTTGACTGCTGCTATGCTGGAGCACCGCCTTTAATCGAACAAATCGACCCCGGGACTTATTCTTTGTAAACCCAGTGCTTATGCTATGGATCTTTCGCCGAACTGCTAAGTTACGGGGACGTAAGCACACCAACATTGGTATCGAGCGATGGTGGGACACACACACACACACACATACATACACACGACGGGATTCTTTCAGTTTCCGTGTACCACATCCACTCACAATGATTTGGTAAGCTAGAGGCTATGATAGAAGACACTTGCCCAAGGTGCCACACACTGGAAATGAACTCGGAACCATGTGGTTGGGAAGCAGGTTTCTTACCACCAGCAGGCTTATATATATATATATATATATATATATATATATATATATATATATAACCTTGTTTTTACATGAATACAAATCTGGTTCCGTCGCACATACTTTATTTTGGTAAGCACTGTAGTTCTTTTCATGAATCAGAATTCGATGTCTAAGTAATGTTAATATTCAGCGGGAATTGGTTAGCCATACTGCGCAGCGAGAGTGAGAATTTCTTTGATACTAACAGTTTTGGGCATTCATTAGAAACCTTCAGAGAACGATTGATTATTATTCAGAAGATATGAAGAGATTCTCTTACATTCGGGGGGAAAAAAAACCGAAAAATATCTGAATAAAAGGAACTTTTAACGACGTCTTCGTTCAAGTTAGTGTTTATATGACGTATGAAAGAAGACATATTCTACATAAGTATATGCGAGTGTATGTTTGTGCACGTGTGTCTAAGTATAAGAAGAGTTGGTTTGGAATGTATATATATTTGTAAATGCGAGTGAAAAGATGGAGAAGTGAATGCATGTGTGTGTGTGTGTGTGTGTGTACAAGTCTGATTAACATAACGATAATTGTGTATGTAAGTATCTCTCTCTGTCTTTTGAGAAGGATGATTCTTAAAATAGTAGCAGACAATTATTTAGAATTTATCAACGAGAAAAATGCCCGTCGGTTGTGGCCATTGACAGAACTGTTGTTCCGTACCGCGCTTCTGTTGAGTGCAGCATCCTGACCACCAGGCCTGAAATTTCGAGGGCAGAAGGGTAAGACGATTACATTGACCCCAGTGCTCAATTGGTCCTAATTTTATCAACCTCAAAAGGATGAAAAGGAAATATCGACCTCGGAGGAATTTGAACTTCAGAGCGTAATGGAGCGGAAAAAATAGCGCAAAGTAGTTTTTCCAATGCTCTAATACCTCTACAAGCTAGCTTGACAAAGTGCTAAATATAATGGCGGTGTGTGTACAATATAATGACAGTGTGTTAAATATAATGACGATGCTTGTTAAATATAATGAGCAAATTTCATTGATATGCTTCATTGAGGAAAACGATAACTTTCTTGTCAAGTAGTCGAGCAAAACCAATCCAAAGTTCTTTTGTTAAACAGGAACTCAGGCTGTCGCAACAAAGCTTTTACATTGTCATCGCATATTACTTGTCGGTTTCTATGTCGGTCAAAATTTCGTTCAAACTGATTTTATTGTGTAGTATTTCTCTCTTTACGATTTGTCTGCAGATATTTTCGAAATAGGTTTCACGCTGTAATTACTTATAAGATAGAAAAGAAACAAAGTGTCTACTATAAAAATCTAATAAAAACACAATAACTTTGACGAAAGATTCATAAATAGGATAATTCAACATCATGTACGGCAGCAAAAGGAAAACAAATTAAATTTAATTGCTATAAAAACTTGAAAGTAGGGCAGCTGTTGAATTATTGTTCTAGAAAATATATTTGTCACAGAAATCTATGCTAAAGAATTAACACAACTACTGAGCCTCGATGTAGTCGCTCCACTTGCTAGAAATAACTACCAAAATCTCCTTCAAACTACGCTGTGTTACGTTACAAAAAAGCAATGCTTTGAATAAGACATGCTAATCACAGCAAGAATGCCTTCGCCCTTCTTCTCGATCAAGGTCGACCTCGGTGTTAAACAGCAATCCACTGTCGCCATCACCAGCAGAGCACCAACAGCAGCATGCGGAACAGCGTTAATCGGAGCCATAATACAACAAACAGGAGGAGTTATGGCAACGCAAACTTTATTCAATAAGAGACATTTTAAAGAGGAAACCTTACGTTAAAGCAAACCGTATCAGAGGCGCATTGTGTACAATGCGCAAACACACACACACAGAGGAATACAGAGAATGTGAGTGAGTGTGAGAGAGAGAGAGAGAGAGAGAGAGAGAGAGAGAGAGAGAGAGATAAAGAAAGATAGATAGATAGGGGGAAAGTAGAGCCGTATCTGAACAATATATAAACGTGGCGAAATCGTAATTGAAAAATATACAAATACAGTTAAATAATATTTGAACTGTACACACACGCACATGAACACACACACACACACACATACTGTCGTCGTCGTGGCACTCCGTCGGTTACGACGACGAGGGTTCTAGTTGATCCGATCAACTGGGACAGCTTGCTTATGAAATTAACGTGTAAGTGGCTGAGCACTCCACAGAAACGTGTAGTTCTTGGGGGAAATTCAGCGTGACACATGTGTGACAAGGCTGGTCCCCTTCGAAATATAGGGGCAACAGAAACTGGAAGAAAGAGAGAAAGTTGTGGTGAAAGAGTACAGCAGGGTTCACCACCACACCCTGCCGGAGCCTCGTGGGGCTTTAGGTGTTTTCGCTCAATAAACACTCACAACGTCCGGTCTGGGAATCGAAACCGTTATCCCACGACCGCGAGTCCGCTGCCCTAACCACTGGGCTATTGCACCTCCACACACGCTCTGTAAACCACGTTTGAACACTATAAACTCATTGCATGAGGCAATTCGCTTTGGAAACATGTTGCTCTTGGTTTGATCCTGCCACACGGTATTGGTCACTTATAAAAATATATACTAGTCTTAAACAAGAATATTATTGACAGTGACTTCGAAGATTCAGCCAGTTAAGCCATCGTCGGATTGCGATGCTTTGAAATTAATCTTGGGATTTATGTAGTCACTGTTGATTTAAAGTCATCCTTTGGTGTGTGGGTTCGAGTAGGGTGGTAATTAGATTTTAGGGCGGGTTGTTATGGAGAGGCATCTTGGAGAAATATTCTCACCTGCTTACAAAGTACTACACGCATTGATAAATTCTAAACAATGACATAACCCCAAAATTAATTTTAAAAAGATTCTCCAATACACCTCTCCATAACAATCCACCTAAAATCCAATTACACACCCAAGGATGATTTTAACTCACCAGAGACTATAAAAAAATACCAAGATTAACTTCAATACATCGTAGTCTGACGATGGCTTAACTCGCCGAAACTTCGAAGACTGTCAATAAGTTCTTGTTTAAGAATAGAAAATTTGTACTCTGCCAAAGTAGAAAGGGAAATGGTAACAAGAAATTATTATTTATCTCATTTTCACTCTCTCGAGAACATACATGTTTGTGCATGTGCACGCATATATGTATGTGTATATGTATTTATGTATAACACACACACATTTGTGTCTACATGTACATGTATGTAAGTGATGGCACTTACAAGGCAACTTGTTTTTTCTAGAATTTCGGCAAATCTCCGATAGTTTCTGTCTTAGACGTGTCACTTACAAGGCATTTGTTGAGCCGAGGTTATGATGTGGTTGAAGAATTTGGTCAAGATTTCGTGTAGTACTGTTGGGCGCATGTTGGTGCTTGAATGGCTAAAGTCGAGCTTCCTTCATAGCCAGAGAACTCGGTATTGTTGCTGAATCACTTATGGATTACACAGTGCTCCCTTCGTCGACAGCGGTGAACTAAGCCTGTACTATACAATCAGGTTGATTAGATTGACTGAGTTAGCGTACCGCCTGTTGCTGCATACAAACTGTCGACTCTTCACTGGAAATATCGCACTTAATGTACTCAAACCCACCACAATTGGACAAAATAGTTTCTTTTTCTCTCAAAGAAGAGAAGCGTACAAAAAAATTATATCGTTTTGTGTTTCTTTAGTAACTACAACTATTAATTTATAGCAATTCATAGCAATATTTATTAACTTATATATTGTCTACATAACTTATATTTTCGGAAGATAACTAATAATGATCGACATGAAGTCTGAATGCACTAAATCAATGTCACGAGCTACTACTGTTAGTAAAACAAGTAGGATTTCTTATTAGCTCTCTGTTATGATTAAGTGTCATATATAATACAATAAAATAACTCAGAACTGCTACAATGAAGTCAGTAAAAAAATCTAAAAAAACAAAAAACAAAAAAAAAAACATATTCGGATCTTTATGGCTGTTGTTGTTATTGCTTTGAGTTTTATATCTGCACAATTTACCGCAGCAATCAAATATACAATTATTAGATCATATAAAAGGAAATTATCTATAACCAATCACATTAAGTTATTTTTCTGGCTAATATAATCAAATAGTTCGGAAAATTAACTTATGAATTAAATTAAGAAATAATGGTTTTTCTCTCAAGCAACTTTTTTTCGCCGATTATTACAAAATTTCTCATCGAAATATACGGTTTCACACAAGATACTTTTTAGCATGAATGTTTATAACTGTTAATCCTGATTCCCAAGGTCAAATTTAATTAAATTATCTTAATCACCTAATCATCAGCAGCTAAAGGACAAATTAATAGAGAGTTAAATTAATAAAACGAAGCCTGATGGTTCGTATTTTGTTATTGGATCTGCTCCGTGTTTATGGCAAATGCATTTTAACTTAACACTCGCTGAATCAACCTCTTTTGTAGTAAATAGATGTTATGAGTAAGTACAGTTCATTGTTCTCTATAAACAGTTGTACCACAGTATAATCATCGTTAGTCTGGAGTGGCGAGGAGAAGCGCTTCTAAGTCCTTAATGACGGGGTTTTGTTTGAGTAATTCTGTGACAATCATCACGTCTCGAGGACGGGTGGAGGACCACAGAATGAACGGACAGGGACTTTGTAAAACCGGGTTCCTGTATCATATATAACATTTAGTTTTTAATTTTTTTTGTTTTTGCAAACACTGTACAATTGTAGGCGAGCACTGGACCAATCGATTCCACAATCGAGTTTAAATTTCCAGGATTAACAATAAAATAAGTGTTACGGCAGTTGCTTCTGACAAGACTCTATGGAAGAGGTGCCCGAGAACTCTATCCTCACCGGTTTTGTGGGTGGAAAAGATGGATGGATGGATTACACCAAAATATACCTGATAAAGATATAAACTTAATACAATCCTATTTCGCACTCTTTTTTAATCTCAGGCCTAATGCTTATGCAAGAAATCAATCTTATTTAAAATAAGAAACAGCAAAACATTAGGGGACGCCGAAAGTTTGCGAAAATTCGCAATCATAACCAAGTTTTCATTTCAGCTTCAAAATTGTTTAATTTCATTTACATCATGAATAGTTGAGGAAAATGTATGACGACTATAAATCCCATCCGCTTCGAAAGTGACACCTTTAATGTGCAGTCGAAGGACCGCAGTATTTTTGAATAGAATTGTGTCGAAGAGAAAAAGGTAAGCTCTTGGCAAATGAAACTACGAATCGAGTTTTGACTGCCGGCTTTAGTTATTTTTCTTAGGCAATATCATCATCATCATTAGCAACTACAACAATCCCTGGACTTTAATGTCTCGATTTTTAGGACTAACAGGGCCAGTTACTTTGTCTCCAAGGCGACTAAAGTGACCGAGATCACAACTTCCCTCCCTTCGCTTCCAGACCGGTGCAGGGTTACTCATTTGCAGACGAGTAGACTGGAATAACATGACATGAAGGGTTTTGCTCAAGAATACAACGCACCGCCCGGTCCAAGAGTGGAAACCACGATCTTAGGATTGTTAGTGCAGCACTAACCCCTGGGCCACGATCATTTCAGGTCATGAACGCCATTGAGAAATGACAGGACATCCCACAATTGAATTTGTCTTCGAAAAGAATAATCATTTTTACTGGAAGCACGAGGCCTCAAATTTGGGGGAAGGGATTAAGTCGATTAGATCGACCCCAGTGCGTAACTGGTACTTAGTTAATCGAATGAAAGGCAACTCGACCTCGGCGGTATTTGAACTTAGAACATAAAGACAGACGAAATACTGCTAAGCATTTCGCCCGGCGCGCTAACGTTTCTGCCAGCTTGTCGCCTTCTCTTCTGTAAGAATAACAATAATAAATAATAATCACGATAATCAATTAAGACGAGGAAAAGATGGCGGTTAACAGCAGCGCGGTGACCAACACCCAAGGCCAAACTTTAAAAGGAGGGTGCGCATTTGGTCGAATCGATATCAATATAAAACTACCCCTTTCCGAAGTCAACAAGGCAGCCCTCAGTATAGTCGATCAGTCTGCTAGAAATAGCAGCCAAAAATCTTCATTAAATTATACCTTTCACCTTCCACTTGTTTCAGTCATTTGACAGTGACCATGCTGGGGCACCGCCTTGGAAAATTTTAGTTGAATGAATCGACCCCAAGTTTTATTATTTTTGAAGCCTGGTAGTCGTTCTATCGGTTTCTTTTGCCGAGCCGTAAAGTTACGGAGACGTATAACAAACCAACATCGGTTGTCAAGCGGTGGTGAGGGACCAGCATACATACATAAGCTTCTTTCAGTTTCCGTCTACCAAATCTAATCACAAGGTTTTGCTCGGCCCGAAGCTATAATAGAAGACACTTGCCCAAGGTGTCACGCAGTGGGATTGAACCTGGGGCCATGAGGTCGAGAAGCAAGCTTCTTACAACGCAGCCACGCCTGCGCCAATATACCGCATAGTTTTAAATAACGATGGATACATTAGAAAATATAGTTCCAGTTAATAAGATGGGTTGTCTTTTGTCATAAGTCTTCTTGGTCAGGACATGCTCGCGGGCCACAACATAACATAAACTGGAAATCCTTTCTCAATTACAGAGATCCATCGAGTCAGGGCTCCACTCTGATTTCCCTGGCGTTAATGATATAGAAAAAATCTAATCCAACGTAGCTGTCTTTGCTCGCAGTGTTACCACCACCAACAACAACATTATCAATCATGAAGTGGTTTTATGAGACAGCACTGCGTAATAATTTCTTCATATTCTTCAAAAATATTCTTAATCACAAGTCGAATCTCTTTTACAATTGGAGCAGTCTATCCTAATTTAGCTGGATACATTAGAACTTTTTTCCTAAGTTTGTTGGTAGATTCTTCAGGTTCTGCGAGATACTTTAACGTGTATTGCGAAAAAAGCTTCGTTTTCAATTTCGTTTAGAAAAAGAGCAGAATTCTGTAGTTGAATTGAAGACATAATCTTTGTCTTATCCATTTTTACCGAAGCATTATATACGAGTGGAACTTGTGAATACATCTTGTCTCAGAATCTGAGAAGAAACACATACACACAAACATTCACAAACATACACACACCAGTGACTGCAGCACGACGACAATAACGACATCATCATCAACAATGCAAATCTCACAAAAGATGTCCATAAGAAAGAGGGGAAACGAACCAGCAAGAATAATCTGAACAAACAGATTATTTGGTGGCAACAACAGCAGTAAATGCAACAGCAGCAGCAACTACAAATATAGCGGTAAGAGTGACAACAGCAACAATGAAGACAAGAAATATGAAAACAACTACTACTACTACAATAACAAATTAATTTACAAAAGAAAAAAAAAACAATATGGCCGCGAGGTATGAGATTCGTTAGAGCGGAGAGCAAAATACCGCTCTGAAGTTGTTCTATCTGCGCTCCAAGTTCGAATCTTGCCGGAGTCAACTTTGATCCTTTTTGAGGTCGACAAATGAAATACAACTAAACCAGGTTAACGGATTGGTGAGGCTGTTAGAGCATTGAGCAAGTGTTGTAGAAACTGTTTCGGATTTTTGCTTTCTGAGTTGTTGTTAGGGGAGGTAGACGTAATCTGTCACCTGGTTCAACACTCCTACCTGGTCCTTCGTTGATTTTAGGGTTTACACAATAGTTACCTTTGAGACTTGCTCACTGGTTTGAGGATAAATTTCTTCCTGTCAGGGCCTCCCATCGTAGGCTCTGAAAAATTGAGGGTCATAGAGATTTTCCTTCCTTTCTTGATACAAGGAAGGATAACCCTGGATATTGTAGCCCTAGATACATTGTGCCAGAAACAAAAAGTTCGTTTTTGACTGGAACATTTTTGATCATAAGATCCAATCGATCAGGGCTGGACGATGAAAACGACAACATTACAATGAAATCCCACAATTTCTTATTATAAAAATAGTTTTTTCTATTCTAGGCACAAGGCCTGAAATTTTTGGAGAGGGGGCCAGTCGATTAGATCGACCTCAGCGCGCAACTGGTATTTAATTTATCGACCCCGAATGGATGAAAGGCAAAGTCAACTTCGGCGGAATTTGAACTCAGGACGTAAAGACAGACGAAATGCCTATTTCTTTACTACCCACAAGGGACTAAACACAGACAGGACAAACAAGGACAGACAAACGGAGTTAGTCGATTATATTGACCCCAGTGCGTAACTGGTACTTATTTAATCGACCCCGAAAGGATGAAAGGCAAAGTCGACCTCGGCGGAATTTGAACTCAGAACGTAACGACAGACGAAATACGGTTACGCATTTCGCCCGACGTGCTAACGTTTCTGCCAGCTCGCCGCCTTATCATAAAAATATATTAATAGCAAAATTTTAGAAATGGTAAAATCTAAAAACAAAATCTATTGAATAATGTTTGTACAACTAAAAACGTTTATATAAACAAAGGCATGCCGGCTGCAAGGATTCTGTCGTTTTTCAATTAATAGTGCACCCTGTATGTTAATTAGAAATATAATTAATACAGATTATGTAGAACTTGTTACTACATTATCCAGATCTGTTCTTATTTTATTACTGTAGGGTTGATGTCACGGAATTTTGATTGCTAACTGTAGCAGAATGCGAGCGAACTCGTAGTGGTATTATTACTAAAGAGGGCAGCTTAAAAATAAAACCAGAATCTGAATAAAAACTACTCAGTCAAGAATGGTATTGGATCTTAATGCGGTATATCTGAATTCATCATTTTAAAGCGTAATAGAAAATGGAATGTCTTACCTTTAAGTTCTTACTGACCAACCATAATGAAATATATAATGCGAATTGATTACAACCGGAAATCAAAACTCTTTCACTCGTGTGATATCTTCTAGAAATATATTATTTGATTAATTGCAAATCGGTTTTACTTCTCCGTGGAAAAGATTAGAACGAATATTTGCTTAAGTAGAACCATGATGCAGATAGACAACTTTTGCAGTAATGGTAGAGACTGTAGTAGATCTAGCAAGCCTCATTTTTGACATTATTTTCTGGTACTGGATTGACTTAATGACGAGCATTCAGGTCGTGATTTCAGTTCCCAGACTGAAATAGTTTGTCAACGCATTGTTTCCGGTTACACATTCTGTGGTTGTGTTATTGATTGCAAGAAGTTAATAGTTGGTGTGATTCTCCAGCGCAAGTTTGCTTGCTTTCCAGACCCGAAACCAAGTGTAATGCTTCAAGCGGTTGACCTACCAGCTTGTGCATAATCTCGTATCTACTTCTGCTCCAGTTTTTGATTAGTATCCATTCCCGGTCAGCAAATATATTTAAGAGTCTCACCTGTGGTCCATGAATTATAAATGGAAACACAAAGATCGATCGACTGGTTGGCTGCAACATATCGGCCAAGGGTCCTCTTTTTCTCTCCCCACACATTCATTTTCCTTTAAGATCATGAACATATCTCGAGTGAGCAAGAATCGATCTGGTAAAATTCAATTCAACTTTGATCCTACCAATCACATTCCACTGACACGCAAAGCATAAATATTGCTCCTCCCCAAAACACAAAACTCTCATTCATTATATCGAATCCATGGTTAGATATAACAAATGAGAGTACAGTTCTATATTTAAGAGCTGAGGAATTATGTACATTATTTACATTTGACAGATATTTGTCCTCTTCTTGTTTGTTATTAAATACGTTTCGGCCGATATACCTTCCAGCCTTCATCGGGTGTCTTGGGGAAATTTCAACAACAAACAAGATGAGAACGAACATCCGTCAAATGAAAATAATATACACAATTCCTCATCTCTTAAATATAGAACTATATTATCTAATCGGTACGGAGCCGACATTAGATTTCAATGGAGACATATAAACTCCATCAAAAATTAGCTCGTCTTTCAAACATCTAACTTTCTTAAAAAAGAGAAAAAAAAACAAGCAAAAAAAGGTTCGAAATTTCCCCAAGACACCTGATGAAGGCTGGAGGTCATATCAGCCGAAACGTTGTGTTAAAAACAAGCAAGATGAGGATAAATATCCGTCAAATGTAAATAATGAACGAATGAGAGAATATCAAGCGCGCCATGGTCAAGCTTTATATTTGAGCTCCTTTCTTAAAGTTGGAGTCTTAATCAACTGACCCCTCATACTCGAACCATATCAACAATGGATTTCCAGTTTCTCTGGTTCAAAGTCTCTCTTTTACATTCTCCGATGTTCTAATGTTGTCACCACTACTCTTCGAACCCCTCCTGTTATCTGTAAGGAAGTTGCTCGTAATGCTAGAAATAACAACCAAATTTCTCCTAAATCACACCACATTCTCTTAAAACAGACATTGTGGATCTAAGTGCCTTGCAAGTAGGAATGGTCATGGCTGAAATATCTTTGATTACACATCTACTTGGTTTGCTTCAAACGGATAAGATTGATTTGATTTTTGGTCATCGATTAATCTCCATTCACATTTTATTGTTTTTATTCTTCCTTGTAAATACAAAACAGGCACAAGTCATAGTCGAATGCATGGTTGTGTGGTTAATAATCTTGCTTTGCTACCGCGTGGCTTTCGGTTCAGTTCTATTGTGCGGACAGACCAATGTCTTGTGAATGAATTTGGTTGACAGAAACTGTGTGGAAGCGAGCTGCAGAAACGTTTGCACGCCGGACGAAATGCGTAGCCGTATTTCGTCTGCCGCTACGTTCTGAGCTCAAATTCCGCCAAGGTCGAGTTTGCCTTTCATCCTTTCGTGATCGATTAAATAAGTACCAGTTACGCACTGGGGTCGATGTAATCGACTTAATCCGTTTGTCTGTCCTTGTTTGTCCCCTCTATGTTTAGCCCCTTGTGGGCAATAAAGATATAAGGAACTGTGTGGAAGCCAGTCGTGTGTGTGTCTTTGTAACTATATTTTGTCCCCACCACCGCTTGATAACCAGTGTTTTGTTTACGTGTCCGTAACTTAGCGGTACAGCAAAAGCTACCGATACAATAAATACTGGGTTCGATCCATTCGACTAAAACACTCTAAGGCAGCGCCCCAGTTTGGCCGTAGTCCAGTGACTGAAATAAGTAAAACAACGTTACCACATACCAAATACCTAAGAACTCATATCTTACCCCTTTCTTAGTCGTTAGACCGTGGCCATGCTGGGGCACCGCCTTGAAGAAATTTCATCGAATGAGTCGACCTCAGTACTTATTTCGTTTTCTAAAGCCAAGTACTTATTTTATCGGTATCTTTCGCCGAACCACTAGTTTATGAGCAGGTAAGCACACCAATATCGGTTGTCGAGCGGTGGTGGGGGACAAACACACACACACATATGTATAATACAGGTTTCTTTCAGTTTCCGTCTGCCAAATCCACTTACAAAATGCCAAGCAGTGGGACAGAACCCGGAACCATGTGGTTGGGAAGCAGATTTCTTACATTCAGCCACGCCTTACTTAATTACTCTAACAATCTTAGTAGCAATTATTAACTGTGATAGATTAATACATTTCTTTTTCACTGCATCATTTGTGCAGATCCAAATAAATCTTTCATTAAAGACTAATTGAATCTGTTATTGGCGAAGACATTTTCTTGCTGGCTTTTTTTCGAATTACATCTCAATTCCTCTCGTCATTTGTTTTTTACTTTAATTTTCTTTATATATTTTTATCTGGTTTTTGATTAAAAAAAACAACCCAAAATAACTGGCGACTTGAGATGCAGATTTCATCATTTCCAACATCGATTCTATTTCAACACCGTTAAACTAGTAAAGTGTTATATTGATTTAACGACTTCCTTTCTGCTCGTTGAAACACTATGAATAGCGATGGCGAATCTTTTATCTTTGACTGGTTTCAGTTTTTTGGATTGCGGTCACGCTGAAGCACCGCCTTGAAAGGTTAAGAAGAACAAATTGATCCCAGCCTTTATTTTTAATCCTGGTTCTTACTCTATCGATCTCGCTAAGTAACGAGATCTAAACAAACCAGCACTGATTGTCAAGAGGTAATCACACACACACATACAACGGGCTTCTTTCAGTTTCTGTGAAGCAAATCCACCCACAAGTTTTGGTCGGCCCGCAGCTATGGTGGATAACGTCAAGAATGCCACACGGTAGGACTGAACCTAAGACGACATGGTTGAGAAGCACGTTTCTTAACCACACAGCCACGCATGCACTACGTCAGCGAGGTTACTCGAAATAGCAGTAATGCTTCCATCAAATCATACCATATCGTTTTAAATAACAAAGAATACACTTCATTATGTTGTCCCTGATATAAAAACGAATGGGTTAGTCATGATTGGAACACCTTTGATCATAAGCCTGCTCGATCAAGGCTGACTTGGGGGTTAACGAATAATTATTCTTTCAACCAGAAATCAATTTGATGTCGCTTTTCATTAACTGTCGAGACAACCTTGGAAAATTACGTGCTCATAATAATTATATGCACATAATAATTACTTTGGCGCAGTTGTAGCTGTGTGGTTAAGAAGATCGCTTTGCAGCCATAGAATTTTGGGTGGGTTCAGTAATACTGTGCTGCATCTAGGGCTTGTCTCTTCAACTATAGCCTTGTGCTCATCAATGCTCAGGAGTGAATTTGATATATCAGTGGCGTGTGGTGACTTCTGAGGTTGGTCATGCAATAAATAATTATCCCGCAGACGTATCCCGCACCCTAATTTTTTTTTAAACGGAAACCCTCATTTTCGACTATGGAGATTCAGATTCTGAAAAAAAATTGGCGAAAATCGCAACTTCAAAATTTCAATTTACACCCCGCTTATTTCTCCATTTTTCATTTTCCAGAATTTTTTTTTGGTTGGGGGTAGGAAACACGTAAAAAAAAACGGAGATTATGATTCTGAAAAAAAATATTGTTTGTAAAATTTCAACATTTTTCAAAAAAAAAAAAAAAAAAATTACCTCAACTCCCTCCCTTCCCGATTTTACGGCCTTCAAACAGGCTATCTACATGCTAGATATAACAGCCAAATTTCACAGGAATTTGTTGGGCGATAAAATAATGAAAAAAATATGTAATAAATCTACTCACCTTCCTGCAAAGATGTCTTTCAGAGAAATTTCCTGCAGTAAAATGAGGAATACTGTGACAAAGTTGTAAAAAAAAAAAGAAAAAGAGTCTGTTGGAGATTTGACTTTTTTCTGCTCTTATATTTTTTGTAACTTTTAAGTTTCATTTTTTAGAAAAAAACACTTTCAGTTGAAAAAAAACCCCAAAAAACTGAACACTTTAATTTCACTTCAAAATATATTCCCTAACACACGTTTCAGTCATCTGAACAAATATTTCGAAAATACTAGAGTTCGTATGAAAGTAATAGTGCACGTGGAATGATAATGGTAAATTAACGAAAGATTAAATTAGCTATTTCAGAAATTAGATATATAATATAGATTATAGATATTGATTATATTTCTGATATCAGAATTTTTGAAAATTTCTTCATACAAAATGATGGTTAATGATAATAAATTTCAAAACTTACGACAGAGCGAAATAGATATTCCAGACATTTGAGCTGACAAATAAGGAATTATGGGATTGCTGATATATTTTATTTTGATAAGGCGGCGAGCTGGCAGTGCGTTAAGCGCGTCGGGTGAAATGCTTAGCGGTATTTCGTCTGCCGTTACGTTCTGAGTTCAAATTCCGCCAAGGTCGACTTTGCCTTTCATCCTTTCGGGGTCGATAAATTAAGTACCAGTTACGCACTGGGGTTGATGTAATCGACTTAATCCGTTTGTCTGTCCTTGTTTGTCTCCTCTGTGTTTAGCCCCTTGTGGGTAGTAAAGAAATAGGTATTTCGTCTGTCGTTACGTTGTGAGTTCAAATTCCGCCGAGGTCGACTTTGCCTTTCATCGGGGTCGATTAAATAAGTACCAGTTACGCACTGGAGTCGATGTAATCGACTTAATACCTATGTCTGTCCTTGTTTGTCCTCTCTGTGTTTAGCCCCTTGTGGGTAGTAAATAAATAGGTATTTCGTCTGTCGTTACGTTCCGATTTCAAATTCCGCTGAGGTCGACTTTACCTTTCATCCTTTCGGGGTCGATTAAACAAGTACCAGTTATGCACTGAGATCGATACAATCGACTTAATCCGTTTGTCTGTCCTTGTTTGTCCTCTCTGTGTTTAGCCCCTTGTGGGTTGTAAAGAAATAGGTATTTCGTCTGCCGTTACGTTCTCAGTTCAAATTCCGCCGAGGTCATCTCTGTTTTTCATCCTTTCGGGCTCGATAAACTAAATACCAGTTACGCACTGAGGTCGATGTAATCGACTGGTCCCTTCCCCCAAAATTTCGGACCTTGTGCCTAGAACAGAAAAGCTATTTCGTTTGTCTTTACATTTTGAGTTCAAATTCCGCCGAGGTTGACTTTGCCTTTCATCCTTTCGGGAGACGATAAATTAAGTACCAGTTAGGTACTGGGATCGATCTAATCGACTGGCACTCCGCCCCAAAATTTCGGGTCTTGTGCCTAGAGTAATAAAGAAGATATATCAGTTGAACAAAGTTAAAACGTGGTCTGGTTTTCACGGCTTTTGTTATGGTATTTTAACAAATACACACACACACATTTTGTAATACTCATGGTAATATTGTAATATTCATGAAGTTAAATTAGTTCTTTAGTCAAAAATTCAACTGTCAGTTAAACACATTTGAAATCTGATGATTATATTATGTCCGAAAGCGTGAATTTAACTTTATGAGTATTACAAAATGTGTATTTAATGTTAAAACACGATGAGAAAAAGACGTGAAGACAAGACCATGTTTTAACTATACCTATTACTTTACTATTTCTTTACTACCTATTTCTTTACTACCCACAAGGGGCTAAACACAGAGAGGACAAACAAGGACAGACAAACGGATTAAGTCGATTATATCGACTCCAGTGCGTAACTGGTACTTATTTAATCGACCCCGAAAGGATGAAAGGCAATGTTGATCTCTGCAGAATTTGAACTCAGAAGGTAGCAACTGGCGAAATACTTATTTCTTTACTACCCACAAGGGGCTAAACACAGAGAGGACAAGCAAGAACAGACAAACGGATTAAATGTCAACTGATATTTACACATTCGTGGAGGCGCAATGGCCCAGTGGTTAGGGCAGCCGACTCGCAGTCATAGGATCGCGGTTTCGATTCCCAGACCGGGCGTTGTGAATGTTTATTGAGCGAAAACACCTAAAGCTCCATGAGGCTCTGGCAGGGGGTGGTGGTGATCCCTGCTGTACTCTTTCACCACAACTTTCTCTCACTCTTACTTCCTGTTTCTGTTGTACCTGTATTTCAAGGGGCCGGCCTTGTCACTCTCTGTGTCACGCTGAATATCCCCGAGAACTACGTTAAGGGTACACGTGTCTGTGGAGTGCTCAGCCACTTAAACGTTAATTTCACGAGCAGGCTGTTCCGTTGATTCGGAACCCGTTGAACCGGAACCCTCGTCGTCGTAACCGACGGAGTGCTTCCATCCATTTTCACATTCACACAAATTCGAAACAAGATATAAGCATATATATATATATATATATATATATATATATATATATATATATATGCATGTGTGTGTGTACGTGACTTTATGTCTGTGTTTGTCACCCGTCCCGCTGCTTGTGAATCAGTGTTGGTTTGTTTACATCTGCGTAACTTAGCGGTTCGGTCAAATAAGCGATATAATAAATACCAGGCTTAAAACACACACACACATACACACGTATATACACCGGGATTCTTTCAATTTCCGTTTACCAAATCCACTCACAACGGTTTGGTCGGCCCAAGGCTATAGTAGAAGACATGAGCTTACGGTGTCACGCGGTGGGACTGAACCCGGAACCATGTTGTTGGAAAGCCTGTGCCTATAATTGCCAACAAATTAATCGGTAATTTATTTCTTTTTAAAATGACTGTGATGCATTAATTGTTTCAGAAATTTAAAAATAATTGGAACGAATGTTTCTGATAGAAACAAGAAATGAGTAAATACCTGAGAGAAAATTTTATTAACATGTAAAAAAATAATAATAATAAACGGTGATATATTTTTTGCAATCAAAGCTAAAATAGTTTGGTTTGTGAACGAACGTACACACTCTCACACATTTGTATTATTGTATTATTACGATGAAAAATATTCTACGTACATATTTTGATTAAAAACAGCCGATTGGTGTCAATTGAAATTACATTTTTCATCATTGAATTGAAGTGTAATGGAATCCAATTGTTGATTGCAACAACAAATACATAAAAATCAATTTAACAATAATGGAAATTATTGCCAATGCATTAATCAAAATTAACAAAATAACACGAAATATTTTTGTAAAATGTACTTTAAAAATGACGAAGTCACTTCGTGCGCTCGATCAGGTTTCGTATTTTTTGTATTTACTTTAGATATATCAATAGAAAGGATCGAAAGAATCAGCAGTTTTATTTGAACACGTAAAGGTATTTTCACGTGTTTATTTGTGATTTTTCTGAGTTATTTAACTGCCCCTTGTTTACCATGGAGATTAATGTCACAGCTTTTTTTGTTAACCCGTTGTTTATTATTTATTGAATACTTTGTGGTAATTTCTCAAATTGCGTAGGTCAGAATGAATTGCGTTCGACTCGTGTTTGATTCTTTGGAGAAATAAAAATCAGAGATGCTTTGCCACATGCAGGACCCACTCAGAGGTTTTGCAAGCCCTCCTTCTAAATCCATTGCAATGATGGAAACACTTCAATGTCATCAGCCGGTATCTCAGGGTCACAAGTATTTTGTTCCTTCGCTTGTTTGCTTCACCTGAGTGGAACAGCGATCTCAGAGCTAGTCTTCACTTACGGAAGGGTTCCATATACGTTTTCTGTAAAAACCAGTTTCAGCTGCCGTCCTCATTTCCTTGATATCTTTCTTCAGTTGTCTGAGTTCCAGATCTATCTTTTGCAGGAAATAGCGCACTGATCTAGCTGGAAAGCCGCGGCAGCCGACCTCAATGGGGAATGAGGCCACATGCCAGCCCTTGAAAAAGGCCTCGTCGACTAAGCACTTATAGTATTTTCTTTACACGGTTGAGTTCAGGTTTAAATTTCTCCTATAAAAGAGACCAAGATGATTTTTTAAAATTATTTTGTTCGTCGTCGTTTCTTCCGAAAGCCGCCAATAAATAACTGACGTATACTTACAAAACGGTATCATGCAATTACTGCTGTCTCGTTTGTTTGTTCTAGCTGACGAAATGAGTTCGGTTTGCAGAAACAGGGCTATCCCATCACTAAATAGATATTTTCACATGTGTTTGTTTGATGCGATTTGTCTGAATTTCTTTGTCTCATCGTTACCATATAAACTAACGAGGTAGCTGTAAATATTTCATAGTATTGTGTTGGTTCAGACGAGATCGGTCGGAATGCGTTGCCTTCAACACAACCCTAACTCCTATGTACTTCCTGTTCTTCTTTTTATTTATCAGTATTTTTCTTGGTTTTTAACAAAGAAACAAAAGCTTCATCATTGGAGTTTGGCTAACACCAACAATGATTGTTACGTATAGAACTTAAAGAAAGTCTTGCATATTTTTATTGTTCTACTTACAGATTGTATCTATAAAGTACGTTTAAGCCGGTTTCTTTCTTTTCCTGAAAACCCTGGCTTCTCCGGATTGTGGCTTAAATATTTATTAACATCACTGAGCACACCAACGATCATCGGTATTAATGTCAATTGACAATCAGGGAGTTGCGGGTTTCGAATCAGTTGTCCATAGATATTATCCTTCTTGCCGGTTTTTGAAAAGAAGTTGTTCACATTTGTGTGTGTGTGTGTGTGTGTGTATATGTATGTATGTATGTATGTATGTATGTATGTATGTATGTATGTATGTATGTATGTATGTATGTATGTATGTAAGCATGTACCTTTTTATCTCTGTCTATATACGAGCACAGGCGCGTCCGCGCCCTCTCCATATATCACACTCTACCATTTTATAAAGAATATATTGGATAATGTAACCCGAACCATATTATTCCTGAATATGAAGCGGAATGTGAAGGCACGTGGCCTAGTGGTTAGTGTGTTATACTCATGATCGCAAGATTGTGGTTTCGATTCTCAGACAAGTGGTGAGTCGTGTTCTTGAGCAAAACACTTCTTTTCACGTGGCTCCGGTTCACTTGGCCGTAAACAGGCGACCCCCTGTGACCAGACTAGCGTTCCGTTCAAATGGAATGTGGGAATGTCAGCCTGGCTAGGGGGATGGCATCTTTCGAAAAGCTGCAACAGTGCGAGGAAGCACATTGTGACCAGTGATGCACAACATTTGATAGTAAGATCGATAAAGTGATAAGACGCAATATTCATGAATGGAAATTCTTCAATCACACGCCCGACCGATCAGAGATGACCTGGAAATATCTAAAAAAAAAAAACGTCTTCTTTTAAATATATTTGCTGTCGATAGTGAACAACCGAACCGTGGCATTTCTTTAATACATAAGCGAAAAGCAAACCTACAATAGATAACTCTATAGAAATGGAGTAAAGTGTAAAGAAACTTTTCAACGAAATCAATTATAAATAAATTGATGTTACTTTTATGCATTATTTGTTCTGTCCCTATTAAATTTGCTCGTCTTTGGAGTAAAAGTATTTTATTGTTTTTTCCCATCTATTCTTTTTCATATTTGTTCAATGTATGAAGAATATTCTAGAAAACAGCTGAAGCTGAAAACATAACAGTCGTTGATTGTCTAACAAGAAAATAATTCAATATGTCTGTCTTTGTATTTGCGTACAACTAACAATCTGTCTTACATCTCGCTTATTTTGTATTTTTTCTTCTTTGATTATACACACAGCAAAAATATATGTGACGGTGTATTCAATGATTTGAGAATTAAAGAAGTCAAACTAAGATTACTTAAAACATGTTGTGAAGAAGAAATAATAATGTCCAACATTATTTTTCTCTTGTACATAATGGCGACAACTGCAGGTATTTCTCGTCCTTGTTGCACTTCTTCAACTATTTGCATATATACACAGACTTATGCACACACACACACAGGCACACACACACATATGCACACACACACACATACACACACACAATGCACATACACTCCTGAGCAAAAAAAAAAAGAACAATGAACCACGAAAAATTTGGCACTTTAAATTATTCCAATTTCTATTGGACATTTCTTCGACACGTTCTTAAAGATATTGTTTTGCAGGAAAAACGTATTTACAAAGTTGAAAAGAAGGTTTTATGAAAAAAAAAAAAAAGAAAACAAACTTAGAAATTCTCAGATTGTAGGTTTGTAAGCTTTATAGGCCAGATAAGACAAAACATATTAAAATTATGCGCATAGGAAATAGATAAGGTGGTTTGGAATCGATCTTTGGCATAAATGAAAATTTTATACATTTTCTTCAAAATTTCCAAGATCGTCTTTTCCGTTTTGTAAAAATGGAAATGTGTATGAAATTTCTTTTAATATTTAAATCGAAAGTTGTACATAATTTGCAGCGCAGATAACGAAATTACATAACCGCTCTGCCTTTGTATTAGCTACATATATCGATAGTTACGAGTATGTATATATTCTTTTATTCTTTATTCACGTAAATCTGTTCTTTATTCTTTATTCACACACACGCACGCACACACATACACTCACACAACACACACATGACGGGCTACTTTCAGTTCCCGTCTACCAAATTCCGTCTCACAAGGCTTTGGTGGGCCCCAGGCTATAGTAAAAGACACCTGCCCAAGGTGCCACACAGTGGGACTGAACCCGTAACCATGTGGCTGGTAGGCAAGCTACTTACCACACAGCCACTCCAGTGTGTATGTATATGTGGCTCAGTGGTTAGAGCGTCGAGCTTACGATCGTGAGGTTGTGAGCTCGAATCCCGGACCGGGCTGCGTGTTGTGTTCTTGAGCAAGACACTTTATTTCACGTTGCTCCAGTTCACTCAGCTGTAGAAATGAGTTGCGACGTCACAGGTGCCAAGCTGTATCGGCCCTTGCCTTTCCCTTGGACAACATCGGTGACGTGGAGAGGGGAGGCCGGTATGCATGGGCAACTGCTGGTCTTCCATAAAACAGCCTTGCCCAGACTTGTGCCTTAGAGGGTAACTCTCTAGGTGCAAACCCATGGTCAGTGTCTGACCGAAGGGGGTCACCATATATATATATATATATATATATATATATATATATATATATATATAGGGAGAATTCACAAAACAAAAAAGCAAAAGACGAAGACAGTTGGTGTAGACAACAAACAGATGTATTAGTATAACGTCCGGGAAGCGAAAAAGTCTTTAACGTTTCGAGCCTACGCTCTTCCACAGAAAGGAACACAGAAAGAAACAAGGATCCCAGTTGTAACAGGGGCTGGAGTTGTGGTCGCCCAAATGTCCAGTTGGGAGCGAATCGGTAATCAGTAGCTAAACTTTGTGTCAGTAGGTATGAGTTAAAGAAGAGAAAAACAATTAATCAAGTGGTATTTAAATTCATTTAGTTTAGTTTTAATTAAGAGAGTTAACAAATAGGTGAAATTAATAGATATAGATAATTCTACCAATATTGTATTAGTTTTAAGTCTCTCAAACTAAATGAATTTGAATGCCATAGACCTACCTTGATTAGTTGTTTTTCCTCTTCTTTAACTCATACATACAAGTGTATACATACACACATGCGCGCGCAGGTGCACAATTAAATACACACAGATATATATATATACACACAGATATATATATATATATATATATATATATATATATATATATATATATATATATATATGAAACAACAAAGCCGAGGGTGTGTGGAATTTTCAGGACATTTATAAAGAGAAAGTTAGTCTTACAGCTGTTTCTGGGATATTAGGGATATCCCTTCATCAGAGATGATGTGAAATGGTTAAATAGAGGGAAATATTTAACCATCTCACATCGTCTCTAATGAAGGGATATCCCTAATATCCCAGAAACAGCTGTAAGACTAACCTTATCTTTATAAATATCCTTATTATTGTTTATTATTATTAAGGTGGTGAGCAGGCCGGGCGAATGCTTTGCGGTAATTCGCCCGCCTTCACGTTCTGAGTTCAAATTCTGCTGAAGTCGACTTTGTCTTTCATTCTTTCTGAGTTTATAAAATAAGTACCAGCTGAACACTGGAGTCGATGTAACCGGCTCATGCCCTCCGCCAAAATTGCTGCCCTTGTGGCAAAATTTTAAACTCTTCTTCTTCTTCTTGTAAAATATATGTATTACATAACTACACGCCTTTATATTTTATCTGGTTTTGTTTGCATGTAACAAAATAATGATCCATCTGTACAATAACTGGTAATGTTCTTCTACTACTACTACTACTACAACTACTACTACTACTACTACTACTACTACTACTACTACTACTACTACAAATACTACTACTACTACTATCATTATCTGTAGTTCTTATAGCAGATTATTTATAATGGCAAGTTATTATCTGTTGTTCTGTGTTTTATTCCTTCAAGATATTCTGTTCTTTTGTGTATTTATTCTCATAAAAGTCAACACTTGTTTTGCATTTGTTAATTTAGAAATTCTTATGTTCTCTGAAGTGGCTCGAAGGAATAATTCCAGTTTCATATTTTTGCACAGAAATATGTAAAGATTTATTGGCTTTCGTTTACTTTTCTCTACTTAATCATGTGCGTTCTGATATTATTTTGTATGAACGTATGTATGTGTGTGTGTATGTATGTATGTATGTATGTATGTATGTATGTATGTATGTATGTATGTATGTATGTATGTATATGCATGTATGTATGTATTTATGTGTGTATGTATGTATTTATGTATGTATGTTTGTATGCATGTATGTGTATATGTACGTTTGTATGTATGTATGTATATATATGCATGTATGTATGTATTTATGTGTGTATGTTTATGTATGTGTGTTTATATATATGAATGTATGTACGTTTGTATGTATGTACGTTTGTATGTATGTGCGTATGTATGTATGTATGTATGTATGTATGTATGTATGTATGTATGTATGTATGTATGTATGTATGTATATGTGTATGTATGTATGTATGTATGTATGTCATTATTCTGTTTTATTTCAATATTTCTTGCCAATAGAGGAAGAACCGGTTTCTAATCTAGATCCAAGGCTCCTTCATTGGAATTTTAACATCAACAACAAGGTATTTTTGTATGCATGTATGTATGTAGGTATGTATGTGCGTATGCATGTATATATGTATGAGTGTGTATGTATGGGTGTGTTTGTAAGTATATATATGTATGAGTGTGCGTATGTATGTGTCTATGTATGTATGTATGCATGTATGTATGCATGCAAGTAGATATGTATGGATGTATATATGTATGTGTGTATGTATGTATGTATATGCTCGCACGTATGTAAATACAATATATATATATGTACGTACTTATATAAGAATGTACGGATGTATGTAAGAATGTATGTATGCATATATGTATCTATGAGTTATCTATGAGTATATACTTGTGCATGTATGTATATATGTACGTATGTATATATGTTTGTTAGTATGGATGCATGCATGTATGTATATGTATGAATCTATGAATATATACATGTATGTACGTATGTATGAATGTACGGATGTATGTGTGAGTATATGTATTCTTTTATTGTTTTATATGTTTCAGCCCTAAGGCTGTGGCCATGCTGGAGCACCACCAGTGCAATCACCTTTTAATTGACCAATACCATGTGATTGGCTTGCTGTCTCTTTTGAGTTTCCTGCCTTGATATTGGTTCATCTGGCATATGTATATGTGTGAATATGCATGTATATATGTAAGTACGTATGTATGTAAGTATGTATGTATATGCACGTGGCTGTACATATATTTGTATGAGCATACATGCTATTGTATGTGTCCATATATAAATATATATACTAATGCCACTGGTTCTCGCCGGCGGTGGAGGTGCAGTTTCCTTTATCTTCTCCGGAACCATTTGTGTGGTTACAGGCGATGGAGAACAATCCACTCTAATGTAACCTTTCAGGCATCATTTGTAGCAGCGAGGGATCCTGCCCTCCCCTCTAACACTGAATATTATATCTTCGACTGCAATGGTCTCGACCATATTTTCCAGGTACCACGGGGTTGTGTGGATTACCATATCCAGTCTCTGACTTTGCCAATTATTATGTGCAGTACTGGCGGTGGACGACAATCCGCTCTGATGGGTCTTTCAGGCCACATTTGTAGTATCGAGGCATCCTGCCCTCCAGTCTAACCCTGAGCATTATATCTTCGATTGTAATGGTCTCGACCATATGTTGCAGGACCCCCGGGACTGCCTGAATTATCATATCCAGTCTCTGGCCATGCCAGTTTTATATGCAGTGGTGGTGGCTTGCTGGACAATGATCTTTTCTTTCATGCCCAGCAGTATAGTAGTTACTAGCCAGGCCACATTCATTTCCAGGGTTATGTCTTTTGGCTTTCATCTATGCTCTCTGTCTGTCTGTCTGTCTCTCTCTGCCCTCTACCACTTTTCTTCCTCCTACTACTGACACATGACCTGTGGTCATCATCATCTTTTATTCTACTTTTTCTTCATGTCGACTGGTCGTATTTTCTTTCGTCTTCCACTTCCAATCCATTTCACTGACCCTCTACGATATTCCGCCTAGCGTTAACCATATTTTCGTCTCTTGCCTGGTCCGAAGGCCGTAGTCTGTTTATTTATTTCACTTTGTTCGTATGACCACATTTCGTCTTGTTTGCTTTCATCTTTGTCCCTCGTCCGTCCACTAATGACCACCTCTCGAATTACATTTATTTCATGTTTGTATGTTCACTTTCTGTATTGCATATATGTTTATTTCTTGTTTGTTTGTTTGTTTGTTCTCTTTATGTTAGTTTTGGTCCCTTGTTTGTTGGCTCGCCATTTCTCAGCGACTTCTTGCTGCCGGCACCACCAAAGAGGAGTAATATCGTTGAAGGCGATTGACCCTCTGGCTGATAACTGATGAGGATTTGGTGATCTTTTGTGTCCGTTTTCCGTTTGTTTGTGCATTTATTATGAGTAACACCTTAGGAAAGCATCTTCTGCTATGGCCTCGGACCGACCAAAATCTTGTGAGAGAATTTATTTGAGGAATCTGAAAGAAGCTCGTCGTTTACACGCACGCACACACAAACACACACACGCACACACACACACACACACACACACACACTCACACACACACACACACAAACATCTGTATGCATGTATGAGTGTGTGTCAATGTGTACGTATGTATGTATGTATGTATGTTTTACGTACGTATGCATGTATGTAGATATGTATGGATGTAGATATGTTTGTGTGAGTATTTGTGTTTATCCCCACCATCGCTTATCAAGAGAGTGTTGGTTTGTTATCGTCCTCGTAGCTTAGTGGCTTCGGCAAAAGAAACCGTTAGAATAAGAACCAGATTTGAAAAATAATTTTTCAGCGATGCCCCAGTATGGCCACAGTCCATCGACTGAAAAAAAAGCAAAAGAAAAAAAAAGAAATAAAGATAATCTAACTGAATAGATGATGGATAATTATGATGCATCCGCTTAAACCTAAGTCCACATTCTCTGTGATCTGTAATTCTCGGAACATTACACATGAGACAGAAATAATTGTCGGATTATAGAATCGCCTCAATTGGACTGATGTACCTTGATTATCCTAAAAAATCGAGAGTGATTCCAACCGTAAACTTTATTGAAAAATGTCTCAATAGCTACATCACTGGAAGATGTGAGAACCATCTATGGTGGTGTTTGTACTACCCAGAAAGAATCTGCAATCAAAATGGATTTAGCAGAAGATGATAAAAAGAATACAATAAGAAAATGCAGAATGATCACATTCTACAACAACAGTAGATGTTTTCTTTTGCAATTTTCTGCAGAACGTGCGAAATTATTTACAACATTTGAAGAAATCGTATCTTTCGATGGATGAAGGTATGATGGAGAACTAAAATTACAGATTCTATACAACAGAAAACTATCGAAGTTTTCTTACAAGAAATGGATTCACTTTGAATAATATTCCATCAATGTCAGCACAAAACTGGTTAAAATGAATATTGGTACAGAAGGTGTATTCATTGTTCAAGATCTTCGAAGTTCTATAGGGAATATGCAAAAATACTAAGTGAATTCCAGAAGCTTCCAGACTTTTTCAAGAGAGACATTTATTAATTTAAAAAAAAAAGTACAAAACTCTAATCTTCTTTAAAGTAGGATTCTCTGACTCCAATGCACTTCAATGCATTTGTAATGCTCAAGCCATTTCGTGAAGGCTCCATAGAAGCTCTCCAAAGTGGAGCTATCCAGGAGCCTTGTTACAGCCTCCTTCATTTTCAAAACTATTGCCTCTGCCTTCAGCTTGGGAATCAACCGAAAGTGGCAGGGAGCAAGGTCTAGACTGTAGGGCAAACAAGGATCAATTTTGATGCCCACCCATCTCTATCAAGTAGTCGGTTACCAGGATAGAACCGAGAACTGGTGCATTGTCTTTATGCAAGGTGCCACCGACCCGGGCAGAAGAGCTCCAGGCTTTTGCGATGAAACCTCAAAGTACTCTTTGCTGACTGTCTGACCAGAGGGAACTTAGTGAATGTAGATTATGCCCTTACTGTCGGAAAATGGAACCACCACAAGGTTCCCAACGAATTTGCTTTGTCTGGCCTTCTTCAGTTTGGGGAATCAAGGATACTTTCAAAGGGCACTCTATCTCTCGCCTTCAGGATATAAAGGTGCATCTAGCTTTCGTCAAAGATCACCTGAGACTCAAGTACTCTTCGACTGCAGGTAATGAACTCAATCGTCTCTTTGCCGTCACCAACGCATCTTTCCTTTTATTTGTCACTGTGTACGCAGGAAATAAACTGTGTACAAATTTTGCGCATATTCTGATCTACCTGGATAATTCTGTGAACAGTTTCCACACCAACTCCAAACTATATGCTTATTGTCTGTATAGACACACAGCAGCCTGAAAATTGTGACTTTTCTCAACCAGTTCTGATGTTCTGACGTCCTTCTTCCTACACCTCACATCGCATCTTACCTCCCCTCTACCGTCCTTAAACCTTTTGTACCAGCAAAAAACAGATGTTCGACTCATAGAAGTTCATCCTTAAGCAGTTGGGGTATTTCATAAGTTTCTGTAACGTTTCGTCCAGTTTGATACAAAACTTTGTTGCATAGCCAGCTTCCAACTTGTCCTCACGTCCCGGATTTACTGTATCAAGGATAGCGTTTTTGTACAGTCTATTCTATTACATGCAAGCAGAAAAGCATTTCAAGTGCTATGCTCGTGGCCGGAACCCTCCCCCACCTAACTCACTGTGTTTTGTTCTTCAGTCTTAGCACTCATAAGGCTGGTTAACCAGTTTCCTCGGCATTTAAGTGACAAGGATAATAACATTGCTGTAATTTAGCCCCTGGAAACATCGTCTCCAGCTGACTATACGACATGATCTATGTCCTTATATTTTCGAACAAGGGAATCTGGCACCCTTGTTCGAAAATATAAGGACACAGATAGTGTCATATAATCAGCTGGAGATGATGTCTCCAGGGGCTAAGTTACAGCAACATTAGTCCTAAACCAGGACTGACATGCTATGTTGGCAAATAATCTTTACTCCAAAGTACTGTTGCTTAATATCTCTCGTTGTGAGATTTACAAATAGTAGTTTTCTAAAGGATAACAACATTGCCCCTGAATGGGATGCCGATCCTTTACAGGGTTCAAGGACAACAATTTCGAGGAGATGGAGAGGCAAATCGATTAGATCAATCCAGAGCTTGACTGATACTTTAATTTTATCGACCCCAAAAGGATGAACGATAAAACTGACCTCGACAGGATTTGAGCCAAGGACATAAAAACCCAAAAGAAATATCGTTAAGTATTTTGCCCGACGTCTTAACGATTCTGTCAGCTTTCCATTTTACTCAGCATTAGGTCTACTATTTCAGTAGATTTCAGGAAAAATATGGGCTGTAATTAAACATGGCAGCTACAAAGACGTTTTTAACAATTGATCATAATGGTGGCTGTTTAAAAAGCTTCATGTAACAGAAAACATGTAACTAAAAACATTACAGAGGATTCCGAAGAACAACTTCTTCGGTAGAAAATGTTAACGAACCTGAAAAGACAGAGAAATTCCAGTCCCACGAAGGGGTTTCGCTGTTAAGCGACTTTGGATCTATTTCTTCAGTTTTTAATAAAGATGTCACGCGGAAGTACAATGATGAAGCTGATTGTTTTTAGCTCCTAAAAATGATGTGAACTTTAGCTTTCTTTAAAAATATAACAATGTCTGAAATGACGATACTTTTCACCAAAGTTAAATTGATAAAGATACTGATTTAAGTCAACACAACACATTTTAAAACTTCTCGTTATTACTTTCATAATTCATTTAAATCTTTAAAATTTCACATTCAACTGTTGCTTATCAACTTCTTCATTTAAAAATAATATATAATTCAAAACATTAAAGCGGAAAAATACACAACAAAGACAGGAATCGTTGATCAATAAATCACAGTAGAAGATGAAGGACCAAATATAAAAAGATAAAGAGAAAGTAATATAATGAAGGATGAAGTGATTTATCACAAATATTCCATCAAAATATAAGCAACCAAAAATTCATCAAAGCAGAAGAACTAATTACAAAAATGAAATAATGACTATAAAAATTTAGAACAATCCTTCAGTTTTGAGCAACTAACAAGGACAAATTTGAAGCCGGTTCTTAATTATGGAAAATATGCTTTATTTTAATTCCATTACCATTTTCATATTTCATTTCAATTTCCAAACTTTTCCTTTTACTTTACGCTTGTTTAGTTATCAATCATTAACACTGATTGATGAAGAACAAATATTTTTCACCAAACATGACTTAATAATAATAATTAAAGATGAACAACAACTAAAAGCCCCAAACAATTCAATCGTAGCAGAAGGACTAAGAACATTACCAAACATGCAGAACCAAATCTACAAACATTTACGAAGAACCAAGCAACGCACAGTGAAGACTAATGATACGCAAAAACAGATAATCGAAAACCCTAAACTATAAGAACACACGAAGAATTGGGAATGTGAAGATGGGAAATCAAAGAATAAATAGTTTCTTATTTTCCGTGTGTCTATGACCACCATTAAAGAGAGATAATTCATAAAGATAAATATCCACAGCAGAGTTCGTTTGAAATATCGAATTTTACTTTCAGTTTCTACCTTACCGTTTCTTTCTTTTTTGAGCAAATATAACGAAGAAAAAAATACGAACCACCAATTATTCAATCGCAGCTGAGGATATCAGAATATAACAACGAATAAAGTATTAATTGTAAAAGAAAGAATGAGAAAAATAACAATGGGCTATTCATTTCATATTCTGTTATTCGTTCTAAAGAAAAAAAAAAACAGAATAAAAAATAAACGAAAGCAAAATACACACAATTAAAGTTGCAACGGCAGCTTAAGAGGAAGGACTAGCTATATGATCACAGATTGAATAAAAAGTACAACGAAAGTGATGAAGAACCAAGTATTAACGATTATAAACACACAACAAAATATATAATAAAATAAAATAAGTAGATAAGCACCATTTTAAGATCACGGTAAATTAAAAAAAACCCGGAAAACAGTAAGAAATAAAGACTGTGATGGAAACAAAATAGCAGGCAGAGGAAAAGAGGAATAAAGAAGGCACAAAGACGAGAAAACATGAAGACAACCAGAGGTAACCAAAGCTGGCAGCTTCCTCACAATACATCACAAAGAACATAAGACTAATAATAATGCAATATTTAAAGATGAACAATGACAAAAGGTAAAGTAGAAAAACTTACTACAAGAAACAATAAACGCGAAAAATAACAAAGTATATGAAAACCTGTAGAGTAAGGAATAAATGTTGCCAGATTATAACTTTGGAAAATAGCAACGCAATAACCTCAAAGTAGAATAAAACAGTATTAAAAAATGCAGAATAAAATAGTATTAAAAACGCTGAACAAAACAACATTAAAAAATGCAGGAAAGAACAAACAAAGCGACACCGAAGGGTAAGCAATATTTTCAAATGAACACAAAAAAGCGTGCTTAAGATGAGATAGAACTTTATTATACAATACACAATCAGGACCAAAAAAAAAGGCAAAGAATGTAACAGAAACCGAACAAAAGGTACAAGCAAACAGGAGCAACGTTGAAGACAAGCAAAGTCAACCAGTAACAAGAGGAACAACAGATGATAGTATATTACTCAATAAAACATTCAGAAATGAAAAAGAAAAGCAATAAAAGAATTTAGATCTAATAAATATAAACCATGAACGTAAAATAACTACACACGTTGATACCTTCAATAAGAAAAAAAAAAACAACTTAAAAATACAACTTAAAATGCTGATGTAGAAATATATTCAAAGAAATATATAACCAAGTAGCCGAAACAATATCAAAGATGAAGAGACAAAAATTGAACGGAAATATGAGGGTGATAGATTATAACTAAGAACACTGCGGCTGCACAGTGATATAAAAATATGTTATAACATGGAAAAAGAAAAATTATCTTGGAGAACTGAAGGAAAATGAAACGGCACGCAAAGACAAACATCAGCAAAGATGGGCATAAACAGAATGTGTATGAGAGAAAGACAACAAGAAAAAAGAATGCAACTAAGAATTTATCTTAGAGAATAAAGTAAATGCCAAAATGTGAAATTATGACACTTCCCTCCTTAGATAACATAACTGAGAAAACAGAACAAAATTTATATCGAAGGAACGAAATAAAATACCAGATCATCGTAGGACAACAAAAGAAAGACAACAAAAATAAATTTAAAGATTTGAATATAAAACGAAAGGCAAAACCCGAAAATGAAAGAGTCAAGAACATCGCATACATTGATGAATTAAAAATATATTCTGCTCCAGGCACAAGGCTCAAAATTTTGGAGGAGGGGGGCCAGTCGATTAGATTGACCCCAGTAAGCAACTGGTGCTTAATTTATCGACCCTGAACGGATGAAAGGCAAAGTCGACCTCGGCGGAATTTGAACTCAGAACGCAAAGGCAGATGAAATACCTATTTCTTTATTGCCCACAAGGGGCTAAACACAGAGAGGACAAACAAGGACAGACAAACGGATCAAGTCGATTGTATCAATCCCAGTGCGTTGCTGGTACCTATTTAATCGACCCCGAAAGGATGAAAGGCAAAGTCGACCTCGGTGGAATTTGAACTCAGAACGTAGCGGCAGACGAAACACTGCTAAGCATTTCGCCCGGCGTGCTAACGTTTCTGCCAGCTCGCCGTCATGTTGCTCGATTAAATACTAAAACCGAAGGTCTTCTCGCCGTAAACATCCCTTCTTTTTGTTAAGAATATTGTATCAAGGAGTATATTATCCAAAATGAATCTCTCCTTTATAGGCGTGGTTGTGTGTTTGACAAGCTTGTTTCCCAACCTTAGGTTCACTCCCATTTTGCGGCACGTGGGGCAATTCTCTTTCATTACAGCTCCGTGCCGACCAAACCCTTGTGTATTATATAATTACCATTACTGTATTGATATATAAAAATAACACATACGACTCACTTATTATTGTCATATAATAAACAAACAGAAGTTCGTGTATGAAATTGACCTTTTTCCTGCTTCAGTTATTACATATTTTTTTCTTATAAAATACACACATACAGGAGGAGTAAATCTCTCTATATAATAACTCTTTGAATGTGGCTCCCGAGAAAGAGTAAAAGTAATTACCCGATCAACAACGGTATTACTGCTGGTATGTAATATTACCATTTTATCCTCGAGTCTTCCTTTGAATTTCCGACAACTAAATTGAATGATAATTACTGAATCATTTTCTCAAACTTCAAGAACCGACGGAAAAGTTTCAGAATTCATTTTTGAATTACAGTTTGTTAAACTTTGCTCTATACAGTTGCATTCTCTCCTGTTCTTGACAACTGCCTGTTGGTTGAATAATTTTGTAACTATATAATATTTTATTCAAAAAGTTTTTCTCGCCATTTCAATTATATAAATGATTAAATTATCTCAAACCAATCTGGCTTTAAGAAATATATATTTATTTAAAACGTATGACGCATATCTAAGCATTGTAAAAAGAAAAATAAGTCAAAACAGCTGTTCAAAATTTTCAAAACCAAACACACAAAACAATAGAACTACATGTTTCAGTTACTGCATTGTTTGTTCGTTCTTTTCTTGTAAGCACATCGCTTGTAGATACCGAATGCATTCAATTGCTTATATATTAGACGAATACGCGAATTCATGGTAAGTTAACTATTTCATTTGACGGACTGGATCTTTATGGTTTTCGTCACTGTTTACAATTTTGTTCCAATTGTTTTCAAATTTGGTATATTGATTAAGTTTTGTATACTAATTATCAAAATGAAATTTATTTTTCCTATAAATCCATTATTAAAAAGTTATTAGCATTTAAAATTTGCAAAATTTGGGTATTTTAGCCAATCTGAAGTGAATATTTTACACATCACCTTGGCGAAAATTTCTATTTCCATAGTAAGCAAAGCAAAGAAGCACCACGGAAACAGTACTTCGCAAGTACCGTTTCCACAGTAACCAGAGATATTGCGTGCCAGGAGGAGAAGCAGAAAGATAATTTATTTTATAAAATCCTAGTTTAATGTTTTGACATGCCGATGACACCTCCCCCCCCACACTTCTTCCTGATGATGGAAGAGGCAGTGAACGTACTGTTTTCTGATTGGCTGAAAATACTGATAATTATCAAACTTTGAATACCTGTAATATTTTTGTAAAATTTTTCTGGAATAAATGAATACCAAATTCGGATTCAGCATCAAAAATTACATTTATATGATGCATAAAACATTTCTTTAAAAGATAATTGTAAACAGTGATGAAAACCACAAAGATCCGACTGACTTGTCTTAAAGTCTCTGAGAGAGAGAGAGAGAGAGAGAGAGAGAGAGAGAGAGAGAGAGAGAGAAAACACGTTTTAGATAATAGATACGAAATCTTTGAACGAAGGTCAATGGGAATAGCGAATGGTGCAGTGTTGATAATATTGATGTGAAGTTTGATGAGTTGTTAATTCTTTTAATGAATTGTAAAGTTTTCTCTGTTCGAAGTCGAAGTCAGCTTTGCCTTTCATTCGTTTGGAGATAATAAAATAGTACAAAGAAAGTACTGCTTCGATTTGATTGCTTACAAATCCGGAGCTGGGGACTCTGTAACAGTCCACCGTTGTCGTCAGCTCTTTTCGACCATCTATTGTGAAGACACATGTGCCACTGTGTCGGCTCATACACCTTCTACTGATAACATCGGGAACGAAGGAGTGAAAATTTCATAGAATCTTGTGTCAGCCATTTGCACAAGACAATTCAGTGACGCCTCAAAATGCTCTACCAACACAGACTGAAGCAGAGCTTTCCACATAAAGCTCTATGGTGTTGCAAAGTATATAGGCGCCAACAGACACACACACACATACGCTCGCACACACACACACACACACACACACACACACACACACACACACACACACTCACACGCAACATAATGCTGTTATATACTTTGGAGTTCTTGAAACTCTACCAAGCGATATCTGGATTTACATATCATACACAAGGAATTATCTTGAATGTTAATTCTATTAGAAGTTATTGGTATCTGATTGCTTGATGTTGTTAACCAGTTCCACTTAACCACTGAGTGCTTTCTTAATATATGCATAGGTTTACTAATTCCTTTTATCTATTATATATATAATAGATAAATTTTATCGGATGCAGTTGTGCATCGTTAACCAGTTAGAGGAGATGTCCTCTTGGAGTTAAAAAAATCGCAGTAGAGTCCGCTGAAGCGGACAGCCATGTTAAAGTGGTATACGAATATTATTTGTCACTACAACTACTGCGTTGATCTTAGATTTCAGAAGTAACATTTTTGCGCGCACACACACACACACACACACTCACACACACACACACACACACACACACACACACACACACACACACACACACACGCATACACACACACAGACACATATACACACACACATGCATACATGCATACATACATACATATATATGTATGTTTTGAGGTATTTTAAAAACAAAATGATCAAGAAAAAAAGAACTACGTTTTTTATACCATAAAATACAATGAGCAGTTTAGCCTCGTTCGAATCTTCTGTTGACGCATTTTTTATTCCATTTATATCTCCTGCCGGAATACGAACTCAAGGAATGTTCAGCGATCACCCACAATCATGCCCACTCGGTTGTTGTTGTTGTTATTATTATTATTATTATTCTTATTCTATGTTTGACTTTTGCTTTATATTTGTACAAGTTAGCTCCAAGTCTCACCCAGAGACCTCAAAAGACAACAGGTTGGAATTTCATGTTGTTGTTATGCCTAATGTGCCATATATATTTTTTTTTTGGGGGGGGGGGAGTTTTTGGTGTTGTACTAATGAATGTCTAAAAAAAAAAAATTTTTTTAAACCGAAAATTATGTTTGTTTTAAACCTTGAGATTACATAGAAAGTATTTTGCGTAGGATATGAGCAATTCCCATGAGCTCTATCTTTTGAATTTCTGCCATTTTTGGGTTTCCTGGTACCTGAGTTAGGTAGCTATCAGCCCCTTTTGCTATCATTCCCAGGGCACCTATGACAACAGGTATTGTTTTAGTCTTCAGGTTTTATTATTATTATTATTATTATTATTATTATTATTATTATTATTATTATTATTATTATTATTATTTATTGTCTTTGCACAGCTTCTAACGCTGGAGATGTACTACAGTGCCAGCTAAGGTAACACCCCTTATTTTTCGAACACCATCTGGAGTATTCGAGTAGTTTCAAGCAGTACTGTTTTCTGCAAGTGCGCCACCCTTATTGTAACCCCTATTTGTTTCATGTACTTCTCAAGATTTTTACTCACTGTTCCAGGGCTCCGACAATTATTGGTACTACTACCAGCTTTTCGAAAAGAGAACACAACTACTTAACTTCCCAAGCTAACCTGTCATATCTCCCGACTTTTCTTTCTTCCTTATCGCATACTTTATTGTCAGCTGGGCATGTTATCTATATCTATGATCCAGCATCATGTGCTTTCTTTCTCAATTAACACTATATCTGATTTCCAATTCTCCATCTCATAGTCGCACTTAATCACAAAATCCCACAGGATCTTTGCATTATCATTTTCGATGATGCCTTCGGGTTTGTGATCTTATCACTCTTTTGCTCTGTCAGTTCCATACTTGTTGCAAAGTGTCCAATAAACAGTCCTTGCTTTATTGTCATGACGTCTCTTATACTCTTTCTGGGCTAGTGGCGTACATTGACTGGTAATATGCCATTATTATTATTATTATTATTATTATTATTATTATTATTATTATTATTATTATTATTATTATTATTGTTATTGTTATTATCATTATTATCGAGGCGGCGAGCTGGATGAATCGTTAGCACGCCGGGGGAAATGCTTAGCGACATTTTGCCCGTCTTTACGTTCTGAGTTTCAAATTCCACCGAGGTCAACTTTGCTTTTCATTTTTCTCTGGGTTCATAAAAGCAGTACCAGTTAAGCACTGGGGTCAATCTAATCGACTTACACCATCCCCCTGAACTTGCTGGCGTCGTGCCAACATTTGAAACCATTATTATTATCATTATCATTATTATTATTATTATTATTATTATTATTATTATTATTATTATTATTATTATTATTATTATTATTATTATTATTATTATTATTTTCTTTGTCGTCTCTTGACAGTTTTCTTTAAATTGGTTTCTTTCGAATTAAGATGTAGTATCCCCCCTTCCTCCTATTTTAATGACAATCATACCTTTTCAAATTGTGACTCGGAGCAATATCAGACAATGTAATTAATTCAACACACCCAGGCGAAAGATAAATACAGTAAACAACCACATACAATTTCTGTACGCGCATGCGCACGCACGCACGCACGCACGCACGCACACACACACACACACACACATACGACTGTGCAATTACCGGGATACAAACCGGACACAGCTTTCTCCTTATGTCAAAACACAACCGGACGCACACATACATACAAACATATCTACATATATGCATTCATATATATAGACATACACACACGCACATACACACACATACAGATGTACACAAACAATATAATTGGCTGAATGTGCAAAAACAATGGTAGGTGTATTCACATACACACACACACGCACACATACACACAGTCACATACACATACACAACATAGAAGAATGCACGGATACACATACATTTATGGAATCACACATTTGTTGAATAATAGCGTCGTTAGTTACGTGTCAAACGGACCAGTCACTGGTTCATTGACGGCAAAAGTTTGTGTAGGCAGCTTGGAGTGGCATAAATATCACGCACTCACTGAAACACGCACTCACGCATACACAGATACATGCGTACA
The DNA here is from genome assembly GCF_006345805.1 of Octopus sinensis. NCBI lineage: Eukaryota > Metazoa > Mollusca > Cephalopoda > Octopoda > Octopodidae > Octopus > Octopus sinensis. The sequence continues at coordinate 33,255,091 of NC_043006.1, read as the reverse complement.
CACATATGTATACACACATACACACGCATAATATGTAGGATAAACTTTTATATGCTATGTTTGAGATCAATTCATGTTTGTTTAATTGAAAAAGACATAAAAATCATATTGATTACCTGCGTAGTTGTGCACTGAAAATCTACTGCATAAGTTTAAATACAGTAAACCTATTTCTCTCCCTTGTATGTATGTATGTATGTATGTATGTATGTATGTATGTATGTATGTATGTATGTATGTATGTATGTATGTATGTATGCCTTTTCTATTTTTTAATTATTATAAATCTTCCACTGAGGGGGGAAGCCAATATCCAACAACGATACAAAGCTCCATCTTTGGGATGTAGTTAACACAGACGAATTCACATTTGGAGCTTGAGAAAACTCTTCCACTCACAGATTAGACTTGTACTGTACGAATTAGCTGGTCAATTCCTCTTCCTGAAAATCCCAGTTTATCCAGATTCTCCTTTAAGAATTTACTAACAAAACCTAGTGCTCCAATTATTATTGGTATGTATATGAATTCATTGTCTGGATATAGAAGCTGGAGATTTCGAAGCAGTTTTCCATAGATATCTTCTTTTTCTTTGAAATTCAAAGAGATATTTCTGCAGGGCAGCTGACCTCTATGATGATATATACCTTTGCCCCTCTATCCCAAACAACAATACCCGGTCTGTTAAGCTTACATTTGACAGAAGTTTTGATGGGAGTATTCCACCGGTATTCCTTGAGTTGGTGTTTATGAATATATTCCATAACAAAGGGATTTTCTAAGTTTATTTCAGGATTGGTATTTAGGCAGTGTGTTACAGATCTCAAGGCCCCAATATTTACATGTATAAACCTGAACTTGTAATCTGGATAGAGTAACAGCAGATTTTTCAAAAGTTCATCGTAGTTCTCATTTTCGCTGATCTTCAGCTTTATGTTAACATCCGCTAGACATCTGATTTCCACAACTGTACACAGCTGCTCTTCTCTATCCCAAATCATTATATCAGGTATGTTGTGTTTATATTTTATTAAGGTTTTCACTAGGACATCCCATTAGTACTCCTTTTTATTATAAGTGGCTAAGGCTTTTACCATGCTGTGAGTTCTCGTTTCTATGCTCTCGGGGTTATCCTTCCAATGGATGTCATTATAGAAGGTCCTAGCTATATCATGTCGCATCGGTAGATAATACCGTGATGACATTTTCGGACGACTGCTTATGATGTGGGTGATATCGTCAGTGTCAACTCCACCAAGTCTGCATCGGGTGTCACATTTTACTGCTTTTTTTGTATCTTTGTCCCTTTTGTGCATCAGATATTTGGTTGATATTTCCTGTTCCTGGATTGCAAACATGTACCCTTCAAAGTGGGAGGTAGTAATCTGGTTGTTGGTCCATAATAGACTGCTTTAATGATCAATGTCACAATTATCTCTGAGCTTTCTACTAACATATCCATGCATGGTCTTCTGCTGATATACGCTCGACCTTTCATCTGATAATACATTACGGTAGAGTCATGCGACTTCTTTGGGCATGTATTCTAGGTTATCAGACAAGGAATGCAGTACGCATGTATGTACAAGGGGGTAACCCCCAAAACTGGAATTTTGCAATATTATTTTATTCACTCAGTTTTACATGTTTATATTTTTATCGCCGTCAAAGTATTCTCCATTTTGGAGCAATGCATCGGTCCAGACGAGTTTTCCACTGTTCCAAGCAGTCCTGGAACTCTTGCGAAGCGATGCCTTTTAACGCTTCTGTCGCTTTTTTTCACCTCTTCCACACCAGCAAATTGTTTTCCTTTAAGGACTTTTTCATTCGGACAACAAAAAAAGTCGTAGGAAGCAAGATTGGGTATATGGAGTGAGGGAGTGAGGTAAGCGGGGTCATGTCATTTTTGGTCAAAAACTGTCTCACACTCAAGGCAGTGTGCGCAGGCGCATTGTCGCGATGAAACCACCACTCTCCATTTTGCTACTGGTCGGGGTGTTTCTATTTCGCAAACGCTTCAGAACTGCCAAGTGAAATGTCTGGTTAACAGTCTGACCAGGAGGAACAAATATTGTGTGGGTAATTCTCATCGCATCGATGAAACAAATCAGCATCATCTTGACGTTGGACTTTACTTGACTTCGGGGCCGTGGTGACATTGAATGCTTCCACTGACTTGATTGCTGCTTCGTTTCCGTGTCATAGGCGTAGTACCAGCTTTCGTTACCAGTGATAACCTTCGAAAAAAGTTCACAACATACATTCAGTTGTGACTGTTTTTAATCTTCCATGAGCAAGAGAGGCACTAAATTTACTGCAATTCGTTCAATTCGCAATTCCTCGCTTAAAATTCATTGAGAGGAGCTCCAGGACACACCAGTCATATTAACAAGTTCGTCAATTGTTCGGCGACGGTCCTCTAAGATTAGTTTCAGGGTATATGGACTGCCACATTAGCTTGGCGATAACTACTAATATCCAGTACCGCTGCCGTAGTCTCCTTTAGAGAGACTTAGAAATATTAATATTTCTACTTTTGAAAACCAGTGGATGTATTCCACTGAATTAAGGTAAATAATCCTTCGAACAGACGGTTAGTAGCGACGCCTGCTCTGTTCGGCTGATCTGCATTGATAAGGGGCAAATACCCTGAAACTAGTCTGTAGTTGCCTGACCAGCAAGGGGAACAGGCTGACCTCCCCTGTCCGAAGGTTATAATGGACACAGGTTTGTGTGTCACATAGCTAGCTAGAGGTGATGGCAGCATTCGTCCTATATTTCTGGACTTCCACATTAGCTTGGCGATAACTATTAATATATGTATGTCTCTCTCTCTCTCTCTCTCTCTCTCTCTCTCTCTATATATATATATATATATATATATTATATATATATATATATATATATATATATATATATATTATATATATTATATATATATTATATATATATATATATATATATATATATATATATATATATATATATATATATATATATATATATATATATATATATATATATATATATATATATATATATATATATATATATATATATATATATATATATTATATATATATATATATATATTATATATATATATATATATATATATATATATATTATATATATATATATATATATATATATATATATATATATATATATATATATTATATATATATATTACAAATAAGAAAATGGAGAAGCACATTAGTTGGTTCATCAGCTTTAGGATATTAAAATGTTAACTTATTTATCAAAACGACAACTATAATAACATACATACACGAATAATATACCGTATGTATGTATGTTATTATGGTTGTCGTTTTGATAAATAAATAAATCAACATTTTAATATCCTAAAGCTAATGAACCAACTAATGTGCTTCTCCATTTTCTTATTTGTAATATAAATTAATGGTAAAATATTTCTTTACCTTAACCCATTTAATACAATAAGTAAGTTTATTGCATTGCAATTAAAAACACTTGTGTATTAATAATTGGGTATTATATCAACAGTATATTGGATAAGTATTATTCCTTAGTGGGTTGGATCCACAACCCCTAACTTACTTGGTGTATATATATATATATATATATATATGTGTGTGTGTGTATATATAAATAAAACAAAACAAAAAAGTTGAACAAGAATGTAACAAAACACCCGGACAGTTAGACGATACAAAAAAGGACAGGAAAAAACAAGGACGAATCATTCGGGGCCTTCTATCGTCAGTCGAGTTCCAGATCATCCCTGCAGTTTCGGCCAGTTGCACTCGAGACTGCTCCAATCTGACCGGCCCCAAGAAAACCTAAGCTAAGATTTGGAAGAAAGCAAGCGAATGAATATGTTATTTTGACCTGAAGAGTTTTTTACCTTTTAAATTCATAATGCAATTTTAATTGTATAATATAAATGAAAATGAAAAATTGAAACGTGCGTAGGTTATGACCCAAATGGGGTCATCACCCCGAAATATTGAATACAAGGTAAGTCTACATTAACTCACATTTTTGTTTTCTTATGATTTACCCTGCATTTACCTCACATTGTTTTGGCCTTAACCACGATCCTTTATACACTATATAATATAATAATAATAATAATAATAATAATAATAATAATAATAATCATGAACGGCAAGGTTGTGTGTTTGTGAATTTGTTACTTTAACTCTTCCGAGATTATCCAACAGACCTAGAGGAAACTTGACAGGTGTGTGGGGCTCATGCCCATGCGGCCACTTACGCATTTGGAATAAAAAAATCGATTTTTAATCAGCATCGATTTTTCAAAAATCGTAAAATTTCGGCATTTTTCGCACTAGCCATCGTGACATCAATTTGACGAAAAATGCCGAAATTTGACAAAAAATGTTTCATGGATATAAACAGACAGCTTATTAACGGTAATCTATTTAGCATTTGCTAATTCTTCATTTCAATGCGAATTGTTTTGATTTGCTAAAGCTTATTATTTCAATTCGTTGTTTTAATTCCGTAGCGTTTCAGGTTTTGATTAGGTAAAACCATTTTATTTCTCAAGCATTTTGCGCACTGGCCATCGTGACTTCAATTTGATGAAATCTGTCCCAAAGAGTAAAATTTCGCCATTTTATGCACATGAACAAAAATGATGACGACACGGTTTCGCTACCAGACTCTGCTCATTTTTTCGTCTAATTGGTCCACCCATTAATATAGATTTTAATTTTTTTGAAAACTGCCGAAATTTGACGAAAAATGTTTCATGGCTATCAACCGGGTACCTCAGCTAGTGTACACGTACACACACACACACACACACACACACACACACACACACACTAGTTATTTACCAATTTATTAATATAATATGGCCAGTCCCGGTTGGGATGAATGCTACTGTTGTTTAGCCCCGGGAAGCATCGTTTCCTGTTGGCTATACGACACACTATATGTGTCCTTATATTTTCGAACAGAGGGGTGTAGCATCCCCACCCCAGGACAGAGCGATATCTGTGGACCGTGGTTTCAGGGTCGCACACACGCACACAAATGAAAATGGGATTTAATCTGTAGCCGAATACTTTTAAGTAGGAGTCAAACTTTTCTAATCAAATTGATTAGTGAAGGCCACTGTAATCCACATTGTCCGTAAATTTACATTCTACTGCCTCTGTGTGAGTGCAAGTGTGTGTGTATGTGTGTGTGTGTGTGTGTGTGTGTGCGCGCGCGTGTGTGTGTGTGTGTGTGAAAGACTCTCTAAATTTTTGTTTCACACTCTACCATGCAAGAAAGGACGTAAGAAAATTCTCGTTCCAGGAACGTCTACAGAGACAGTTTGGAATTAAAAAAAAAATTTGCTGTTATACAACTGTGCCCGAAAATTATCTACCAAATTTGACTGAGATTGGCACGGAAACTTTAAAAAACAAAGACACCTAGAATCATTTCTCTCAGCAATCTGGAACGGCTGCAGTCTCCATCAGTTCGTCACTCCATTCGCTATAGATTCTATGTCTGAAGACAAAAAAGCAAACAAGAAGAAAAAAACTCGTCCCCACCACTAAAAAACAAAGAGAATATTCGGCCATCCATTGAGACGACATAAAATCCATAAAACATTGGAGGCATTGTTCCAGTATTCCTAAACCAAACCAAAGAACTATAGAACGCATACGATACTCGATGTAATTATCTAAACACTGTTAGAGAGCAAATCAACAACGTACACGTATACACAGACAGACATAGACAAACACATAGACAATACGCAGCTTTTTCTGTATGCGTATGCCGCCTCCACATATACATTCAGACACGCACACACACACACACACACACACACTCATACACACATACACACACACACGCGTGCGCGCGAACGCACACACACACACACACCGCAAATACGCGTATCTACGCATATTCGTTGCAGACACAGGAGACAATATAATTATTTGAACACATTCAAAAGATAATTAAGCACTTTACAGCCACATCTCTCTCTCACTCTCTTCCCCCCTTTCTCTCACTCACACACACACACGTACACACATACGTAAACACTCCGGCTCGCAACAACACCACACACTCACCTGAGACAATGTTATTATCTGAACAGATTCAGACAACAGATAAGCACATACACACATCCCGATAAGACACACACACACACATCCCGACACAGACACACACATACACACACACACATTCCGATACAGACACACACACACACATTCCGATACACACACACACACTCACATCCCGATACAGACACCCCACACACACATCCCGATACAGACACCCCCCACACACATCCCGATGCAGACACCCCCCACACACATCCCGATACAGACACCCCCACACACATCCCGATGCAGACACCCCACACACACATCCCGATACAGACACACACACACACACACATTCCGATACACACACACACACATCCCGATGCAGACACCCCCACACACATCCCGATCCAGACACCCCCACACACATCCCGATGCAGACACCCCACACATACACATCCCGATACAGACATCCCCCACAGACATCCCGATACAGACACCCCCCACACACATCCCGATGCAGACACCCCCCACACATCCCGATGCAGACATCCCCCACACCATCCCGATACAGACACCCCCCACACACATCCCGATACAGACACCCCCCACACACATCCTGATGCAGACACCCCCCACACACATCCCGATACAGACACCCCCCACACACATCCCGATACAGACACACCCCACACACACATCCCGATGCAGACACCCCACACACACATCCCGATGCAGACACCCCACACACACATCCCGATACAGACACCCCCCACACACATCCCGATACAGACACCCCCACACACATCCCGATGCAGACACCCCCCACACACATCCCGATACAGACACCCCCCACACACAACCCGATGCAGACACCCCCCACACACATCCTGATACAGACACCCCCCCCACACACACACACCTATAAACACTGTAAGTTTGCAAAGTTGAATAAATTGTTTTGCTTTGATGAAGAGAAATTAAAATTATTTCCTCATTTTGCGAAGTTTTTTGTCCTCACTTTCTGCCGACGCAGATCCACTAACTCCTTTTGTTTCACCTTGATAATTGGTCCTCCGTCGGTTACGACGACGAGTGTTCCAGTTGATTCTATCTACGGATCGTGAAATTAACGTGTAAGTGGCTGAATACTCCTCAGACACGCGTACCCTTAACGTAGTTCTCGAAGAGATTCAGCGTGAAACAGAGTGTGAGAAGGCTGGTCCCTTCCAATTACGGGTACAATTTATAGAGTGGACTGGGCTTACATGAAATAAAATACCTTATTCAAGAACACAACACATCGCCGGGAACCAAACTCGTGACCTTACGATTGGGAATCGAAGACCTCTAACCATTCAGCTAACCACCATCACTACACTTTGGTATAAACGCACACGCACACAGACGCACACACACACGCACACACGTACACACGCATACATGCACACACGTACACACACACACGCACACACATATACACATCAACACACACATACGCACACACACACACGAGCACACATACACACGAGAACACACACACAAGAGCACACACACGCACACGAGCACACACACACGCATATACACACGCACACGCAAGCATACATACACACATACACACGTGCACACGTACACACGCATACATGCACACATGTACACACACATATACACATGCGCACACTCGCGCGTACACACACACTTGCGCGTACACACACACTCGCGCGTACACACACACGCGCGCGTACACACACACTCGCGCGTACACACACACGCATACCCACACACACACCACGCTCCCCACTTACACACATTCACTCTCTCTCTCTCTCTCTCTCTCTCTCTCTTTCTCACACACACATATATATACATGGTGGTTCTCCGTCGCTAAAGACTGAGGATTCAGTGGTCGGTTCAACGCCAGGTAGCAGTGGGTGATGCCCTTTTTACCTGAGATTGATTTAAAAATATAAGGAATCACTTCTTAGTAGTAGCAGCAGTAACGGTAATTTAGAACTAGTTTAACCCCGACATTTATCAAATGTGTCCTTTCTTCCACTCACAAGGCATTTGGTCGACCCGAAGCTATAGTAGAAGTCATTTACCCAAGGTGCCACGCAGTGGAAATGAGCCCGGAACCATGCGGTTAAGAAGGAAGCTATATTCCACACGGCCGCATGGTTCTTGGAGGACGAAATATACCAGGAGTGCCACCCTAACTACCAAAGACCAGACCCACACTGTTACATATCTCCATTTTAGTTTTCATCCGAAATTGCAGCAGTCTACATCCATCCCACTCCACCCTCGTCCTTTTTTGAGAATAATTCTTATTAACGCAACACTAATGATGAAAATATTTTCCATTCTACTATTGAAATTTCAAATGATGAAGAATTATTTTCAGCTGACCACATTAGGAATGGCACTTTGTTTTTAAATATACGTTATACATGCCGAAGGCACACCAAGGAAATATTTACTCTCTTTTTACTCTTTTACTTGTTTCAGTCATTTGACTGCGGCCATGCTGGAGCACCGCCTTTAGTCGAGGAAATCGGGGGACGTAAACACACCAGCATCGGTTGTCAAGCGATGTTGCGGGACAAACACAGACACACAAACACACACGCATATATATACATATACTTATATACGACGGGCTTCTTTCAGTTTCCGTCTACCAAATCCATCCACAAGGCTTTGGTCGGCCCGAGGCTATAGTAGGATGTGGTTAGGAAGGAAGCTTCTTACCACATAGCTACGCCTATCTTTTACTTGTTTCAGTAATTAGATTGCGGCCATGCTGGAGCACCACCTTCAAGAATCTTAGCCGAGCGAATCGACCCAATACTTATTTTTTTAAAAGCCTGGCGCTTATTCTATCGTCTATTTTGGCTGAACCGCTAAGTTACGGGGACGGAAAACACCAATGTCGGTTGTCAAGTAGTGATTGGGGTACAAACACAAAGACACACTCAAACGCACATACATAAACTTATATATATATTTAGACGATGGATTTCTTTTAGTTTCCGCCTCCTAAATCCACTCACGCGGCTTTGGTCGGACCGAGGCTATAGTAAAAGACACTTGCCCAAAGTGCCACGCAATGAGACTGAACCTGGAACCACGTTGTTGAAAGGCAAACGTTTTACCGCACAGCCACAAAAGGAAGAAATATAATGTTGGCCCAGATGAGAATTCGACTCAGACCGCTGAGTGACGGAACCAAAGCCGCAAAACGTTCTAATCGGATTCTCCATTTCCTTCATCACATATTTCCTCTTATGCAATATATTACCAAGTGTTTTGGATGAAATAAAATACCTTTGGAAAACAAAATATACATTCTATACACAGAGACATGTATATTAAATATATATATTTACAAAATGGAATTCTTCAGATGAAAACCTGTCAAATTCATTAAATATAGGTGTTGAGAGTCTGTTAAGTTTTAACCAAGTATTACATCTGTTGTGACGAAGATAACACGTTGTCTTAACCATTATCATATATATATATATATATATATATATATATATATATATATGTATGTATATATATATAAATATATGTATATATGTATACACACACATGCGCACAGATATATATATATATATATATGTGTGCGCGCACACATACTCTCATTTATTTGATATACATGTTTCAATGTATAAAATGTTTATTTTATTTTCCAAATGTATTTCATTTAATCCAAGACACTCGAATAATATACTATACAATATATATATATGTATATATATATATATACATACATATATTTATGTGTTTGAATACATATGTATACGCATATATATATATATATCTATGTATGTATATGTATATGTATGTATATATATATATATATATATATATATATATATATATATATATATATATGTATAAATGTGTGTGTGTGTGTGTGTGTGTATAAATATATATATATATATATATATATATATATATATATATATATATATATATATATATATATATATATGCAAACACTCCCCCACTACATATATATATGTATATATAAACAATTTGGAAAATTCACATATAAACTATACTTATAAATAGAAAACTCCTGCGCGTGCCTTATATTTATTTATATATTCATTCTATACGAATATATTTCTTATTTACATTATTTATAATTTCCATGGAGAACAAGCTAAACTGCATAACACATTGATATAACTTCTCAAATAAATAACTATTAATATTTTCATAAAATGTCAATAAATATCACAACTTTAAATGGCCGTCTCAGTGGTGTTAAGCTGATGCCAACCGAATTTTCACGAGGGGAATATATGATAGATGTTATCAAGTCACATCGTTTGCCTCAACTTACACCGTAAAAGTTTTGTAACGAAATAAACAGAGACAAGTTAAATTGGTTTATTTTCCTGCTTCTAGTCTTTATCGTTGTTATTGTTGTCCAATTCTTGATCAATACTGAACTAAAGCTGATATATGATCAAAGGCTTTCAAGCCGCGACAGCCGCGTCTTTGTTTTCTCAAACTTAATCAGGTGTATCATCTTATTATGACAGCTGTGGACTCTTCTGTGGCAGACGATAGGTTAGAGCTAAGAAATTCCTTGCTGAACAAGCTGCACAGATAATTTGTTTATAGCGAAGAAACATTTGTACTGTGCATTGGTTCACTCCCGTCATCAAATCGGCATTATCTGTACAGGTGTGCTACACGACATATGTCGAAATGATCGCAGAGCAACGTAAAACGAAGTGTTTTTCCTTAAGAACATAACGCAACGCCTGGTACAGGAATCGAAACTTCTATCTCGCCATCATGAACGCAACACTCAAACCACTAGACCATCCCTTTTATGAGAACAGTGTGTGATTTAAAGGAAATGTGGCTGATATTTCGAGGAGGTTTAATAACCATAAGGAGCATCCTCGTTAGCTTGAGTACATCTCCAGGATGATGACATGCAGAACTAGTCTACTCCCTGGTATAATACGCTTTACTGTTTATTGTTCGATGCACACAATTCTCCTTTGAATTCCATTTCTGTGTCGAAGGTGACCTTCATTGAGCCACTAAATAAAATCTTAGGAATTTGGATAAAATACTTTATAGGAATGGTTCTGTTTGTTTGTGTTTTGAGGCGAAATTGTTTGTATCTGGCCGAGAAGAGAGAGTCCAATAAAACCTACTCGCAGAAAGGCAACGGAAGACCATCTTTATATTCAGTCATGAAAATTCTTTCAGAATCACATAACACAATAGATGGAAGCAAATCACTACTGTTTATGATGGTGAGCTTTTACAATTCATCTGCGCCTCCTGTTTCCAGAACGATGAACAAAATCATCTGCAGCAAGAAAACAAACAATATAGTTTTTCTTACTATTTTTAATGCTTATTCCGAACGAGAGAGATAGCATCTATCACCTCATACAAGTTAAAGAGGGAGCCTTTACAGATATCCTTTTCGTCAGAAGTTTCACCAACAGTCAGGTGATGGTTTTCACGGATTGTAGCACACACTTTCGCAATCTGGTTACCGTCCGTTGTTGTGGAAGGTCATCTCGATATTGGGGTTGTGTTTGGTAGATGTTCTCGATTTGAAACTTTGGTACCACACATAATATTGTATGGCCACAATACCTATAGGTCTGTAGCAACATCAGAAAATTCTCAGTAAATGTACTCACAATTTGGAACAGATTTCACACCATAAACCTTCGATGTTAAACTTACGACATATCGCCAATGGAACTAGGCATACGTTCATTTTAGCACGTGAAGGTTAATGGCTAAAGGTCACCACTGAACATTTGCGAGCAAGCTGCACTGGACGGTTGACGCATTCTTTGAAAGTCGGTTTCGTTTTGGATAGACCTCATCTGTCAGTCTATCTATCTATCTATCTATCTATCTATCTATCTATCTATCTATCTATCTATCTATCTATCTATCTATCTATCTATCTATCTATCTATCTATCTATCTATCTGTCTGTCTATCTATCTGTCTGTCTGTCTATCTGTCTGTCTGTCTGTCTGTCTGTCTGTCTGTCTGTCTGTCTGCCTGCCTGCCTCGGTAGAATTAGAACTCAGAACGTATAGACCGTCGAAATGCCGCTAATTATTTTGTCCAGCGTGCTAAGGTTTCTGCCAACTCGTTGCATTCTCCAAGCAAGTAAATTCTTTTCTACTCTAGGCACAAAGTCCGAAATTTTGGGTGAGGGGGCCAGTCGATAAGATCGACCCCAGTACGCAACTGGCTCTTAATTTATCGACCCCGAAAGGATGAAAGGCAAAGTCAATCTCGGTGGAATTTGAAATCAAAACGTAAAGACAGACGAAATGCCGCTAAGCGTTTCGCCCGGCGTACTAACGTTTCTTATTTCTTTATTGCCCACAAGGAGCTAAACATAGAGGGGGCAAACAAGGACAGGCAAAGGGATTAAGTCGATTACATCGACCCCAGTGCGTAACTAGTACTTTATTTATCGATCTCGAAAGGATAAAAGGCAAAGTCGACCTCGGCAGAATTTGAACTCAGAACGTAGCGGCAGACGAAATACCTATTTCTTTACTACCCACAAGGGGCTAAACACAGAGAGGACAAACAAGGACAGACAAAGGGATTAAGTCGATTATATCGACCCCAGTACGTAACTGGTACTTATTTAATCGACCTCGTCGGATTAGAACTCAGAACGTAACGGCAGACGAAATACCAATTTCTTTACTACCCACAATGGGGCTAAACATAGAGAGGACAAACAAAGACAGACAAACGGTTTAAGTCGATTACATCGACCCCAGTGCGAAAGGATGAAAGGCAAAGTCGACCTCGGCGGAATTTGAACTCAGAACGTAGCGACAAACGAAATACGGCTACGCATTTCGCCCGGCGTGCTAACGTTTCTGCCAGCTCGCCGCCTTCCAAGCAAGTAAATTATCGCGAGAAATTAATTGTTGATTACGTCCTCTTTATGGGGATTCACTGAAAAAAGAAAAAAAATACTGCTAGGTTTTGTATCACCTTTCAAAGTTCATTATCCGATTTCAAGTCATTAACCTCTCTCAATCATTTCCCGTAATTATACAAATTAATCTATTTCTTTTTTGTTTTTCAACATGTAAAATGTACATCCTCTGATCTGCGGCTTTGTGTTTAACAAATAATTTTATCACTTAGGTGCAGTGATGGCTGTGTGGTCAAGAAGCTTGCTCTGCAACCACGTAGCTTCGGGTTCACTCCCAGCTCGCGGCATCTTGAACAAGTATCTTTTATTATCTCCTTAAGAGTATCAATGTAAGTGAATTTGGTATGCGGAAACTGTGTGGAAGCTCGTCGTATAAATGTATATATAGAGGTAGAATCAAGAAGACATGGGACGATGTGGTGAAGCATGATCTTCGAACTCTGGGCCTTACAGAGGCAATGACTAGTGACCGAGGCATTTGGCGATATGATGTGCTTGAGAAGCCCCGTCAAGCCAAGTCAAATCGTAGTCGTGGTTGATACTGGTGTCACGTAACTGGCACCTGTGCCGCTAGACCGTAAACAGCACCTTTCGAGCGTTGGGCCTTATGGAGGCAAAGTGGCTGAGCTCCTTTCGAGTGTTGGGTCTCAAGGAGACCTTTGGCATTATGTCGTGCTTGAGAAGAAAACCCATCAAACCGAGAAAAATCAGTCATGGCAGATACCGGTGTCACGTGAGTGGTACCCATGCCGGTGAAACGTAAAAGCAACCAGGTGCCACGCAAATGGCACCCGTGCTGGTAGAAAGTAAAAGCACCCATTATACTCTCGGAGTGGTTGGTGTTAGGAAGGGCATCCAGCCGTAGAAACCATGCCAAACCAGACTGGAATCTGGTGCAACCTTCCAGGTTACCAGCCCTGGTCAAACCGTCCAACCCATGCCAGCATAAACAACGAGCATAAAATGATGATATATATATATATATGTATATGTATGTGTGTGTGTGTATGTGTGTATGTGTGTGTGTGTATGTGTGTGTGTGTGTGTGTGTGAGTGTGTCTTTCCTTCCATCCACTGTTTGACAACCGGCGTTGGTTTGTTTACGCCACCGTAACTTAGCGGTCCTGCAAAAGATCTGATACAGGAAGTGTCTCAAACTTAAAAACTTAAAAAATAAACTTAAAAAATAAATACTGGGGCTGACAAGACGATGCCACAGCATGGCCGCAGTCCAATGACGAAAGCAAGTGAAAAAAAGGCACGAATTATTTTCAAAGTTTCCGAAACGGAACAAAAAAAAAAAAAAAAAAACTGAAGTCCTATACAGGTGAGGTAAGAACTGACGAAACTCCCTTTTCCTTTGGGAATAAACGTGAGAAGATTTCTTTTCTCTCACCTAATTAGAGGCAAATTTGAATAAATTAAACATTTACTAAACCCGGCATTCATTTCTTCCCCTTTCCCCTTAATTATCTAATTTTATGCCATTCACATCTTTCATTCCGGTCTGTCAGGATTCTGCTTTTTTCTTCTACTTGAGGCAAAATTTAAATAAATTTAGAATTTACTGCGTTCGCCATATGACAATTAATCTTCATAAACATGCATGCATGCAAACACACACACATACATGCGTACGAATATATACATACATGTGGATATATATGTTCAGGCATACACACATACATACACACATACATACATGCATACATACACACACACACACACACACATATATATATATACACACACAGAGACATACATGCATGCATTCAAATATGCATGCGTACGTATATATGCACATGCATACATATATGCATACAAACATAGTCACATGCACATATATACATATATATATATACAAACACATATATTTACCCATATACATATATGCATATAAATTGCTGCATAAACGTTTACAAATGTATAAAAAAATTACACACACACATACGTATATACATTCATACATATATGCTTATATATATATACACACATATATATGTATAAATGTATATATATGCAAGTACATATATACATATATAAATAAATGTATATATGCGTATATATATATATACATACACATGTACGTATGCATATGTATATATACATACATATGCTTTCGCACATGCACATACGCACATGCACATACGCACACATAATATGGCACCTAAGGACATGCTTTGATGATTGCTGAGTCAGGTAAGGTGAAGGTAAAGAGTGATTGAAAAGGTGTCCCTTGTTGTTTCCCCCTTACCTTAACCTTAGCTTGGAGTCAAGGAAAAAAATACAAGTTGAAGGCATATGCAATCATATCAGTAGAACTTAGAAGCAAATCTGTGAAAAAATCACACACACACATACAGACACACACACACACACAAGACTGAACGGAATGAAATGCAATTTCATGTTCAATGATATTGTAATGGCGATTATGTAACTTTGTGAGGCGGCGAGCTGGCAGAAGTGTTAGCATGCCGGGCGAAAATGCGTAGCCGTATTTCGTCTACCGTTACGTTGTGAGTTCAAATTCCGCCGAGATCGACTTTGCCTTTCATCCTTTCGGGTTCGATAAATTAAGTACCAGTTACGCACTGGAGTCGATATAATCGACTTAATCCGTCTGTCTGTCTTTGTTTGTCCTCTCTGTGTTTAGTTTCTTGTGGGTAGTAAAGAAATAGGTATTTCGTCTGTCGCTACGTTCTGAGTTCAAATTCCACCGTGGTCGACTTTGCCTTTCATCCTTTCGGGTTCGATAAATTAAGTACCAGTTACGCACTGGAGTCGATATAATCGACTTAATCCGTCTGTCTGTCTTTGTTTGTCCTCTCTGTGTTTAGTTTCTTGTGGGTAGTAAAGAAATAGGTATTTCGTCTGTCGCTACGTTCTGAGTTCAAATTCCACCGTGGTCGACTTTGCCTTTCATCATTTCGGGTTCGATTAATTAAGTACCAGTTACGCTCTGGGATCGATATAATCGACTTAATCCGTCTGTCTGTCTTTGTTTGTCCTCTCTGTGTTTAGCCTCTTGTAGGTAGTAAAGAAATAGGTATTTAGTCCGTCTTAACGGTCTGAGTTCAAATTCCGCCAAGGTCAACTTTGCTTTACATTCTTTGTTTGAGTTTTTCACGTTTCGAGTCTACGCTCTTCTACAGAAGGATTTGTAAAGAGAAATGTGTACTTGTGTGTGTATATGTATCTGTGTGTGAATGTGTATGTGTGTGAGTGTATGTGCGTATGTGTGTGTGTGTGTGTATGTTTACTTGTATGTGTATCTGTATGTGTGCGTGCGTGTGTGTGTGTTTGTGTCGATGTAATCAACTTAATCCCTTTGTCTGTTCTGGTTTGTCTCCTCTATGTTTAGCCCCTTGTGGGCAATAAAAAAATAAGAAACGTTAGCACGCTGGGCGAAATGCCTAGCCATATTTCGTCTGCCGTTACGTTCTGAGTTCAAATTCCGCCGAGGTCGACTTTGCCTTTCATCCTTTCGGGGTCGATTAAATATGTACCAGTTACGGACTGGGTTCGATATAATCGACTTAATCCATTTGTCTGTCCTTGTTAAGGGGACGATCTGGCAGAAACGTTAGCACGCCGGGCGAAATGCTTAGCAGTATTTCGTCTGCTGCTACATTCTGGGTTCAAATTCTGCCGAGGTCGACTTTGCCTTTCATCCTTTCGGAGTCGATTAAATAAGTACCAGTTACGCACTGGGGTCGATATAATCGACTTAATCCCTTTGTCTGTCCTTGTTTGTCCTCTCTGTGTTTAGCCCCTTGTGGGTAGTAAAGAAATAGGTATTTCGTCTGCCATTATGTTCTGAGTTCAAATTCCGCCGAAGTCGACTTTGACTTTCATCCTTTCGGCGTCGATAAATTAAGTACCGGATACGCACTGGGGTCGATATAATCGACTTAATCCCTTTGTCTTTCCTTGTTTGTCGCCTCTATGTTTAGCCCCTTGTGGGCAATAAAGAAATAAGAAACGTTAGTATGCCGGGCGAAACGCTTAGCGGCATTTTGTCTGTCTACGTTTTGAGTTCAAATTCCACCAAGGTCGGCTTTGCCTTTCATCCTTTCGGGATCGATAAATTAAGTACCAGTTGCGTACTGGGGTCGATCTAATCTACTGCCCCCTCCCCCAAAATTTCGAGCCTTGTGCCTTGAGTAGAAAAGAATAATGCAACTTTGTGTTATTTTAATGGTATTTCATGGATACACGCGCAACATATCTTTATATTTATAGCATGTACAAATACCTACATCTTCTAGTAACAATCACACACGAACACAAACACATATATATATATAAGACGGGCTTCTTTCAGTTTCTGTTTACCAAATCCACTCACAAGGCTCTGGCCGTCGGGAAGTTATGCTAGAAGACACTTGGCCGAGGTGCCACGTAGTGGGAATGAACCCAGAACCGTGTGCTTGGCAAGCAAACGTCTTTTACTTTATCAGAGCGTCATACCAAGACACCCTGCTTGTTGTTCCTTTACCTGTTTGTTTTTTTGTTTGTTTATGATTGTGTTTTTCACGTTTCGAGTCGACGCTCTTCTACAGAAGGAATTGAGAAGAGAAATCATGCAGAAAACAGATGTACATTACCTATCAGGTGTGTGTGTATGTGTGTGTGTGTGTGTGTTTATGTGTTTGCATGTGTGTGTATGTGTATGTGTGTTTATGTGTGCGTGTATGTGTGTATGTGTGTATGTGTGAAAGTGTATGTATCTGTATATGTGTACGTATGTGTATCTGTATGTGTAAATGTGTATGTGTGTGTGCGTATGTGTGAGAATGTGTGTGCATGTGTGTGTGTATGTATGTGTGTGTGTGTGTGTCTACGCGTGTGTGTGTATCTATGTGTGTGTATGTGTGCGTGCGTGTGTTTGTGTCTTTATGTATGAATGCTTGTATGCATGTCTGTATGTGTGGAGGGATATGTACATGAATGATATGTCTATGGATGCCCGTAATGGTGCATATATGTATTTGAATGCCTCTTGAGTGCATGAACGCATATTTGTATGGATATAAGTAATTTTGTTTTTAGCTATATAAATTCTTCCCGGAAAGAAAAACCTATTTTCTAACATAGAAACAAAGCCCTATCGTTTGGCGAACGAAAGTGAATGTACCGTGTTGAACATTAGCAAAAGACCGACATTCTTTCACTGTTCCGCACCAGTTGATTATCTCTTTGGAATATCCTATTTGAAATATATACATTAGATCAGAGACAATCTTTCGGCTTTCAGTCACAGATGGGAGGATTGTTGACCAGGTCTTGGTTAGCATTTCGATGGCAGTAACCAAGGCAACAAGTAGTGATTTCAGCAGACATAACTGGGGAACAAAACTGAAGGCTTTCTGAAATCCAGTCATTAATTTTACGTTAAGACTGAAATTGTCGCAAAGATGTAACAAACCGCTTCTATCCTGTTTCCTTCTTCAGATACGCTATTTTTAATTTCATATATAATCCGTTATTCTTTTTGAAATGTGGAGGCGCGTGACTTAGTGGTTAGGGTGTCAGCATCATGATCGTAAGATTGTGGTTTCGATTCCGGGACCGGTACAACACATTGTGTTCTTGAGTAAAACACTTCATTTCACGTTGCTCCAGTCCATTCAGCTGGCAAAAATGAGTAACGCTGCGATGGACTGGCGTCCCGGCCAGCTGAGGAACATATACGCCATTGAAACCGGGCCCATGAGCCTGGCTAGGCTTTAAAAGGGCGCGTTTATTACATTATTCTTTTTTAAATGCTCTATGATGCCATTTGAAGGAGATTTAACGCCTATTTTTGCAAGGCAGACAGTGACATCAAGACATTAATCGTTGGAATATTTTGAATATTTTCTGCCGTTGAAGAAGAACAGTATGTTTTTGGCAGTATTTACGTATAGGTGTTTGATTATTGTGAAATATAGAGATGGTGGGGCTAATATTTGCAGCGAATGTGAGGTTTCAGCCATATATTTTTCATGAGTGAAGAAAGAAGTTCCTAAACTGACTTTTTGATACGTAAGTGTGGGTATTGTGCTTACGTGTTAACCAAACAGTCAACAGCATCATGTCTTTTTATTGGAGAATGTTTCGATGTATTTATTCTTGGAAGTCGTTAGGTATGAGGGTTGCATATGGGTAGCGAACACTTTGTAGCGGGAGTTTGATCCCCATTCGCCAAACGCTGCTGCATCTAGAGGTAAGTGTCGGTCCCGTGCATACTTTTTGCTGGTTTCACTTACTGGACTATGCCATGCAGGGACACCCCCTTGAAGGGTTTAGCCAAAAAATTTGCACACCGTACTTATTTTTAAGTCCAGTACTCATTCAGTCGGTGGCTTTTGCTGAACCGCTACGTTACGAGGACGTAAACAAACCAACACTAGTTATCAAGTGGTGGTGAGGAATAAATACAAACGTAAAGAGACATGCATATACATACACATATACGGAGGAATTCCACATAGTTTCCGTCTACCAGACTCACGAAGTATTAGTTGGCTTTGCGAAGGCACTTGACCCACGTGACACGCAAAGTTACAAAGTTACAAAGCGAACTTCTTAATCACACAATCAAACCTGCGCCTCCTTACGAATACGAAGACATTTTAATTTTAATTTAACATTTTTATTTTAAAACAAAATCAAAATTATTTTAAATGGAAAATAGAAGTTAACAGAGTAGACACATTCGAACGTAATTACATTGTTAAAAGATTATTTTCAAATTAAAACAATAGAATTGGGTTTCACAGCAGAAATCTTGATTGTTTTGTATTGTTTGTGCATCAGGTTTATGATTTCTTAAGTTTCGAAGGTCGACACTTGAACAAAGTCAAAACATAATAAACGGCAGAGAATTAATATTTTACAATTGAACAGACAAAAAGAGAAACGATTCAAAGGTGTCTGTTATAAAGAACGGTTCTTTTACTTTCGGGGAAAGTTCGCATCATAACCTTTTTTGATATTGACAAGGCATCTTGAATGAGTGACGAATGGAAATGATCGCATCGCCTTTTGTTGATTGTTATCGTTGTTTAATATCTCGTCTTGTAAATTAAACAGCGATCTTTGATTTATACTCCCTCCGGTATTAACAGATCATGCACGGATTATGTATCATTTAATCTTTATCAGATAGAAAGTGCGAGAGAGAGAGAGAGAGAGAGAGAGAGACAAAGAAAGAGACAGAAAAAGAGAGAGCCAGCAGGCAGAGAGAGAGAGAGAGAGAGCAAGAAAGAGAGAAAGAGACAGACAGAGAAAGAGACAGAAAAAAGAAAGAGAGAGTGAGAAAGAGAGTCAGGCAGAAAAAGAGAGAGAGAGAGACAGACAGAGAAAGAAACGGAGACAGAGAAAGAGAAAGAGTGAGTGGGAGAGGGAGTTAGGCAGAAAAGAGAGAGAGAGACAGACAGACAGACAGAAAAAGAGAAAGAAAGAGTGAGAGAGAGAGAAAGAGTCAGGCAGAAAAAGAGAAGAGAGAGCCAGATAGACAGAGAAAGAAACAGAAAAGAGAGAGAGAGACAGAGAGAGAGAAAGAGAGAGAGAGAGAGAGACAGACAGACAGAGAAAGAAACCGAGAAAGAGAGAGAGAGGGAGAGAGAGAGACAGAGAGAGAGAAAGAGAGAGAGAGCGAAAGAGAGAGAGAGAGCGAGTGATTGTATATTCTCGTAACACAGAGTATCCTGACCAAATTAATTCTTAGTTACAGTAGAGTGTTTTGTGTGTTTGAATACAAGAGAAACTGATGGGAGTTCGTTGCTCGTTGCTGTAGTTTATTAGTGCGTTTGGTTTGTTCCTTTGGATTTGGATTGTACTTAAAACCATTTACACGGTTTGCGCTCGCGTTCGATTGAGCGGTGGTGCCAGGCAGCTTCTGAACGATAAAGGTTGAACGCCTCTAAGTCTGCAATGTTGCTGGAGCCAAGTTGTTTTCTAAAAGTGTCTCAACCTCAAGCGGGGCATGCCTTAGTTCGGCGCTCGCATCCGCCTGTAAGTCTGCGAGCGAGAAGGAGATTCCAGAAAATTCCCCTTGAGGAGAAGCAGGTTTAGTTAGTTTAGTCAGTGTGTTAGTTGTTGTTTGTTCCTTATCGAGCCATGCCTGGCTCATAAGGGCTGATTCCCCGGTTTCTTGGCGTATAGGTTCCCCACCTGGACGGGACGCCAGTCCGTCGCAGGTGAGCTGCAAGATGCAAGAGGAAAGAGTGAAAGAAAGTTGTGGCGAAAGAGTCAGCAGAGGTTTCGCCATTACCATCTGCCGGAGCCGCGTGGAGCTTAGGTGTTTCGCTCATAAACACACATCACCCGGTCTGAGATTCGAACCCACGATCCCTCGACCGCGAGTCCGCTGCTCTAACCACTAAGCCATGTGCCTCCACAGTGTGCTAGCACTGCGGAGAGGTGACAAAGAATAGGTGACAAGAAGAGGGAAGACTGGGTGGGCTTAGACGGGTGAGATATTCAACTAGATAACTCTGAGGAACTGTGGCTTTACAGCAGGAGTAATAGAATCTCTATGGTGGAATCCTCCATTGTTTTGATATAAACTCAAGAGGTAAAATAGTGCTCACGGGTTGAAATTGTGTTCGGCAACAACTGTTGATTCTGTTTTATTATCACGACTCATAATTATTTCTACTTGAGATATAGAAATTTGGTGGTGGGTGGATAATCGATTACTTCGGCTAGAGCTCTCGGCTGGGACTTATTTTATCGACCCCGAAAAGACGAAAAGCAAAGTTGACCTCGGTGGAATTTAGAACGTAAAGCCGGAATAAATGCTGCTAAACGTTTTATCTGGCGTGCAAACGATTCTTCCAGCTCGCTGCCTTGATTTACTCAGCTTACATATAATAAAACGCTATGTGTGTCCCGTGGGTTACGCTGGTAGAGGGAGATTAAAAAGAACAAACATAATGGAAGTGAGTAACAGTCAGAAACGCTAAATACAGGCAAACTGTAGTAAAAGGTTTTGCACTGAAGCCTCTGATATTTTAATCAAAATAAAACTGCAAATTTTTTATCGCAAATTGTATTTAGTTTTATCAGCTTCACACACACACAGACACACACAGACACACACACACATCTATATATGTAAAACACATCTATATATATATATAAAACAGGCGGCGAGCTGGCAGAAACGTTAGCACGCCGGGCAAAATGCGTGGCTGTATTTCGTCTGTGGTTACGTTCTGAGTTCAAATTCCGCTGAGGTTGACTTTGCCTTTCATCCTTTCGGGGTCGATAAATTAAGTACCAGTTGCACACTGGGGCCGATGTAATCGACTTAATTCGTTTGTCTGTTCTTGTTTATCCCCTCTATGTTTAGCCCCTTGTGGGTAATAAAGAAACATATATATATAAAACACAGGACGTGTACCTGTCTGTGTGTTAGTCATGTTATAACTCGAGGTCCACCCAACCGATTTTAATGAAATTTTATGCATAAATTTTATACACACACACACACGGTTTTATTTTTCCTTTCATTTTACTCGGTCTTCTCTTGCATCGTCCGTCTTAACATTCTGAATTTAAATTCCGCTGACGTCGACCTTTGTCTTTCTACCGTTCGGAGTCGATGAAATGAGTATGCCATTTGTGTCCTGGGGTAGACGTAACCGACTAACCCCTTCCCCCCCACTAAAGTTGCGGGCCTTGTACCGACATTTGAAACAATTCCAAACGATTAGTCATGGCCATGATGACTACAATGACACCTACGACGGCAGCGAGGGCAAGCATGACGATGACGATGGCAATAATGCTAAAGACAAGCGCAATGATAGGAACGATAAGGCCTGGCTTTCCACTCGACGTTCTTTTCATCTTTCTTGTAAAATTGTATAATGTTTGATGTTCAAAGAGAATTAAATAAATTTAGTTTCAAAATGTGATTTTAGAAAATTTGATAATGTTGGAGCAAACACCTGCTTTAATGTCATAAATGGCATGGTTTGTAGGTTGACGTTGAAGCCAAGCTTCTAATTTGTGTTGATATTTATCATTATACACACACACCTGTATATATGTATGTGTATATGCACGTGTATATATATATATATATATATATATATATATATATATATATATATATATATATATATATATATATATATATATACACACATATACATACATACATATATACATATATGTGCGACTGTGTTTGTATAAGTATGCATGTGTGTATTCGTGTATGTTTAAGCGCAGGCGTGACTATGTGGTTAGAGGTTTGCTTCTCATCCACGTGGTTCCGGGTTCAGTCCCACTGCGTGCCACATTTGGCAAGTGTCTTTTCTTATAACCTCGACCCGATCAAAACCTTATCAGTGGATATATATACATATATATATGTATATATATATATGTGTGTATATATATAAATATATACATACATACATACATACGTACATACATACATACATATATATGTATATATAAGTGGTATTGGTGTGTTTATTTCCCATAACACCAATAAAAGAAACTGATAGAATAAGCATCAAGTTTAAAAATGGTAAATACGGACACAAACTGTGTGTCGATAGCTAGCTGGAAAAGATGTTTTCCTGGGGCCAAAACAACAGTAACATCGTCCTTTAAAGGACTGCCACGTTATGTTGGCATATAAGCATTCGGTACTATAAGTATTCGATACTATATATACATGCATATATATACATAAGTAAATATATACATACATACATATATATATACATACATATATATACATAAGTAAATATATACATACATATATATATACATACATATATATACATAAGTAAATATATACATACATACATATATATATACATACATATATATACATAAGTAAATATATACATACATACATATATATATACATAAGTAAATATATACATACATACATATATATATACATACATATATATACATAAGTAAATATATACATACATACATATATATATACATACATATATATATACATATATATATATATATATATATATATATATATATATATATATACACATGCATACACACATACAAACACACACACACACGATATATATATATATATATATATATATATATATATATATATATATATATATATATATATATATGTATAGTGGTTTTGGAAGGGCGCTCCTTTGGTGGATGGAGTAATGAATATGAAAATTATGTGTAATGTAAGTCAGTTTGTAGGCAGAAAAGAGTAGTTGTGTAGGAAGGATTATGGAGAAAGGCTGGAAAAAGTTTGTATTTCTTGGTGGTGAAGAAGAGGGAATGGTGGAGACTGTGTCACTGGTTTGATAAGGGAAATTTGTTATTGCTTGGGTTTATACACATCACTCCACCCATGAAAGTAACACCCTACCAAAAACATTATATATAAAGCTTGAAGATTAAATTAAGATATAGCTAGTAATCACTGTTAATCCGAAATGTCGAAGTCGTTATAACCGTTTTGCTTGTAAAATTAATATATGTCTGTCTTAGTACGAGAAAAATAACCAAATTTGATTCATCGTATAAATGAATATATCCTATTTGGGAAAATACATATAAAAGGTCGATGATATAACCCCATAACAAACAGAAAGATCCGCATACTGACCTCTACCACACGAACATCAGTGTACATCTGTATAATTACGTGTGCTTTCTAAGATAAATCTCTTTCTATGTACCCGTAAATATTCAACAAAGATTTGGCAATTAGTAACATACCTCACACGCATGCGTACACCAATACTTCCACAAACTCGTACAAACATATACAGCTATACACGCATACACATGGCTGTACACACATATACAACCATTACACATATGTACACAGACACAGACCTATACAAACATATTTTAATTAGTAAAAGAGCACCCTTCTATTAAATACCTCGTTTAGATAACTCTACCATATTATGTATGTATGTCTCCTGGGTTGTTTTAACAGTAATTAAATTTAGCCACCTGGAAAGTTCTCTGGAGGTATTTTTTCTGCTTCAGTACAGTGGATATATTTTGGTTGAATATAAGAACGCCGGTCTTATCACTAGGAGTAGGACACAATGAGAAATGTTTTCTGTATTTTTGAATTTGAGAAGAAATATATTTTTTTACAAATATTCACGACCTTACAAAAACTGTATCAGCTTTGACCTTCTCTAAACGCATTAAAAGCATCATAACATAACTTGAACACTATTTTAGAAAATTATTTCCCTTCTCTTTAAGCATGTTAAATTTAGTTGGGGCAAAATGAGTAAGCCAAAATAAATTGGCCTCTTCAGTTAGTTCTGAATTACATTTGAAAAAAAGACTCATACACATCAATATCCATCTTTAGACATCAAAAAGATCAGAAATGCAACAAAAATTTTAAATATCTTGGTCAAATGAAAGAGGATCAGGGGAAAACGGCGCATAATATGAAATTAACGAAACTCCACTAAATAAAAAACTCAGCATAAGATATTCTCTATAGCTTCCCCACGATCTGCTGGAGTGTCCCACATCAACCTATCATGTAGGTAAAGAGAAGAAATTATTGAAATTAGTCACGGCTCATTTTGCCCCATCTTCGACAATTTTTTAGAAGATTTAAAATGATCAGATTAGACATCAGTGTGAGTAAAAATTAACTTGGAATCCAATATAGAAATGATTGTTAAACAACAAAATATTATTTTGTTAGCAACCGCAATTACAGTCGGGTCAAAATTGAGGGAAAATTTCTTTAAAAAAACATTACCTGTGACCTGACTATGTTCCAGACTCTTTCAACGTCAACAACAACAGTCATGCTGACCAATTTTTACTCGTAAAGATGATGCAACGAAGTAAAATGGTGATGCAATACTCGCAATGCAATGATTCCAAACAGACAGAGAAAAAATAACATGAAATCAGAAATTACTCATTTTACCCCACCAGCACCTATTCCTTTGCTTATCTCGCTTTGCGTCAACTCTATGACAGCTCTGCTTCATACATTTTAGGTTCACGAATATCAGTCTTTAATCAACTTCAGATGAAAGTTCACGTGGGTGCTGAAACATCGAGACGTGTGGCTGGAAAGAGAAAAGACGTTTTTCGTTATATAACCGAAATACTGATTAATTCCTTTTGTTTAATTAAATTCAAATAAGTCTTTGTTATAGATTTAATTATTTTCTAATTGCTTAGAGAAACCTTTCAATTACTAAATATTTCGTTTGGACAAATCAAGGGTTTGTGTAGACTTAATTACATCATATGCATACATATATGTGTGTATGTGTGTATTTATCTGTTATATATATATATATATGAATACAGACACACACACATACACACATATGTATATATGCACACGCACAAACATATATGCTTATATATATATATATATATATATATATATATATATATACATGCACATATATATTATAGACGCTGGAGTGGCGGTGTAGTAAGTAGCTTGCTTCCCAACCACATGGTTCCGGGTTCAGTTACGCTGCGTGGCACCTTGGGCAAGTGTCTTCTACTATAGCCTCGGGCCGACCAAAGCCTTGTGAGTGGATTTGGTAGATGGAAACTGAAAGAAGCCCATAGTATATATATATATATGTGTGTGGTGTGTGTGTGTGTGTGTGTGTGTGTGTGTGTGTGTGTGTGTGTGTGTGTCTGTATTTGGCAACCGGTGTTGGTGTGTTTACGTCTTTTGCTGTTCGGCAAAAGAGACCGATAGAATAAGTACTAGGCTTACAAAGAATAAGCCCTGGGGTCGATTTGTTCGACGAAAGTCGGTGCTCCAGCATGGCCACTGTCAAATGACTGAAACGAATAATATATAAACATATCTGCAGATGTATGCATATATGTCTGTCTGTCTGTCTGTCTGCACGATTGTCAATGCTAAGAAGTACTGGCGTCAATTGGAAGTTCTGTACAAAAGATTTACCGAAGAAACATCCATCATTGGTTAGAGTATTCACCTCACGATCGTAAGGTTGTGCGTTCGAATCCCCAGCAGCGCGTTGTGTTCTTGAGCAAAATACTTTATTCCACATTACTCCAGTCACTAATCTGGCAAAAATAAGCAGTACCTGTAATTCAGATGGGGCTAGCCTTCTCACG
The DNA here is from genome assembly GCF_006345805.1 of Octopus sinensis. Taxonomy (NCBI): domain Eukaryota; kingdom Metazoa; phylum Mollusca; class Cephalopoda; order Octopoda; family Octopodidae; genus Octopus; species Octopus sinensis. The sequence continues at coordinate 33,227,926 of NC_043006.1, read as the reverse complement.
CTGAATCTCCTTAAGAATTACGTTAAGGGTGCGTGTATCTGTGGAATGCTCAGCCACTTGCACGTTAATTTCACGAGCAGGCTGTTCCGTTGATCGGATCATCTGGAAGCCTCGTCGTCGTAACTGACCGAGTGCTAGTTTTTATCAATCTATTTTTGACATGGTCATTTTGTCGGTACTTTTCGCGTCCGTAGTTGAGGAAAATCCAAAGCAAGTACATGAGAATTAGGAAAACGATTCAATTTAAATCACACTTCAATCACAAAACGCCTTCATGAACTAGAAAAGTGTTTAAACGTGTCACTGGGCCCCTCATAATTTGATGGCTCTTCAGCTCAGTCAATGAGTTGCCCTCTACTCGTTATTGAAGAGAAATCATTCTATGAAGTCATTCCTGGGCAGAATAATAACAAGGGATAAAAAGTGGGTGTTCTATAATCATATCCAACGAAAGGGATATTGGTTACGATTCAATGAAAAAGAAGATTCCGTTCCCAAACCTGAAATGCACTCATAAAAAGTAACGCTTTGTGTTTGGTGAGATGTGGAGAACGTTGTCTGTCCTCAAGTCTTTAACCAAAACGAAACAATCAATGCTAAGAATTACTGGCGTCAATTGGAAGTTCTGTACAAAAGATTTACCGAAGAAACATCCATCATTTACGCGATAATGCAAGTCCATACGTTTCTCAGGTGACTCGGGGTTGGGAGATTAACTATGACACTGAATACGGACGTTTTGCTTCATTCTCCTTACTCTCCTGTACATACTCCGTTTGACGAACATCTTTCCAGATCATAAATTTAGAGGGAGAACAATTAATTAATTGTAAAGGGGTTAAAATGATATTCAGTGTTTCTTTACTTCGAAGCCTGAAAAATTTTTCGCCACATAAAATATATATATATTAATATATTTGTGTGTGTGAGGAGAAGGAAGAGATGAATAGGAAAAAGAAAATGGAAAGTGTTTTGTTTCACAATCTCGTATGATATTGGATATTGCTTAATTATTTGTTATTTTAGTTATCACATCTACTAATCAACGGAGGATGAGAAAATAGGTGAACGTGAATGAAAACAATTGAAAAGGGTTTTGTTGTAACGTCAACAGGCAGATTGTAGAACAAACTGTTTTTGAAATTCTGATGATTAAACTAACAAGTTTCAGCTTATACAATCAGATAATTCGGAAGGATTCGTGTCGCCGTTTTAGATGTTTGAATACAAAAGAAAACATCTCTGTTAGTCTCCTCACGGTGGCTCTGTGTAGCTGTACAAAATTAGTGTTTGAACGAAACAATTAAATACGTGTTTATGAGCAATGTGCCTTGTTTGTATGTATTTAAATACATGGAATACACACACACATACACACACATTTATATATACATAAATACTTGCATATGTATGTACTTATATGCTAGTATACTTACAGATACACATACTTATGCACATGCGTCGTCTGATCAAAAAGTATCCGGATGGTTGCTATAGTAACAAAGCTAAAGCACAGAAAGTAAAGTCGATTGGCACAAATTGATCTCGATCTCTGTTGTGCATGCGCACTAAGTTTTAACGTTCTAACTCACTTCCGCTGTTTACAGCAGTGTTTGGAAGGAAGGTGTGTAGCGTGTGATCGTTGCATTGACCATGACAGAGAAAGTTGAGCAGCGAATCTGCATCGAATTTTACCAAAAGCATGGCGATACCTGCTCAGAAGCCTACGCAGAGTTTTCAAAAACGTTTTCATTGTTCTCGACACAATCAAGGAGATCTTGTGCGACTGAAACCCGAGTGTCTTTTCGGTCAGCTGAAAGCCGTTTTGGCACAAACTTGGCAGACACACGTCTCATACCCAAATCATCAGTGATAACGGACTGAACTGAACCGTAACTACTCTTCACATTCTCTAATAACTCAGATTTACCCTCACAGCAGCACGAACATGTGCGATGTTTTTCTCAGTTCTGCTGGTTGGGGAGTCTCCCAGAACGTTCGTCAATATCGGCATTTTTTCGGCCACTCTTATACTGCTGTGCTACCCATACACTCCTCTCCATACGCTTTCTACAACTTTGCGTAGGCCTCTGTTCAGTGCACCGATCACACGCTGTACACGTTCCTTCCAAGCACTGCTGTAAACAGCGGAAGTGAGCTAGAACATTAAAACCTAGTGCGCATGAACAGCAGAGTTCAAGGTCAATCTGTACCAAGCGGCTTTACTTTGCGTGCTTTAGCTTCATTGCTATGGCGACAGTCCGGATACTTATTGATCAGACCACGTATATACATACATACTTACGTATATATATATATATATATATATATATATATATATATATATATACATATATACTCACAAAATTACACGTGAGAACAATTCTCGTACAGAATTATAGAAAAACCTACCATCAAATTGGTAGGTTTTGGGATGTTATCTGCGACGGGCAAAATAACTAAAGATCAATTAGTAGAGATTGAATATCCTAACTTTTGGATATTGAATGTTGTGTGTTGCGATTCCCATTCGTCAACGAATGTGAGTAGCGATGATCGATTGCAGTGAGAAGAAATAACCACCGTAGATTATTTCTCTCCAGACACATCGAAACTCAGGAAACACATTGGCTAGTTTAGACACAATGATTAAGCGCCGTTTTCCGTTGTTTACTCCTGGTCGGTAAGAGAAGAAAATTTAAATGCTTTGAGTTCCACAATATTATTTCCTATTACAAAATAGTGTTGTACCCAAAAAAGAAATACATTTACATTATTTACATATTTGTCCTCATCTTGTTTGTTGCTAACACAACGTTTCGACTGATATACCCTTCAGCCTTCATCAGGTGTCTTGGGGAAATTTCGAACCTGGGTTCTCATTGCTAAGGTATTTTTCGATCATTATTATTATTATTATTATTATTATTATTATTCAGGTCACTGTATGAAATCGAACTCGGAATCTTGTGGGTATTAGCCCGCGTTCTTATCCACTACGCCATATGCCCGAAACGTTGTGTTAACAACAAACAAGATGAGGCCAACTATCCGTCAAATGTAAATAATGTACATAATTCTTCATCTCTTAAATATAGAACTAAATATATTTACTTTCCGTGAAATTGAACGAACAAATCTTAAGAATTTAGATGATAAGAATAACGCGCTGCATCAATCATGATTCGAAACATATTCCTTTTTCTGCACACCCAACTAACTGCATTTCTTAAAGTAATAATGTTTTCATAAATATATTTTGCAGTATTTAATTAAAATTTTGTGTTCGGATAATTCTATTAAGAAGAGTAACGCATTGATTGAGCTGAAAGGGAAACAGTATGAATTAATTAGTAAGTAAAGTGATTAGTAAGTAGAATCAATTATGAAATATTCCTAATTAACAATTATTAATATTGAAAAATGACAGCAACTTCAATTATATTTTGTAGTCGAAATTTAGTTAGACGACCATAATTTTAGATTTTCCCCAAGGTTTGAACATTTCACACCACGCTTTCTTTTGGTTGCTGTGGAGAAATTATTAACTTATGTTACAAATATACAAACAGAATTTAACAGATTTTATTTTCCTTATTTTGTATTTAAAGAATTATTTTGTTTTGTTTAAGTTTTTACCAAAACATTTTCCAAACATTTACGAACAATTTAATTTTCTGAAATTGCTAAAAATATGTTTTTAAGCATTTAGTACATTGATGAATACAGTGAAATAGAAATATATGTATAACATTTTGTAGAATCGGATGAACAGAGATAGGCAAGAAGCGATACAGGTAGTCCTTATTTTTTGCCAAATCACATAATCTAAAAACACTTTTTGTAAAATGAAGCCGATGAGATATAACTGTTTCTTTTGAAAAGATAGCGGTATAATCCAGACAAGGTTTTCAACAGCAGAAACTGAAGAAGGCACTACAAGTATCAAGGCAGCATTATCGTCGTTGTGTGTATGTGTGTGTGTGTATGTGTGTGTGTGTGTGTGTATAGTAAAGGCAATGGACAAATATAAAAAATAGCAAAGCAGAAGAGACAAGTTTTAATAAATATTGTATTATTTTGATGCTTAAAAATGTAGGAGTCTTACCGTTTCGGACGTTAGTCCATGATCAGAAAAAAAAAAAACGTAAAGAAAGGAAACGTGGCTGAGATGAAATGAGCGAGATGTTAGGGAGCCAGGTGAGAATGTTTAGGGGCCAGGTGAGAATGCGGTTCTTTGGGGTGGTGAGAATGCGGTTCTATGTTCCGTGTGTGGTGTGTGTATGCGTCTAGGGTTGTGCACGTACCGAAGTATAGGGGTATGTGTGTTAGTGTAGGTGTGTAACTGCTAAGTGTGTTGAGGAAATCTTGGGAGTAAGGAGGTGGAAGCGAACGCAAGTGTGAGGTAAAAAGAAAGTGAGAAAAATGTGAGCGGAGACGACAGAAGTGTGAGGTTGTGGGTGTGAGATGTTGTGAAGTGAAAGAAAATTATGAGTAAGAGAAGAAAAAGAGAGTGCAATGTAATTTTAGTTCTGTGAAGGAAGAAAGCTGAGGAGGTATGTGGAGGGGCAAGAGAAATGCGAAAGAAGTATGCACAAAGCGTATAAGTAGAAGGGAAAGCATATAAACGGAAGAAAATCATTAAAGAGTAAAATGAAAAAAAAATGAGAAAAATGAATAAGCTGGGTTTAGGGTAAGATGCGACAAAATTTTAAGAGAAAATTGGGGGAAAATTGGAGAAAAATTAGAGGAAAATACAATAAAACACTGAACTAAATATATTCATACTTTCGAATCCTGGTGAAAGTCCATGGAGGAACACAGGTGATTTAGAGCTCAGAGATATTGAACTGTTTGCAGAATGGCGAGGAAAATTAGTACAATGATGCACGTTGAAAGGCAGACGATAGATGTGAAAACACACAGTTTAAGGCATTTATGACGGAAGGCAGGAAAAAAAATTTAGAAATTCCCGAGAATTGAAAGACGGTGAAAGTGGTAAAGTTCGCAGGGAGAAGAAAATTAGGGGAATCAGTAAAGTTTCGTCCGAATGTGTGGTTTGTAAGAGTTGGTATAATTAGCATGCTGGACGAAATGCTTAGTGGTATTTCGTCTGCGTTACGTTGTGAGTTCAAATTCCGCCGAGGTCGACTTTGCCTTTCATCCTTTCGGGGTCGATAAATTAAGTACCAGTTACGCACTGTGGTCGATGTAATCGACTTAATCCTTCCTCCAAATTTGAGACCTTGTGCTTCCAGTAGAAAGGATAATTACATGGTGGAAGAAGAATGGTGGGGCGAAAGGAAGTCTATTAGACAGAAAAGTGAAGAGAAAGGGAAGTAAGAGGATAAGAAGCATCAAACAACGAAAGTGTGGGCGCTCGCGTGTGTGAATCTGTGTACGTATGTGTGAGCTTGCATCTATGTGTATATGTATGTGTGCTTGTGTTAGCGAGCTAGAGTTGGTGGAATGGAAGGTGTTAAATAGAAGATGGTGGGGTTCAGGAGGAAAATGTGTGAATGAAGAAAAAAAAAAAAAGAAATAACGGAAATTTAAGTTTGAGAGTGCGGGTCGCCTCTTTCAGGTCACCGCCAGTTGATTTACGTCATGTATTTTTTAACCATCGAGGTGAGACCCATCTTGATACTGTCTTTCATATTCTATTCCGACAGACACTGAGTGGGTAGCGGAGCCATCTGAGCCGCTGTTGTTGTAATCTCAAGAACGGTTTTGTGATGTGGCTCCTTGTTTAACACTCATTTCCATATGGTCGTTTTGTCTCTATCCTACCAACTCCACAACTGTTTTGTTGTTTAAGGCTCTCTCTTGTTCTGAGAGGCAGAGAAGAGATTGTGTGGCTTCTATGCCTTTTCCGAAGATCTTTTATCTTTTATCGTTTGTTTCTTTCACTCATTAGACTGTGGCCATGCTGGGGCACTGCCTCGAAGAATTTTAGTCGAACTAATCGACGCCAGTACATTTTTCAAGCTTTGTACTTATTCTATCGAACTCTTTCGCTGAACCGCTAAGTTATGGGGACGACACTGTACGCGGACGTCAACGACACTGGTTGTCAAGCAGTGGTGGGAGGACAAACACACACAAAGACACACACATACACACATATATATGCAACGGGCTTCTTTCGGTTTCCTTCTACTACCAAATCCACTAACAAGGCTTTGGTTGGTTCGAGGCTACAGCACAAGACACCTTCCTAAGCTGCCATGCAGTGGGACTGAACTCGGAACCATGTGGTTAGGAATCAAACTCCTTACCGCATAGCCAAAAGTGAACTGACATCAACCGAGAGTTAAAAGTAAGTTGAGCTACGTGTCATCGGTTGTTCCCCAGCATTTGCCACACACTTTGTAGATAAACTATTCTACGAATTTATACTTTGAGCGAGATGTCCGAGTAGGCATGGTACTGGCTTTTGATCATAAGTTTCAAACATATTAAAACCGTTTCGTTAATGTTTGAATAGTATATTTTCATTCTGCTTGTCCCAGTTTGGTTATCTAACGGAAATAGGTACCGGGAATTCCAGGAATTTTTGCCTGGGTTAGATTCGCATTTTGTATACAAGGAAGATGTATTTTCACCGGCTCAACATCTGTGACACAATACTTTGACAATTATCAGAACTAATAATCTTTTTCTTTTTCTTTATGATAGTGTGTTTTTATCGGATAATCTGATATATTAGTCTCAACGTTTAGCACAACACCAGCAAGACATGGTGAGTGTAGTATGTTGATAACATCGACCCTAGTGCGTAACTGGTACTAAATTTAATCGACTCGAAAGGATGAAAGGCAAAGTCGACCTCGGTAGAATTTAATCTCAGAACATCGAAATCGACAAAATAGCGCCTTAAGATAATCTGCAATATTATTATATAAATGAGGGATGTTGAAAATATTGAAGATTCATGCAAAGCCCATTAAAATGTCAGGAGTCTTTTCTTTTAACAGCATACGAATGTTATTCCAGTTTGCAAACTTTATTAAAAGTATTTTATCGACGTGAGCTATTCTCTATTTTCTATTCTCTATTTTTATTCAGTCTTTGTAGTGTTATTTCATATTTATTTGAAATAAGTGGTTCAGTCTCAGCATTGAAATAAAACTAAAAAATTACAAAATAAAGCAATGAATTCACACTAGGTGAACTTACATGTAAAGGCTCCTTACATTGATAAAACCCCACAAATTTGAAGAATATGAGAAAGCACAACTACTCCAAAATATGCTGATATTTCATTGAACAGCTTCACATAACAGAAGTGAAAAGAAAAAGACAGTCTCAGTTTGATTTGAACCAAAGATGTATAACAAACTAATTTGAGGCATTTAATTCGGTGTCCCAATGTATCTGCTATTCTATAGCTTAATTAAAACTTCAACTTAGATTAAATTATTAAAAAGAAATCTAATAAAATATTGATTTCTAATTGAGACAAACATATAAAATGTAGGAGAAGGGGTTTTGTTGAACAACAGAAGATTAATATAAAAAGATCATTTAAAAAAAAAAAGATAATAGATTTACAAATATTAGCAGAAACGCTTCAGGTTTTTGGTTGAAATGAAACGCAAAGAAAGAAATCAAGAACCGTTATATGAACTCATATTAATAGTACTCCTTGAAAGCTTTTTTTTTATTATTTAGTTTCTATATTTATGTAACTTTAAGGAATTCTTTGAATTACTCTGACTGACTGAAATGAAAAATTTGTTTAAATATAAAACATCTTAGGTTTGGGAAAAATCAAATATGTTTCCTAGTATTAATTGAATTATTTAGTTGAAGTTTCCTAAATGTTGCTCCAACTTTGCCTCAATGTGTTGTAATTATTTTGCAGCAGCTGTAAGGTAGCAAGCTGGCAGAATCGTTAGCACGCCGGGTAAAATGCTTTGCGGCATTTCGTCCGTTTTTACGTTCTGTGATCAAATTCCGCCGAGATTAATTTTGTCTTTGTTGTAATCTAACGTCGGAGTGTTATAACGTTCACTCTAGTATATCAGTATAGTTAGTTAGACAAGTAAGGCACAACTATCTATGACCGACGTCATAGTATTTGTAACGACTAGCACACACTACTCGTCACGTGGGATGGTTGTTCCATTAGTATTATCCCCATAATCTTTTAACCTTTCGGGGGGTTAATAAAATAAGTACCAGTTGAGAACTGGGGTCGATGTAATCGATTTAGCCCACCCGCTTCTCTGAACAAGCTGGCCTTATGCCAAAATTTGAAACTAATATTTTGCTGCAGCTGTGTGAATTGTGTTAATTATAGTTTTCTAACTTACGAGTATTAGGCAAGATAAAAATGATTGCTCATTCTCCTTTTTTACAGCTGCAAATGACAAAAGAATGTTTTATTTATTGCAGCACCAAATCTTATAATTGTCATATTTATTTCTCAAGTGATTTATTACTAAGACCACTTAGTAATAAATAGATAATACCAGCTATAAACAACATTGTAAAGTTACTCTTTTGACGTTGGACGAGGCTAATTTCACAACGGTTAGACATAGACGATGGAATCAGTGCACTTTTGAGACTTGTTGCTGTATCTATCAAGTTTGGAAAAAGACAAAGGTAAAATTAAAACCTGAGGGGTTTGAACAAAGAAAATAGAATGATATTGAAAATGTTGAAAAATATTTATTCTGCTCTTTTCTTATCCAGTTTATACCAGTTCGTTCTAATGGACTCTTGGATGTAAATAGGTGTCACAATGAGAAGCGGCGCTGATAATATTATAAGTAGTTCATAGCTTTTTGTGGCGATTCCTCTTCCCTATTGGTGTATATATATATATATATATATATATATATATATAATGAAGACAGATGAATTGCCCTCGATGCCTTACATGAATTAAGGTGCTGAGACGTGTCACAAGAACTCGGTAAATTATGGAACGTACCCTACTGCCAATGGTCTGGTTGTTTCTGTTGATTCGATCAACTGAACAGCTTGCTAGTGAAATTTACATGCAAATGGCTGACCACTCCACAGACACGAGTACTCTTAGCATAATTCTCAGGGAGATTCAGTGTGACAAGGCTGGGCCTTTGAAATACAAGTACTCATTTTTGCTAGTTGAGTGGACTAGAGTAAGGCGAAATAAAGTATCTTCCTTAAGGACATATAGTGCAGCCGGGAATCGAACCCACGATCTAGGGTAATCGGCTCGTGGTTATGAGTTTGATTCCTAGCGAGGCGTCGTGTCCTTCAGCAAAAGGAGAAAGCTTGTGACTTAATGACTAGAGTAGTATCAATAAGTACTTAAGATACAGTTATATTTTAAACCTTGGAATCTTGAGTCCCACTTCAATTGAAAGAGTTATATTCTATATCGAAATGAAAGACACTTATTTGGCCAGATGTACATACCTACTCCATAAAGTCAACTGACACTCAGAATTATAATTTGATTTCTTGATTTACTGTTAGAATCTTGCGTTATTCTACCTTGACAACCGACTTCGTTAGACTTTATTAAGTAGACACCAAAATTATAGGCCAATATTGAATATTAATTATTAAGATTGCTAAACAATTCTCATAAAATAAATGAATTCAAATTTCTTAAGCGTTTATACGTTTGACCTTTACTAGTTTTACTGTCACCAATAGAAATAACGACGCATATATATATATATATATATATATATATATATATATATATATATATATATATATATATATATATATATATATATATGGTGACTGCCAAATAAGAACACTTCAGCTTTCAGTGATCCGAGTTGACAACCGTGTTGTAAATGTTACGTTATATTCTATGAGAGCTAGCAATATTCTTGACAATCAATTTAAGTGGATTTGATAGAATTTCCGTATTGCAACTGCATCCTCTACTCACCTTGTTCTAACAACAACCGCTGGTCGTTAGATAAAATTCTCTATAGAAGACTAGTAACTCAACCACCTCATGCTCTATGACTTCTTCAAACTCAACATCATTTGAAAATATTATAATATCCTTCCAAATTTGGCGTACTCTTTATGCTTTTGGAAAACTTCAGAGTTGAAGGTTTTACCTCATCCAATGAATTAGTTATGTTATCCACAGCATCCTTCATGTTGAACCTCTTCTACACGTCCCTAACAGTGGGCTTATCCATCCTGTAAATTCCTTTTATAGTTTTGGAAAATTCAAGTTAGCCATCACACCTTGATCTGTTGGCTGGAGAACTTGTATTGCTGGGGATATATTCTACTGTCACATTATCAAAAAGTTCATTTAAGTTCGTTGGGTGCCTTGGTCCATTGTGTAAAAGGAGCAATTATTTGTTGGAAATAGGTTTGGTACTGTATTCTTCTGCAGCAGAACAGCCACTCTTCGTAAAAACTCTTTGTCGCCCATGCATTCTTATTTGAACGCTGAATCAGAGGTAGATTAAACTTTTCATAACCCTTAAGAGTGGCTGGATTTTCAAAGTAATACACAAGTAGGAGTTTCAATTCCGTATTACCACAGCATTTCCTCCCTGAAGAAGCGCCAAACGAATTGTGGACGCTTTAAATTATGGTGTTGATTTTTCTTCTCGAGAAATAAAAGTTTCAGCTGGCAAGCGCTTCCAGAAGAACGTAAGTCCATCAACATTGCTCATCTTGCTATGGTGCAATAATTTTGTCAGCAATCATTTTTTCTTCAAGAATAATTTTTTCAGTTGCTCAGAATAATAACAGTCTCTGCATCAGCATCGGCAGTCATATTTATGTTATGCAAATCCAAGTGCTTCTCAGGTCTTTTAAAGCATTCTTTATCAACTAGAAATGGTTTTCCATTAAATATTTTACTTACCTGTTTCTGCAAATTGTCATACAAACTTTTGGCTTTTTTATGAGTTATGAGATTGATTTCCACCTCAACCCTTACATCAAGCCTTTTCAACATATCAAATTTAATATCCAGTGTAGTTCTTTTACAGTTCATTTTCCCACTATTGCTTTCAATTCTACTTGATGGCTTCTTTCCAGACATCTTGAATTTTTGATAAATCCAACAGCAGCAGTGACCAATAATTATCCACAACAAAAATATAGTAAAAAATAGCAACAAGAAAGAACTGCTTCGGGAGAGCAAAAGTTGTTTTATTCCAATAGATGTTAGAATGAAAATGAGAAGATGAAAGAGAGAAGTGGGTGGGAACAAATCTTGTGATTACAATTAGAGTTACAAGATTCACAACCGCTTACATCATTGTGTTGACATACAGCATATGTAGCTACAGACATTGACATACCATGCCGAGATTATTACTGTTGCCAGTTGGTTATTCAAAACTTATTGGGTTGGTAGTGGCGTTGATGTTGGTTGTATTGTTGGTGGCGGCGACGGTGTGGTTATATTGTTGATTTCTTTTTTATTTGTTTTTGTTTGTTGCTGTTTAGCCTCATTGCCCTAAGATGAAATATTTAAGATTTTAGGTTAACACATTATCTCTTGTGATAGTCTTTATTTTAAATAGAGTTGCTTATCTTGTTCATTCTATTGTTGGTGTTGGTTATTCTTTTCTACACAAGGCCCGAAATTTTTGGGGAGGAGCCCAGTCTATTAGATCGACCCCAGTACACAACTGGTACTTAATTTATC